>NC_087359.1:26155550-26464202 GCF_030014295.1 Loxodonta africana | reverse complement strand
AAACACCCACCTCTCCACCGCACAGCTGAAAAGATTGGAGCCTGCCAACAAGGGTCTGTTTCCTTTATTAGGCCCTCACATGTCCATGCAGAGGGGCAAGTTGCTCAAAGTCTGTGGATTGTTTATAACCTGGACAGGAGCCGCTTCTGACCTGAGCTACCCCGGTTAGTAGAGGTGGCATATTATCTTTTCCCCCAAAATTTTTTCCTTCTCCGAGGCCGGGAGGATGGCTCTAGGCGCTCAACAGTGCCTATCCCAGGCCGAGGGAAGTCAGCAGCTGAAGCTGGCGGGGTGGGGGTGGTAAAATATACGCAAGTACTTAGTTTTTGCCCTGAGCGGCATTGTTCTCTGGTTCCAGAGGTGTGAGCAGGCTGTGTGGCTGGCTGCTTCTCTTTGAGCAAACTGCGGCTGAATGCTAGTATCAGCCCGCCGCGGCCGCTCCAGGAATGGTGCCTGAGGGCTCCCTGCAATTCAGGACTGGTAACTCCTCTCTGCTTCTAAACCATCTCTTCTTCCCCCTACCCCTCAGTTCGTTTTCTATACTTGCCTTAGATGCTCAGGGCTCCTAGCTTGTCATAAATATACTCATTTCACTTGTTTTTTTGGGTCTTTGTTGTACAGAGGGCTTACCAGAAGTGTTTGTCTAGTCCGCCATCTTGGCTCCGCCTCCCTAGTCGCTCTTAAAATTCTTTATCTTTGGTTTTGGTAAGTTTGATTATAATATGTCTTGGTGACTTTCTTTTAGGATGTACCTTGTGTGGGGTGCAATGAGCATCTCAGATAGATATCGTCTCATCTTTCGCAATATCAGGGAAGTTTTCTGCCATCAAATCTTCAACAATTCTTTATGTATTTTCTGTTATCCGCCCCCTTCCCCCGTTCTGTTACTTCAGTCACTCATAGGTTATTTCTCTTGATAGAGTTCCACATAATTCTTAGGGTTTTTTCTTTTTTTTTAATTCTTTTAACTGATTTTTCCTCAGGTATGTTCGTGTCAAGTGCTTTATAATCAATCTCACTAATTCTGACTTCCATTTCCTCAGTTCTGCTTCTGTGACTTTCTGTTGAGCTGTCTAATTCTGAGATTTTATTGTCAGTCTTCTGGATTTCTTTTTGCTGTCTCCCTATGGATTGTTGCAGCCTATTGAATTTGTCGTTGTGCCCTTCTCTAATCTCCTTAAGTTCCTCTCATGCTTCGTCAGTGTGCTGCTTGGCTTGTTCTGTGTATTGCCTGATCTCTTGAAGAGTTCTTTTGTGTTCCACCTCTGGTAATTTCAGGAAATTCTCTTCATCTGGAAGATTTCTTGATTCTTTGATTTGGGAGTTTGCTGAAGCCATCATGGTCTCTTTGTGGGATATGACGTTGACTGTTGTCCCTGAGCCATCAATAAGTTACTGTATTGATTTCTGTTTGCTTACTATGTCCTAGCTTCTTTGTTTTGTTTTGATATGCCCAAATAGGCTGCTTGAGTGAGCTAGTTTGATTATTGCCACCTTTGAAGCTCTAGCATCCTGTCACCAGGTTTTTAGACCTGTTACTAGGTATTTGGGCCCAGGAGTCCATTTACTTTTCTTGTATGGATTCAGCTCAGGTGTCCAGGTAGTCGGTCACCCACTGTGTGGCGTAGGCACAGGTATCTGGCTGCAGTAGGGGGTCATGCACTGAGCAAGGCAGGGGGCTGACAACCACCCCTGAGTGTCTTTGAGGAAAGCACTTCCCTGTTCCCTAGAGCGTGTAGTTGGGTAGGTTTTGCAGTCGGACTATGGGCACCCAGTGCTGTTGGCTGTAAGGACTTGGAGGCACCACTTATCCTTGGACCCCTGTCAACAGGTGGTTAGGTGGCGTGCGTTGAACCACCAGTCCTCTGGCCCCTGATGTGGGTAGGTGAGGACCCTGCTTAATAGGCAGAGTGGTGTCAAACATTACAAACCTATCTCTCCACCATATAGCTGAAACAGTTGAAGTTAGACTTCATGTATATACCCTGTTCTGTGCTGATGAGGGCCTACGCTGTTGAAATGGGCCCATATAGGTCTGTGCCAGGGTGAAAGGCATTCAAAGTTCATGGACCCCTTATGCCTGTGCCTAGGCAAAGGAGCTGTTTCTGCCCTCAATTCTTGGCTTGGGGGAGCTGGCAGATTTTTTTTTTTTTTTTTCTGTTTGTTAATTTGTTCCTTTTCCAAGGCCAGGAGAATGGCTCAGCACGTGCCACAGGTCCTACTTCTGGCCCAGGGAAAGCGGCTGTCACTAAAGCTGGCTTGGGACTTGGTGCAGAGCTGGAAGGGGTCAGGTAAATGGGAGAGAGTTTTTCCCATAGGGGTGTTTTTTGATCCGCAGGGTATATTAGATGCATGTACTTACCTTTTGCCGAGAGTGCCGTTTTTTGCTGATTCTGGAGGTGTGAGTGGAGTCTCCTCGCTTGGTCTCTCGTGATGTGGAAAATGCATCCTGAACTCCACTGCTTGCCTGACCACGGTTGCTCCAGCAGATCCAGCCTGCAAGTTGCTGGTTCCTGATGGGTCAGATCCAGCAGCGTCTCACTGCTTCTGAACCATCTCTCCCTCCCCCTGCCACTCAGTCCCATTCCTCAACTTGGCCTTTGATGATCAGGGCTCCTAGATTGTTATATATAATCGATTCACTTGTTTTTTCAGGTCTTTGTTGTAAGAGGGCTCACAGGAAGCATCTGACTCTTCCACCATCTCGGCCCCGCCTTTCTCATCAACTATTTGATTACCTAAAATATAATCTATGTAGAAAAGGCAGAATAAATGCTTAATTCTTGCCCTTTCTTAGTCTTCAGAGTAATGAGTCGGTGCCTTAGCCAGCCCCAAAGGTGACCGTTGAGGATTTTTACCCCTCTTTTCTTTTTGAATATCATTATAAATTAGGTATTATTATATATTTGAGTGTTCAGTTCATTATAGTCATACTTTTTAATACATTGTTTTATCTTTAGCCAGTGGGGAGTCTCTTCATGTTGGTGTTTGTGTTCTTTTGACATTACCACAGTAATCTTTGGTAGCTTCCTTGCGCGTAGGCGTGACAAAATATACCTGGTTCTGCCCCAGACTAGGAATCAGTATTTCTGAGAGATCCTTGGTAGAGACCACCATCTGGTACAAGGATGGTCGTTGCCACTGGCTGTCTCTACCTTTTCACTAAGCAGACCTGGGAATACTTTTTTGTTTTAAGAGAAAAATAAATCATGAGTTCATACTGATATTTCCAGGTGAAATGAGTGATTTACAGGGTTTTTATAGTATTTATATCTTTTACAATAAAAGCGATGGTTTCTAATTAGCATCTTTAACAGAATCACTTGGTTTATCTAGATGTGTATACATATATACAGGTGTGTGTCTATGATAGTTTTATAATAAAAATACCAATATTAAATTAACAATAATACTATGAAGTGCACTTTAAGATATATTTGTGGCTTGTTACCGCCAAAGGCTATATCCCTTAGATACATGTAGTTGAAATACTGGATTTTAAAGGCATTTGAAGTAATTTTTCTATGTAGGGGTATAGCACCCATTTGATAAGCATTTGGGGTCATTCATTTCTATTTGTTTTTAATTTTTGTGGATTGTCTTGTTAAATTATAGTGCTTTTTTTTAGAAACATTTATTAATACATGGTCCCAAAGTCCAAATTATAAAACAAGCAATATTCAGAGAAGTTTCCAAATTCTTGTTCCCTACCCCTAGTTCACCCCTTCTCCATATATATAGCCATTATTATTATTTTTCGTTTAACTTTCCATTGTTTCTTTCTGAAAATATAATAATTACATATATATGTACATTTCTACATAGTCCTCCCTTTCTTAGATAAAAGACAGCATATTAAACATACTGTTAACACTCCATAGCAGTATATAGAAATCTTCCTTTTTCCTTTTACCACTACATAGTACTTTCATTATAGAGTTATATCATAGTTTATCTATCATAATCTACCTATTGATGGACATTTGGATTGCTTCCAGTCCTTTGCTGTTACCCAATAATGCTAGAGTGAATTAGCCTGATGCATATTTCGTTGAAAATCTCAGAGATTTTTAAAACTGTCAGCAATTTTTATGCAAGCTATCAATATGTAAAGCTGATAATTAAAAAATAATTCTTTTTTAAAATTACAGTAATAAACCCATTACTTGTAAATAACATTTTTTATGAAAATAACTATTTTCCAAAGCAAAAATGTCAAGTGAGAAGAGTGCCATGTTTTTACAGTTTTGCAAATCTGTTACAACATATTATTTTGTTTGAAGTGTATAAAGAAAATTCAGTCATACATATGCGCAATTGGAAAGGAAATACTATTTTAATAGCCTTTTCATATAATTGTAGATATTCTTATTTGGTACCACACCAAACTAGGCAACTGGTAGATCTGTTGCAGTGTGGATTCTGAAACCATGTCAATGACTTTTTGGTTACATTACAGTCCATTAGTTTGTCCTGCTCTTTGAATGAATCTTTACTAGTGCATAATTTTGTAATATACATGGACTTTTAGAAAATATTAGTTCACTGAGATTTGCAGCTCTTCAAAATACTGATAAATTTCAGTGTATAATATTTTAAAAATCACATTTATTAATGTTACCACCAGTCTCGTGATGAACATTTTTAAATACTGGGAAGCTGTCAAGCTCACTGTATAGATACAAGTTTTCCAGTATTTTAATTTTTGCCCAACAGTTTGGAATTTTATTACTGACAGTAAATACTGTCAGTTGCTGTCCTCGATGTGACACGTTCACTTTCTGCGTTTCTAAGAAAATATCTGCCAGATACCCAAATCTGAATAACCATAGTTTGTCAGTTGTTCTTTCAAGTAAAAATGGTGTTCTGTGAAGAAAAAAAAAGACAGTTTAGGTCGCAATTCAAATAATCATGCAAGTGCTTTTTCTCAGGAAAACCGTCATATTTCAGTATGGGGCAGAAGTGCTTTAAGCATACTTGCCATGTCATCACCTGGGACATTTAGATGTGTACTTAAGGGTTGAGATTTAATAAAAATTAACTAAGTTTGCAGTTTTATCCAGAACATTCCTACATGAAACTGCGCCCCCCCCCCCCCCCCCCGCCCCAGCAAGTGCATGGCGGTAAAGAATCCATGCCTACTGGTATAGTTTGGTGCACTACCTTGATCTGTACTAAAGGGTCAGCAGTTTTTCCTGTCAGTACCCTCGTACTGTCAGCGCAAATGTTAACACGGTGGAAAAGTCCTTAGCATTACTATGAAAATAGCTTTGACCTTATGGGCCCCCTGAAAAGATGTTGGGGGTCCCCCTGGGGTGTGCACACTATACCTTGAGAACAGCTGATTTAAAGAGGTCCCTACAAATCAGTGAGAAAGAAGTATGATGCAATATAAAAATAGGCGAAGAACAAGTATGAGCAGGTATGAACAAGCAAGTCACAGAAGAGGAAACCCAAATGCCTCTTAGAACAAAATCCCAATAACAAAAAAATGCTCAACTTTCCTAGCAGTCAGGGAAATGTAATTTAAAACAAGACACTGTTCCACACCTATCAGGCTGGCAAAAATATACAAGTCTGACGAAGCCAAGAGTTGTGAGGAGGAATGATAGGAATTTTCATACACTTGCTGGTTAAAGTGTAAATTTCTACAACCACCTCGGAAAGCAAAATCTTTCAGAAATTGGAGCTGTATACCACCCAGAAATTCCTCTTCTAGGTTCTCTAAGGAGCCCTGGTGGCACAATGGTTAAGCACTCAGCTGCTAACCAAAAGGTTAGCAGTTCAAAACCCAGTGGCTCTGCAGGAGAAAGACATGGCAGTCTGCTCCCGTAAGATTACAGCCAAGAAAACTCTATGGGGCAGTTCTCCTGTGTCGTGTGGGGTCACTATGAGTCAGAATTGACTTGACGGCATGCAACAATGGATATACGCCCTAGAGAAATTCTTGCACCTGTGTACAAAACATATGCAGGAATACTCGTTGCAACATTGTTTACATTACAGAAACATAAAAAACTAAGTGTTTATCAAGAAGTGAATGGATACACTGATATATTCGTTGAGTGAAATGCAGTCCAAATTAATGAGCTAGAGCTTCAGTTATCAACATAAATAAATCTCAGAAACACAATGTTGAGTGGAAGAAAGAAAAAAAAAGCCAAGTTGCAGAACGATACATAAATTGTGACACCATTTCTATGATTTTTGAAAACGTGCCAAAGCAGTGCCGTTTATTGCTTATGTCTATATACATTGTAGTGAAAGTGTATGAACATGCATGGATTTATATATTCCAACCTTGAGACAGTAGTTTCCTTTGAGGAAGTGTGCACAGAGCATTAACTATAGTGCTTCAGTTAAACAGATAAACAAAAACTTGGGCAACTATGGAAAAGTATTAGAATTTACTACAACTGGAGCTGGTACTTAGCTGTATATTATGCCTTCCTGTTTGTTTTTGTGTGCATGTAGTAAACATTTCTTTTTTAAAAAAGGCATGCATCATCTCTGAATGGTAAGACCAGGGTAATTTTTTTTTTTTTTTGACAGAGAACATTTTTTAATTAAAAATTAAAACATTATTTTTAAAAGATAATTGTCCTGTGGTAGAGATGGAGGTAGGGTGGCCAATGTAAAAGCATAGAGAGCTTAGAGGAATTTTTAGTAGTAGTCCAAGAGAGAGGTGAGCAGCAGAGGTCATGAGAGGTGGTGAAATTCAAGATAAAGCCTAAGATCTACTTCCAGTTAGGATGTAGAGAGCTTCCAAATACCATCACTCTTACTGTAATAATCGATGCAAGCTAGTTCAGCTACAAAGTCACAGTTTTTCTGAACATATCAGAAAGTTGTGGATGTAAAGAAGCCTAAGTGAACTAAACTTCAGAAAATTATGAACTCTTCAGAGGAGAGAAGAAATCCGTAGTCACTTCATCCACGGCAGAGCAGTAAAAGGGGAGACTTTGCCCTTTTAGTGACTCTGTGGGCTAACATGACAGATTAGAATTCTGAGGTGCCCCAGCTATAATTCAAGTCTGAACCCTCCTGCATGTGCTCCCTCAAAGGTCTTCACAGGTGCTCAAGGACAGTACACCAACGCTGAGAGGCAGGGCAGGAGAGCTGAGAGAGAGCTCTCTCCCAAAGCATGTGGTCTCCCCCCAAGTCCAAGTCCCTCTGAAGGTTGGGAAAAGAGCTGTGGATGTAGAGCAGGATTGCTGAGAGAAATCAACCTGAAGCACTCTAGACTTTCAGCTGCCAAGACCTGGGGGTGGAACAGGAGAACCGAGAATTATGGTTACACGTAAAGACTTTAGGATGGGATTCCCTACAGAGCTGTGACTGGGCTAAACACTCAACGGATGGCAATAAAAAGAAACACTTCATTTTGATTTTCAGGTCTAATGGCCTTTATAACAAACCTTGACAAAGACGCTGCACAAACCGTGGCGATCAATCATTCAGGGATTGTCTGGCCACAGACAACATAAAGCGTTTAGAAAGTTGATTGTTCTACTCAGTACTTTAGTTTAATGGCCTAGACAAGGTAATTTAAAATGTACAGATTAAATTTGCAGTTGACACAAAATTAGTTAGAATGGTTAATATTCTGGAAAACCAGAATCAAATTAAAAAATGACCCTGACCACTAAAAAATTCCTTTTAAAGTAGAGTAAAATGAAAGACGAATTTAGGTATTATGCTGAGAGACAAAAGAACAATAAAAATATATGAGAAAAGGAATTAAGTAGGTTGAAATATTACCTCTGGCCTTTCTCACTCAGTAGCTAAAACCTTGGAAACGCAGAAATGACTTGGACAGTCATAGTTTAATTGGAAAGGAATTGCTCTCCTCGCACCCTATCCCGACCCTGGTTTATATCCTAGGGGTTCCATCTGTGGTGACCTTATACCCACAGTGCTTACACATACAATTTACCCGTTTAATTGGCAGGACAGTATCTGCTTGTGCTGTCTTATCTTCCCCCAAAATGGCCTTTTATTACTGTAGCATGTGGAGCCCTGGTGGTGCAGTGGTTAAAGCACTCAGCTGCCAACCAAAAGGTCGGTGTTTGAACCGACCAGCCACTCTGCAGGAGAAGGATGTGGCAGTCTGCTTCCGTAAAGGTTTACAGCTTTGGAAACGGTATAGGGCAATTGTACTCTTTCCTGCAGGGTCTTTATGAGTTGGAATCAACTGAATGGAAGTGGGTTTGATTTAGTTTATTACTGCACCAATTCTCTGTCTTTTAATCCAACCTCCAGCTCCTGATTTCCAATTATTGCTAACAACAGTGGTAAAAGAAAGATTCTGCAGAATCATAATTGAACACAAGCTGAATTATTGTTAGTAGGTACCACTGAGTGGGTTCCAACTCATAGCGACCCTATGTACAACAGAACAAAACACTGCCTGGTCCTGTGCCATCCTCACAATTGTTATGTTTGAGCCCAGTGTTGCAAGACAAACTGAATAAGAACTATCAAATATATTGTTATAGGGGAAAAAGAATGGGCCAATAAAAAGCCAATTCCATTCTGTTAAGAGGAATTATCATTTAAGATCTAACATGGAATCTTATCTTTATATGCTACATTAAAACGATCATATAACACTGAGCACTTCCTTTGTGCTAGGAATTATTCTAAATGCTACACATCCTACATGCATTTTATCCCCACAGCAATACTAAGAGGTAAGGCACTGTGGGTGATTCATTTTACAGGTGAAGCAACTGAGTTCCCAAGATGTTAATCAGAAATCAGATGTATATTGTTCTTGGTCGTAGGACAGCCTAGCAAGGTCCAGAACTGAGTTTTGAACCCAGGTCTCTTGACACCATGTCTGCAGCTCAGATTGCTTTTTGGGCGGTTTTCACAATCATGTAAGATAATATTCTTTTTAAAATTTGTACTCAATATATTGAAATTGCTATGGACTGAAAAGGGAGGAGGATGGAATAAGGTGCACTGATTTATGAAGTGTCCTTTTTGCTTGTGCAGTATGAACCCAGAGGACCTGGTCGGCCCTTGTACCAAAGAAGGATCTCATCCAGCTCAGTGCAGCCTTGTTCTGAAGAAGTAAGCTCTCCTCAAGATAGTCTTGCTCAGTGTAAAGAGCTTCAGGACCATAATCACCAATCTTCTTTCAACTTTTCATCCCCGGAGTCCTGGGTAAACACCACCTCATCTGCCCCCTACCAGAACATTCCGTGCAATGGACCCAGCAGGACAGCCCAGCCCAGAGAGTTGATAGGTAAGACAGGGTTGGTGGGTTGCCAAAACCCTGCAATCTCAAATACCCTGCTCCTAAATATTTACATAGTGTTTCTTCTACCACCCTGCACCTTCTCTGAATTTGTATTATTAGTTTTGAACAATTTTTAATGTGCATAGCTCATAGCTGTGCCTCAGGCAAACGTTTAATTTAGGACTATATTGGTTCTGGAGCCTTGGTGGTGCAGTGGTTAAACGTATGGCTGCTAACCAAAAGGTCATCAGTTCAAATCCACCTCGCTCCTTGGAAACCCTATGAGGCAGTTCTGCTCTGTCCTGTAGGGTTGCTATGAATCAGAATTGACTCGATGACAATGGGTTTGGTTTGGTTTTATATCGGTTCCGTGTTTATGATCCAAAAGGTACATAGGTTCATCCTTATTTGATCATTTTGAATTGTGACTAAATGGAAAAAGTAATGAAACTCAAAGCATTCAGCTAATTGGATAGAATCACCTTTGTTTTGGGAAAGCTTTTTTCCTGTTGATTTGTTTCTCCAGCATAGGGGTGGGAGTTGATTAAGTTAATACAAATCAGTTTACAAGGATTTGTTGTCAATAAAGTTGTTGGCAATTTGCTGCATAATACTAGAGTTTGGCCATGAGAGACCAGCCAAGTCTAACGTTTTGAAATTTATAAGCCTTCTGTTTTATTCCGTATTCTAACAAACTGAGAAGTCCTGAAGTCCATGGCTAAAAGGTATAGAAAAGGGTAGGAATGGACAGGCGCTCTAAACTTGTCTGTATGGTGGAAAGTCTTTCTCTTTAGCCTTAACTGTGAATGCACTTTTATCTTTCCTTTGTTCCTTCTTTTTTTCGTGTTGAATTAAAGAAACTCATTATATTATTTGAGCTCTTTAATGTCCTACTCTTTGTAGGCTGCAGACATTGATCTTTGTAACCAGGTCTGTGACCTTTGTGTGGTGAATTTCTGCCCTGGTCGCATCAACCTTTATATTTGCAATTAATTTTGTTCATCTTTAGAATGTGAATTTATTGTTTCTGCAACTGCCCCTTTTTGAGTATATTCCTTATAGCATATTTTTAGAACAATAGACATGGTAGGACAAAAAAAATGTTAAAGTTGTTTAATTTTGTTTCCTGGCAAGAGATGTTGTCATTTTAATCTTTAAACATTAATTAGTACCTACGATGTGTGAGCTGCTGTATTTTGCTTGGGATTACTTTGTCATTTTAAAGGTCTGACATAAACACACTCATACTGTTTGAATTTCCTGAGAAGCATCTAAATTAGAAGCCGTTTTCCCTGTGATTCCCTCTGCCGCGCTCTGAGAACTCCTTAACTACCCGCTGGCATTCATTTGGCACTTGACACGTGCCACTTCCATTGCTGTTTGACCATGTAACGGACAAATCAGGAGTTCATGAAGGGCCACTCTTCGCAACCTTGTGCCTAGCACAGCACTGAATATATGTGCAGTAAGTGCTCGATGAACATTTGTTGAGTTGGACTGAGATGGTAATTTCAGGTTTTAGAAAGATAAATGGGCAGCTTCCAGTGAAGAAGAGCACCCTGTGAGAAAGCAGAAAAACAGGGGTGAGCGTGCTTCACCAAGACCTGTCTAGTTATGTAGATGGTCTAGTGAGAACATCCAGAATTTCTTTCTCTCAGGAGCCAGGGAGGAAAGTAATGAAGGAGAATTTAGAGTGGCAGACAATATAATGCATTATAGGGCCACCGTAACTAAAACAGCACTAGTGCAGAAATAGACACAGCTGATTGGAAAACCCAGAGGCAGATTCAGACATACAGAAGAATTTAGTATATAAGAAAAGAAGAATCAGCATGGAAAAGATGAATTTAGTCAATAAATGATATTGGCTCAATTCTCTAACCATTCAGGGGAAAAATAAATGAACAAAGTTATGTCTTTACCTTATGCTATATACTAAACAAATTGCAGATAGAGCAAAGATCTTCACTGAAAGCATGAAATTATAAAAGATCTAGAAAAACATAGAGTAAATTTTTATCTGAGTCCTTAGAGGAAATAGCTCATAGATTTATTTACATAAAATCTAAAACATTTGCTGGCAAAGAAGTATCATAAGTACAATTAAAAGGAAAATTGCCAAGTAGGCAAAAATATTTGCAACATATGAAAAAGGATTAGTATTTTTCATATGTAAAAAGCTCTTACAAAATAATGTGAAAAAACCAGCAATAGAATAGAATGGCTAATAGAATAATGGACAGAGGCCTCCAGGCAGTCCACAAATGGGTAATAAACAAAGGGGAAAATGTCTGTAAACACCAGTAATCAAAGAAGTGCAAATTAAAAGTACAAGATAATTATTCACTTTAAAAATAGGCTAAGTTTAAAAAAAACCACCAGCGTTCAGGGAAACAGGCACCCTCAGACATTGGTGGTGTGAGTATAAATGGACAGCGTCTCTCTGGAGGGCAGTTTGGCCGTGGTTATCAAAAGCTTTAATTGTATTTATATGCAACCATTCTGCTTCTAGTAACTATCCTAAGGAAATAGTTGTGAATATTTAGAGACATTTATTTATAATAACATCACAATCTGTAAAAGTGAAAAAAATTGGCTATAATTCAGTTTTCTAAAAATGAGAGATTATTTAAATAAATTATGAAATACTCTGCATTAAATGATGTGCATTGGGAAAAAAAAATACAAAAACACCAAGAGGCTGAGTCTTGTGTTTGGTATTTGGGGAGATACATTTTCCTCTCTGGACTTCTCTGTAATTTCCAAATTATCCCCAGTAAATATGTATTATGCTTATTAGCCAATAAAATGTTATTGAAATTTTTAAGAGATTGAAAACAAGAGCAGTATTTGACAACTAAGCTATAATAGTGAGATTTAGTGGGCAATAAAATCGGTTTGGGGGCGTGGAGTCAAATTTTAAAGACCTTTAAAATGAAGCCGATTAGAAGAAATGATGTGAAAACCATTGCCTTCGGGTCAATTTTGACTCATAGTGACCCTGTAGGACAGAGTAGAACTGCCCCATAGGGTTTCCAAGACTGTAAATCTTTCTAGAACAGACTGTCGCATCTTTCTCCCGTTGAGCAGCTGGTGGGTTCGAACCGCTGACATTTCAGTCAGCAGCTGAGCACTTAGCCACCGCACCACCAGTGCTCCTTATTCCGTAGTTATTTAATATATATTACAAGAAAGGGCAGCATTTTTAACAAATAGAATCCAATGCTACTATTACTGCGATTAATAATAAGAGCTATTTTGACCAGAAGTCTGCATATATAGCTAATTTTTATTTAAGAAAATTCCCATTTTTGAACTATGAACAGTTAATATAATGTGTTAACATAATATGTAAATTAATATAATGAACCCCATTGTTGTCTAGTCGATTCCGACTCATAGAGACCCTATAGGATAGAGTAGAACTGCCCCATGGGGTTTCCAAGGGGCAGCTGGTAGATTTGAACTGCCAACCTTTTGGTTAGCAGCCGTGCTCTTAACCACTGCGTCACCAGGGCTCCCCATTAATAATGTAATAGGTAATATCAGATGGTATAATCATACAAGTTATTTTACTTTTTAGCAAGCCTTCAAATAAAACCTTAGCTGTTCTAGTTCATATTGTTAATTCTTTTGTGAGTATGTTTATCAGGTAGAGAAGTTTGTTTAGGTGTATTGTGATGTCAACATTATGTGGTAGAAGTTGTCTGTCCTTGCGGCTGTACTGTCACGGACTGTGCCAATGTGTGAGAACCGGTTATGGCACCCTGAGTTAATAAGATTCACAGATATCACTGCCCACCTCCGCTTAAACCAGTGTCTGTGTTCTCTACTTTTAGCTCCTCCCAAGACTGTCAAACCCCCTGAAGATCAACTGAAGTCGGAAAACCTGGAGTTGTCCAGTTCCTTCAACTACAACGTGCTGCAGCATCTTGGCCAGTTCCCACCCCTCATGCCCAACAAGCAGATTGCGGAGTCAGCCAACAGCAGTAGCCAGCAGAGCTCTGTGGGGAGCAAGCCTGCCATGTCCTATGCCAGTGCTCTGCGCGCCCCTCCCAAGCCCAGACCCCCACCTGAGCAGACTAAGAAGAGTAGCGACCCTCTGTCTCTGTTCCAGGAACTTAGCCTGGGGAGCGCCTCGGGCAGCAATGGCTTTTACTCGTATTTTAAATAATCACTTTTTTCCTCAAGGGAGAGTTTTAATTTCTGTTTGTATCGATAGAATTAAGATAGTTGGACTTCACCCATAGATGCACAGTTCCCTTTGTTTTTAATATGAAATATGTTCTCACTTAATTGCTTTGCTGCTAGACTTGCAACTAATTTTTTAAAAGTATATTCCATTATTTTGCATTTTCGATGTGTCAGAATTTTGACAGCTTTTATGTAGAATAAAAAATATTTTTAAATTTGTGTATTGTTACATACGTTTGCATCAGGCTAGCAGCTAAGAAGTTAATTGTGCAACTATAAAAAAAAAAGAAAAGTTTGTCTAAAATGTATTTAAAAAGAAAAAAAAAATTGTAAGTAGCATTTACATTTATTCAATAATATTACCATATGCTGGGTTTCTGTACCAGAAATGACCAGTTGATGTACAAATGTATGTTATTTTTGCTTAAATTCATTTAAAATTTTTTAAAATAAAGGGGCAGCATCTTCTAAATACTTTAAGTTTTATCAGCTTTTTTTTTTTGTGTGTGACAGGATGCTGCATTCTAAAACTTTCATAGTTTTAGATTACATAAGATGTGCTGTTGTATCTCCATCCTCCACAGGATAGAGTGAGAGGCATCTTTGCAGGTGTATTTAGTGTGCCACTGGTTTTTAAAAAGTGAAAAAACATTGGCATACTTATTTTGTTTTTTGGACAAGCTACACTTCAAGCTTGTTTTTAACATTAATTTGATAGTGTTTTTTTGTTGTTGTCTTGTTTTTTTAAAACAAATCATGAAACTGAAAAATTTTTAGGATTGTTGGTGCTTAGTAGACTTGATAACTATTTTAAAAATGCGTGAATTTAGTAAAATCCTTTTTTCCTTCCTCCCCCTTACTACGCATGTGTAAATGTTTGTAACCTGGCTTCCCCTCCTTCTCTAGTGGTATAAAGACTTGTGCCGCTTTAAGATTTTTTTTTTTTCCCCTCAGTAAAAGTTTTGGTACCTTATTTGATGTTTACATTAAAATGTGACATTATACATGGAAATTCAAATATTTTGCTAACTGTTTTGTTTGAGGAACATCATTAAAGAAGAAATACAATGTTTGTCAAAGATGTATCAAAATTCATCTAAATCTGAAGTAGAAAGCCACCCTTGTTTTTCATCTCTTTCAGTTCTTCTAAAGTAACCCCACTGAACTTGTATAAAAAGATACAATTTAAATAGCTATCTTAAATATTCTACGGTCTACAAATTGTTTTGAATGAACTTTGGTAAAATCCAAAGGAGAACATTTACCCTCTTAAAACTTGTGGTCTTGTAATATTTTTGAAGCAATGCATGTCCTTATCTTTCCTGATCTAGCAGTACTGCTTTTATACTTCCAAGAGATCTTGAAACTATAATCTAACTTTTTTTTAAAAAATAAGATGAGTCTGCAAATGAACCTAACCTTCCTGATGATCCATTCAAAATTCTTTTTTATTTTTTTGGAGGACAACTTTTAATAGGCCATGATTATTAGAAGAACATTTTTAAAATGGGGTTGAAAAGTGGCAGGGGGAAAGAAAAACTACCGTCTCTTACCTGGAGTTTAGTTTACGTTGGCCACCTATAATCCCCTGTAGCCCTCAGACCATTTAGGATGAGATAGTGCCTTTCCTGAAAGGTCCGTAAGCTACAGGACAAGCGAGGCATGCCTCTTTCCTTCAGCTCTGTCATCTTACTCAGAGTGCAATTCATTTGTATGTGGCTTCACATGACAGGCTGCGGGTCTCTGTGTGAGTGGACAGATGTCAACCTGTAGACTGCAGACATGCTAATGGTTAGTGTAATTCAGTCAGAAAACTGAGCTGGCAGGTTCCACCACTGCATTTTCTTTGTATGAAGTTAGATCACCACGTTTAGCTATGTCCAGTTGTGCTCAACATGCTTTAGTCAGAAGAAAAGAAGAAAAAGATTTGCCTTGTAGTTCTGACCTGCCAACTCTTTGATGAAACACAAGACATAGCTCACGTGGAAATTAGGTGTCCCTCATGTGAGGGTGCGTATGAAAACTGATTTCCTGGGTGTTAATGATTTCCCCTCCGGAGTGTACAGGACTGCAGCACAGGCTGGGTACATGTTCCAGAGGCATCTCGGTAACATGGAGACAGAACTGTAATGTCAGGACTTTCGGTGGAACCGTCATCATGAAATCATTGCCTCGTTTTCTGTTTCCCATACTTGAACCTTAAAAAAACAATCAGTTTTTAAATTATTTACTTAAGGGCGTCATGTGCAAACCTTTCTGTAAATAGATCGATCATGGAAGCTTTGGAGAAAGAAGCTGTTAAGTTGTGACATCCCTGTTCTAAGCAGTTATTTCCAAAAAATTAAAAATAATGGCTGCTTATTAGTCAGCGGCTCTGCTGTTAGTGTCCAGGTGTTTCTCGGGTCTTTATTATTTCGAATGCTGTTTCCATCTGATACTCTTTGGGTTCTGCCCTGAATGCTTATTTTAACCTCTAACAAGCTTACTTTTCCTCATCGTTATTCTATGCCGTCTTTCCAACCACGCTTTAAAGAACCTGTTATTTACTTGTAGTAGCTTATAATGGTTTTGAGCAAGTCTTACTGTAAGAATCATTGCAAGTTTCCTTGAAATGAGGCATGGCTTCTGAAGACAGTTGATGGTTTTGGATATTATTTGGGTAGTAATTAGCGAACACCCACAAATTAGACTTATAAAACCTAACTTTATATACTAAATTCAACCTTAGCACTCAGATGGAACTCATATATGTATTTATATATTTTTTAGAAAACTTGATGATAGCCCCCTGGTAATACCAAGTTCATTTTCCTCCAGAAGAGTCCTCTTCTAAGTGAGGTTACTTATTGACATGCTGTCTTTTGTTCTTTGTATCACTTTGTATCCGTCTGAAGTTTCCTTTTTCTTGCCAGAAACATTTTTTATTCATTTTACTCTTTCAGTGCTACTTGAGATTTCCCTTTTTTACCTTAAAGAAATTATTTTTGGTGATAGAGTTTGTAAAGTAGAATATTCATGCTTTTTTTTTTTTTTTCCTGATCTGAAAATGAACTTCGGTTAAAATTTGAAGAGCTTCATTCAGTTTAACATGGATACTTTCTGGTGTGTTTTTTAAAAGAGGCTTTGGTTGCCATTTTGGCATATGCTTTGCCAGATTGTTAGAGCAGAGCTTTGTTTTGATTAATCAGTAGTTAATTATTGACCATTTAAACTAACATGGCCTTAATTTTCCTTTTCTCACACAGATACGCTTCCTATCCAGGTCGTTTTGTATATGTGAAATAACTTTGTGTGCCTCGTGTGATTTTTCTCATCAGAGTTTCTAGAATAAGTTCAGATTCCATGTAAACAGCAACTGGTCTTTTCAGTTCAAAGAATTGCAGAGTAAGTGAAATAAGCAGAATTCCCACTGTGTAAGCATCACCTAATTAAACCCAGCAATCTCAAAGACTGATTTATGAAAGTCGTTTCCTTGTTTATGGAAGCATTGAAGTGGCTGACAAAGCTAACTGTATTTCCTAACTTTGGGTAATTAATATATCTTCGAAACCCTGGTGGTGCAGTGGTTAAGAGGTATGGCTGCTAACCAAAAGGTCATCAGTTCGAATCCACCAGGCGCTCCTTGGAAACCCTGTGGGACAGTTCTACTCTATCCTCTAGGGTCGCTATGAGTCAGAATCGACTCGATGGCAACAGGTTTGGTTTTTTGCTTTTGGTATTTTTTTTTTGCTGTAGTGTAGTTGATTTTATGTGTTTACTAGTTTTCATGTCCTTGCATCTCAAGAGCAAAGCTATAAAACGTAAGAGAATGTATCTGTAGCTGCCTTGGCACAAGGAGAGTCAGGGAGTGGAAAACAATTTCAAGATAAATTTTCTTCACGTTTTAACTATTAAGAAAAGGAGATTCACCAATTTTAGACGTTTAAAAAATAAACACCTGTTATCCTTGGCATTGTTTCATATTGGAGTTGTTTTTAAAAAAGTAATCCCGGTAAAGGTTTAAAATACAAGGTAAAAACTTTAAATATATTGAAAGTCACAAATCACTGTCTTAAAACGTTATTTAGGCTAGCCAAGTGATTTTTTTCTTCCAGTTCCTAAAAGGTAGTAATTTGCCTTCCCTGATTTACCAGACATTATTGCTTGCTAACCATCCCCTTGGGCTCAAACATAGAAATGACTGTGAGGGTGGCGCAGGATCGGACAGTATTTGATTCTGTTGCTCGTAGGGTCGCTCTGAGCCAGAACTGACTCAATGGCACCTAACGACGAGGACCAGCCCCTTAACATATGAAAGCCCTCAATTTCTTAAAAAAAAAAAAAAAATTTTTTTTTTTCAATTTCTACTACCGCTTTATATGTCTTCCTGCACCTCGAAGTAAATGTCTTAGTGCATCTGATTTTTCTTGCCCCTCTTTGCCATCTGAAATTAGAAAAATGGATCCTGTTGTAACTATGATTTCTTGTTCAAAATAGCACTTAGTGGTACCGTCGCATGTTATAAAGCTATCATCATGAAAGAGTAGGTGGCTGCTAGTCTTCAAAGTGTGCATTATGATGGACTTCTCACGTTTCCTGTCTACTGGAGGGTGGATATTTATTTGCTGAGATTTACTGTAAAGCTTCTAAATTCACACTTACTCCTTTTGTACCTGTTCAATTAGCAATTTTGAGACCGTTGTTACAAGGAGTGACTCTGATGTTTAAAATTCTTATTAAAACACATTCAGGAAATGGTGTTATGTTATTACTTTAAACTAGAATATCAGATTAAAAATTAAAAAATAGTTCTAATTAACCTCGAAATTTTTTGAGCTGATTGAAAAGATTTGCTTTGGAGTGAACTTTAAGGCAAAAGAGTCACCAGTGTGAGTTTCTGCAGCTTTTTTGAAGTGAGGTACCTAACAGAAAAATCTAGACTTAGAAGTGTGAACTGCACTTAGATCCTAAACCCCACTTAAACAGTGGGGCCTGAAGCTTCTGAGACTGGGTGTTATGAAAATCCAGAGACATTCATATGCTTAGAGTTTCAGTAATTGGAGAGTTAGACCAGGTTTTATTTGCCGCTTGTTCAACAGAAATTTTATTTTGATACAAATATTAAGCATAAAACATAATGAGTTTTATATAATTCTGACTTCATTAAACAATATTAGGAAATTTTCATTATGTCCTTGGGGAGTCTTTTTAGATATTTTTTGCACCTGATGTATGAGGTCTCCTCTGTATTTTATTTTAGATGCTAGCATGTGATTGCCTGCCTTAGAACTATGTATAGGAGGAGAAATCAATATTACCTTTTAAAAGATGTTTGGTTTTATAATAAATTTTTTCATGATGACTTTTCTAATATTTGAGAAGTAATGGCAAAGGGGTGGCAGATTATATAGGTTTCAAATAGTGTAGCCAGCCACACACAAGTAGGAATGAAGATCAAGTATCTATTTACAAATCTGTCCTATTTTAAGGTTTTAGAATTGTGACCAGTATAGAGCAGTGGTTCTCAAACTTGAGCAAGCATTAGAATTACCAGGAAGTCTTGTTAAAATAGAGCCTACCGCCTCCTACCCCCAGAGTTCCTGATTCTAGAGCCTGAGAATTTGCATATCGAACTAGATCTCAGGCGACTCTGATGCTGCTGGTCCAGGAACTACAGTTTAAGAGCCACTGGTGGAGAGAAAATCTCAAGGTCTTTTCAACCACCCATATTTTCAGAGTTGTGATACCATGAGTGGAACATTCTGGGGAAAGGGCTCTATTGGATTGGTTGCTACCCTCCACCTTCCCCTGTTTAGGGCCGCTGCCGCTCCTCCACATGAGGGTGCAGGAGCGCTTTCATTTCTAGGGTGCGTGTGGTTTTGCAAGCACTGCTGCCTGGACTTTGGAAGTGTGTGTATTCGTATGACGTCCGTAGAGTCAGCCTTGATCCGCACACAGGGAGGCACTGTGGAAGGCATCATCAGGATGTCAGGAGAATGTGCTTAGCATTTACAGAGGCACTAAGTGCAGGGGGCGCTGTACTAGGATGGCAGTGACAAGATCATGGAAAACAGTAGGTAACCCCCAAATTATGTATTCCTAGTTTTTATGTTTTTTTTTTTTTGCGGCGAGGTGATTCCAAATGCTTTGCTTTTCAAATGATATGTTTCTCAGGTTAAAACAATGTTATTTTTAATCCTTTGCTGTGCCAGCAGATGTGGGAGGACCCTTAAAGTGTTGTATATGGCAGAAAATTGATAATTGTCTCTGATTACTTTGCTCCCTTAAAAACAGATAATGTTTCCAAAACAGTCTAGGGGAATCCACCAGCTACACAGTGTGAGTTATTCATAAGCCATAGGTACACATGTATGAGCAAGTTAGTTTTTTGAGAAAGGAACTGCCTATAATGTAATCACTCTGACTGGTCTTTGGCTGTTTTAAAATTTGTGTGTTGTCTTTGATGTTGTTAATATCCACCCTGGACTGCAGCCTGGGGGATATTAGGCTCTGCCTCTGGTTTTTAGTTTGGCTTTGAACTTACTGAGATACTAGAGAAAAAATTTTTTTAAAGAATATATTTTTAAGGTGATAGGATATAGAATGACCTAGACATGCAAGTAAACATGGCAACCGTTCTAGAACACCCCGTCGTGGGATTCTTAAAGCTCGGTACTTCCTACTTGAAAGGCTCGATGACCTTTGGTGGAATTACTGAAATATTGAGCAGAAGTTCCTTTACCCAGTTCCAGCTTCCAAGGAGCTTCATTTTCTTTACTTTTTGCTTTGCATGATTCCTTGTGTGAGACCTCTTTATATATTTCAATAGGTCAGAGGGCCCTTCTGTCCAGGATATGGTCCTAGTGAGTCAGTTACACCTGAGAATGTTCTCGGCCCCTCCCATAGAGAGGATTTTCATACATCCAGACCATGCCTGCTTTCTGTAAATCCATGTATACAACATTGTACTGTATCCGCTTTCTGTGCCAGTCATCCAACTTGATTCTTTGAAACCCATGAAGGTACTGGTTATACCTTAGTAGTGGTAGTATCCTAGGTAAATCTGGTGATTGAAATACCTCTCTTTAAATTATAAACGTAATGGGTTTTGCATTTCATTAAAGGGTCCTGTTATTAGTGATGCAGGGTTTGTTGTTGTTTTTGTTTTTGTAATGCTTCAAAAATGTAGTTCTTTCCTAAACTTGTCCAGCTAACTTTGTATGATTAGTTAGTTAGCAGATTCCTATTGGGTCTTACTTTGAAAAGTCTTTCTAAGGGAGGCCATATAAAATGGAGGTGGTCAGTTTCCATCTCTGATGTGAAAAGTACCAGTTGTGCAGCCATCTAATTAAGCTTAATTTATGGCAAAATGATCACAAAATTATTTTTTTCTTTGTGGTTAATGATACCTCATCTGCGAGGTCCTAATAGCTAAAAGAATTTATTCTTAAAAATGAAAGTGACTTTGTACCATAAAATGACCCCAAAGCCACTCCCTAGGGTTTTGGGGGTTTTTTTCTTTTTTTTTTTTTTTCTAAACTTAGTTCTTCAGTTCTTTTAGCCACTTTGGCTTCAGTTTGGGGTCTACAGTTCATACGGTGTGATCATTGTCTCAGTGAAGTTCTTTTGTTTGAAAAGATTCATGGTAACACAAAATGTATTTTACTGCGACAACTAAAATGTATTTATAATAAAATGCCTTTTTAATAATATGGAGATTTGTTTATTATGTGTGAACCCAGCTCTCTGCTTCCTTTTAAGATGAAAGGTTGTGACAGCACAGCACTTTGATTTTGGTCATAACACTAATAGGTACCTAGGTGGCCCAGTGGTTAAGAGCTTGGCTGCTAACCAAAAGGTTGGCAGTTTGAATCCACCAGCAGAAACCCAATGGGGCAGTTTTACTCTGTGCTATAGTGTCGCTATGAGGCAGAATGGACTTGATGGCAATGGCTTAGGTAAAAACTAGCTAATGTAACTGAGAACTCAACATTAAAATTAATGAAGTTGTAACTCTGGTTTCCAGAAATGGATGATTTATTTTAAATCTCCAAACTTTAGCAGTAGCAAAGGCCTAAAGGCTTAAAGTGTTACCTGACAGTTTCAAGATCATCATCGGTCAGTGAGAAAGTGAGCCCTTTTCAAATTGTCATCCAACATGGATCTTAGGAATTAAAAAAAAAAAAAAAGATTACCATGATTGCTCTTAACAAGTTATTTACTTAATGCTGGGCTTACATGGCCCAGAGTTTATTTCAGAACTCGTACACCCTAATGCACTTCACAGTGGTAGTGACAAGCGTTAATTCAACTACCAAAAAAAAAAAAGTGCTGGCTGTGCACAAAACTGCCCCGAGCCACGGTCTTGTTTTTGTTGGGAAAATAATGCTTTGCATCTGCCATGAAGTGATTTTGAAAAGCAGTAACAGGTCACAGAACGCTTTGTGTGCCCTAACTTTTTATTTTTAACAACCCATTAATGTGGCACCATAAATCTCGCTTGAATACACGCCATGCTTCAACTTTGGAAATGTGAGTAGATAGGACAGTCGGCCTTTCGCAAGGACCGTTTATAATTCTTACTCAGCGCAGTGCAGCAGTTTCTGAACTAGATAGCTTGCTTTCTTTGAGTTGAATTGATAGGACACAAATCTCTGAATTTTGGAAAGAGAAACACTTGTTTACATATAAATCAAAGGGACTTGGAGGGCTCCTTGAACTGCTACCTGCACTAGATGAAGGAGTCCAAGGCTCCATCATCAGTAGAAAAATACAAATATGATTCCCCAAGGTGTTAACTCCTAGTATATTGGTATCCTCTGAAGCATTTTTCCGAGAATGGCGTTAGTGAAATGTTATTTGATAAAACAGTCACTGCCTTTCATCAAAACAGCGAGGTGGAAAATTAGGTATGGAGTGCAGGCAAGCCTGAAGAGGGAAAGCTTGTTCAGTGGAGGGCTCCCTGGATGGAGGCTTGCTTGCCTTTAACCTGGTTAAATTGGAGCATCCAAACACCCCTGTGGTTGGTTGTAAGCTGTCAGGGAGCCCTTGGTTTGAATTGACTTTGCAGCTTCACTACATATTGTGTTTTCCTAACAAGTCAATTGTCTAATGGATGGGAATCTTTTTCTTAGATTTGAAGAACCCTGTGTTGATTACATTCCCCGTCTTCCAGTTCATCCTACCTGCTGTACCCCGAGGGACCTTTCTGAAACAGATCTGATCAGGCCACTCTTTTTCTGAAAAGCCACCAGTGGTTCCCTGTCACATCCTACATGTCTTAGCTGACTTTCAAGGTACCCCCCAAGTATTGTCCCTGAGCACCTCGCACACCAGGCTACTTCAAACCTCTAACCATTCATTCCCTGAACACCTCTCGACTTCACTTGGACTGTGTCCTTCAGCCCTCACACCCCTAGTCTCCAGGTCTTCTTTGGGGAGCTCTGCTTAGTGTTTAGGAGTCTCCGGGTAGTGCAAATGGTTAAGTGCTCAACTACTAACCGAAAGGTTGTATGATTGGAACCCACCCAGAGACGCCTAGGTGGAAAGGTCTAGTGATCTACCTCTGAAAGATGCAGTTCTATTCTGAAACACATGGGGTCTCCATGAGTCAGGACGAGTTGGGATGGACTTGACCGCAACTTTTTGTTTGTTTTTTACTTCATATTTAAGATCCTGTGTAAATTCTACCTCTTATATTCCCCAGTTGGAATTAGCCCCCTTTTCTCTGAGCCTGCAATTAAACCTTGTATATCCATTTATTATGGAGCCCTGGCGGCTTGGTGATTAAGAACTTGCCTGCTAGTCAAAAGGTTGGCAGTTTGAATCCACCAGCCTCTCCTTGGAAACCCTATGGGACAGTTCTCTGCCCCATAGTGTGGCTACAAGTCAGAATCAACGGCAATGGGTTTGGTTTTGGTTTTGGTTTTTGGTGTTTGAGTGGTGCAGTGGCTAAGCACTCAGCTGCTCCACGGGAGAAAGATGTGGCAGTCTGCTTCTGTAAAGATTACAGCTGGAAACCCTTCGGGGCAGTTCTACTCTACAGGGTTGCTATGAGTCAGAATTGACTCAAGGGCAATGGATTTTGATTTTTGTTTTACCTCCACTATTACAGTTTTTATGGTGCAGTTACGAGTTTGTGAGCTTCCGGAGGCAGAGATCTGTGCTGTTTTCTAACCTGACAGCACCACACAAAGTCTTTTGCATAGCCGGCCCTTGACGAATGAATGCTGCAATTGTAAGGGGGAGGGAGAGAGCTTGCACTCGGGAGGAAGAAGAGACAGGGGGCGGTGACATTCCTCAATAAGGTGGTCCCTACATAGTTAAACGTTAAGCCAAGGAAATGGTCCCTATAAGAAAGATGTAAGGGGGAAGGGGAGCTTGCACTTGGGAGGAGGAAGAGACAGGGAGTGGTGACATTTCATTCCTCAAAGTAAGATGGTCCCTATGTAGTTAAACGTTAAGCCCAAGAAATTGTCCCTATAGGGGTCCCTAACTTCGTAAGGTCCCTAACTTGATAGGGTCCCTGACTTGTAAACATTAACCAGGAGAGATAAGGGAAAAAGGGTATAAAACCCTAAGAAAACGACCAGGGCTCTCAGACTCTCCCTCTGAGCAGCCCCCTTGACACTCTCTCCTCAAGTGTACTTTCACTGTTAACCCTCTGCTAACTAATAAAATCCCTTGCTTGCTTGACACTGCTTGTCTCAGTGTTTGAATTCTTTCCTACACCGAAGACAAGAATCAAGGCTATTCTCCAGTAACAGAATGAATTATAGGATTTGATTGAAAGAAGAATTTACAGGATGGCCCTACCTACATCCTTTGCCAATGTAGTATGGCCCGATGACACTTGGCTGGAGTGCTGGCCAGGGGTGAAGGAGTGAGACAGATAGGGTTAACTGTGCTGGCAGAAACAAAAGAGCTGTTGTTAAAAGATTACCATCTAGAAGCTGGGTAAACAGGAACCACACCCTGTCAACAAGAGATAAGGCTGAAATTACTATCTCCTTTTTAGTGTTTTTCTAGTCCCCCTTTACAGGCTCCCGCATGTGCAGCAGAACAAAGTGTGACCACTGTTTAACCGTCCTTAGCCCTCCAAAGATGGTGATGTAGTGCCAAAGATCAGGGCACTTGCGCTATATCCCATAGTAAGTGATGCTAAGGGCTGCCAAGAGGACTCCATCTTGAATATCAGCGGGTTCCATCTTGAATATCAGCGGGTTCCATCTTGGATTCCAGATGCACGTGCAACATAATTAGCACGCACCTCTGTTCTGAGAAGTACCCGCTCCTTCAAAGAAGCCCACTCTATTGTCTCCACCGAACCCATATAAGCCCTAGCCTTGCTTCCCTTTTCAAGTCAGTCTTTTGGAGAGGCTTAGATCCTCGCTGACTCCTTTTGCTTGAGTCAAGCAAAATAAAGCTTGCTGAAAATAAAGTTTGTCCTTTGCATGTGTTCTTAATCGTGAAAAGACAAGGACCCTTTGTGTCAGATTGGCAGTTGGTAACAGGAGGAGTAAGCTGTCCTGTGCAGTGACGTCCCTGCCCACTCTTCAGGGCTGTCCAAGCAGTTGCAAAGATGCGACTTGAGAGGATTTTTTGTGTTACCAGGTATCACTGTTAGAAGCCTTGGCTTGGCAGCCTCACCATGGTTACATCAATTTTGATTGATGCTGCCTATTTTCACATATCCTGGTCTGTAGGCATATGCCTACCACGCAGAGGCTGGGGAGTGGTGAAATTCCCCTTTGTCTGAAGCTCTGGTTGATTTTTAAATCTGCAGAGGGAGGTAATTAAATTGAATAGAAGCTGCAGCTTGCAAAATCTATGGTATTATCCCACTCTTAGCTCCTTAAAACCAATGCTCTGCAAATTGATTTGAACCATTGTTTCAGGAAACTGCGCTGCTAATAGTCTCTGAGAACAAAGTGGCTGTGGTTAGTGGTGGGCCCTGGAAGGTGGCTTTGGATGGCTGCCCTCAGGGCTTCTCAGCGCCACCCTGCCCCCACCGCTTGAGTCCTGCCCTGGGCTACCCCCAAAGGGAACCAGAGGAGAATGGAGTTTGGATGCTGTTTGCTGCTAATATGAAGGGAAATGTGATCTAAGACATCTAATGACAGCCCTCTTGTGCATGTGGAATGCCTGGAAGTGTCAGGGAGCTTCCAGAGGAAACTGGGAAATGTTCTAATCAGTCTTTTGAGTTTTGCTTCTTTTATTTACAAAAGACGCCAACCAACCAACCAGTTGCCGTCAAGTTAATTCCAAGTCATGGCGACCACGTGTGTGCAGAGTGGAACTGCTCCATAGAGTTTTCAAGGCTGTGACCTTTCAGAAATAGATCACCACGCCTTTCTTCTGAGGTACCTCTGGGTGGGTTCAAACTGCCAACCTTTTGGTTAGTAGCACGATGCTTAACCGTTTGCACCATGCAGCAACTCCACTAAAGACACAGGGGCCTAACTGGAAGGGCCTGAAGTCACCAGAGTAGGTGGCCTTGTCTTTGCACCTGGTCCTCAAACCTGGTCGTTAGGACTTTCATCTGTCTGGAATTAAGGCAAGAACACGCTTTTACAGAGCTAACCAGAAGTGGCTTCTGTTCTATGAGAAAATCCGGCAGATTCAACTTTTGGAGCTTTGGGACCAGGTTTAAGGCAAGTAGCATAACCAGCCCCAAAAGGTCACAGGAAGTTACAGGAAAGTGGGTAAGCAAATAGGCTTTGTCTTGATGAATTTAATCTACTCCTCAGGGTGACCCTGTAGGTCTACTAGGACCAAAATAATTCCTATTCCCTGAACAGGAGGGAAGACAAACTGTTTTTAAAAGTTTTTGATCTGTTGTAATTAAAGTTGGTTTTGAACCTCCCGGCAATGCACTTCTAGAAATCTCTCTGTTTTAAAGGCTGTCAGCTGATGTGCTCCAGCTCAGAAAATCATCTCATCTGGGACCCACGCAGTTGTGTGCTCGGCTTTGGTGAAGACAGCTGGCTCGGCCTGATTGTCTGACTCAGGCCCAGCACAAGGATGCACTATGCTGCCTGCAGACACCTGGGGCCAGGGAGCTGGCTTGTCAACGAGCCCTTCCTCACTCCTTTCTTGCTGCTAGAGGCAGTCGCTTGTGTCTTTCTTAGGCTTCTTGGTAGAGTTGTGGCATCCCTCCCTGCCTGCCCATTCTCCTTCAGACACAACTTTCTAGCCATGCACTATTCAAGATAATAGCATGGCCTCAGGGTTTCGCACCCTGTCCACCTTTCAGTTGTTGTTTTTAGGTGCTGTTGAGTCGGTTCCAACTCAAAGTGACCCTATGTATAACAGAACGAAACACTGCCTGTTCCTGTGCCACCCTCACAATTGTTGCTATGTTTGAGCCCATTGTTGCAGCCACTGTGTCAATCCATCTCATTGAGGGTCTTCCTCTTTTTTCCTGACCCTCTACCAAGCATGATGTTCTTCTCCAGGGACTGATTCCTCCTGTTTGGCGGATTTGGTAAGAGGATTGGAGGCACAGAAGGTCCTAGCTAACGGCATAATTATGGCGAAAATACAAGTCTACCCGCTGTCTTGGTTATCTAGTGCTGCTATAATAGGAATATCACAAGTGGATGGCTTTAGCAAAGAGAAATTTATTCTCACACAGTCTAGGAGGCTAAAAAAAAAACCCGTTGCCATCGAGTCGATTCCGACTCATAGCGACCCTATAGGTCAGAGTAGAATTGCCCCTTAGGGTTTCCAAGGAGTGCCTGGTGGATTCGAACTGCTGACCTTTTAGTTAGCAGCTGTAGTACTTAACCACTAAGCAACCAGGGTTTCCTCTAGGAGGCTAGAGGTCCAAATTCAGGGTGCTAGCTCCAGGGGAAAGCTTCCTCTGTCTCTGTTGGCTCTAGGGAAAGGTCCTTGTCATCAATCTTCCCCTAGTTTAGGAGCTTCTCAGCACGGGGACCTCAAGTCCAAAAAACATGCTTGCTCCTGGCTCTTCTTGCTTGGTGGTAATGAGGTCCCTCTGTCTCTCTGCTCACTTCTCTCTTTTATATCTCAAAAGAGATTGAGTCAAACAATCTCATCTTGTAGATTGAGTCCTGCCTCATTAACATAACTACCTCTAATCTTGCCTCATTAACATGATAGGAGTAGGATTTACAACACAGGAAAATCACATCAGATGACAAAATGGTGGACAATCACTCAATACTGGGAATCATGGCCTAGCTAAGTTGACACACATTTTGGGGGGCATGATTCAATCTATAACACCTGCAAAGAGTTTATAACCCAGCAAGGCATACAGGCACAATTCACTATAACAGAAGCAGGTAAATACGAGGAATATGAGCAGAGCGTCATGGGGATAAAAAGAAGGCAAGCATGACTTTTGCACTGAGGAGCTGTCACCGTGTGATGTCTGAGCGGGACCCTGCAGAATAAGTAAGGTTTCAGCAGCTTCAGAAAGGGACAGGCCACGGGCCCTTTCTGTACCCCCAAGAAACCTTCCCAAATGTCATAGCACTTGCACTTTATTTTAAAATTATCTGCCATTAAACTCCAAGTCCCTGAAGGACAGGGCCATAATTATTCTGATTCTTCATCAGCCACTTAATAGCTGGGTGACCTTGAGCAAGATACTCAATCTTTCTGAGCATCAGTTTCTTTATCTGAAAAATGGGAATAATAATAGTAGCTACCACCCAGGGTTGTTGTGAGGCTGAAGAGAGAAAACATACGTCAAGCATTTAGCCCACTGCTGGGACAGGTTAAATGCCATTATTATTACTATTAAGGAGCCCTGGTGGTGCAACGGCTAGGCCCTTGCTGCTAACCAGAAGTTGGTAGTTCGAACCCACCTGCGACTCCAAGGGGGAAAAGACCTGGTAGGGATTTGCTTTTCTAAGATCACAGCCTTGGAAGCCCTATGGGACAGTTCTACTCTGTCCTATAGAGTCATTGTGAGTAGGATCAAGTCAATGGCATACAACAACAACAATTTATTACTATAGTCATGCAACACATAAAGTCTGTTCCGGCAACGCCCGACTGCATATATATCACATGGTCCCGTAAATTCAGAAATCCTGATAGGAGAATGGGACATAGTGGGTGTAACTGGATATAGCCAGGAAGGAGCCACCACCTTTGTGCCTGGGACCAGCTCTTGCTTGGGGACATGCCCTGGGCTTTCCTCACAAACCTAGACCTCATCCTCAGCAAACTGGGCCTGCAGGGCTGTCTGGGCCTCCAAAGGGCCTAACGCCTTCCTGAGTGCCCCAGGACCTCACCTAAAGGCCCAGTCCCCAGGCTCCACCAGCTCAGCCTGTGCCCTCACCATGCCCGGGACCCAGCCGTGACCTGGCCAGACAGCAGCAAGCAGAACTCTGAGCTACCTCGGAGTTGCCATAAATAAATAAAATGGTGTTCGCACAATGTCCAAATCACATAATGTCGTATTTCACAGAACATATCGTGGACGTTAAGGGACGCGTGACTGTGTTACAATTAGACTTTGTAGTGATTTTTAAAATGCGTAAATCCTGTTTCCTGAGATATGAGCCCATTTTTTACATTTCCTTGTATTTTTTTTTGTATTGTAGATGCAGGGTAGAGCTGGAGGTGAGGAAACAGGCCCAAGGGAGTTTCACTGATGACTCATCTAGCTTTTTCTGCTGTACCGCCAGGCCTCTCCCCTACAGCCTAGCACATAGGAGGAGCTCAAAGATGTGAGTAACTGAGGGGTGCTCTGTGGGTCAGTGCCCTCATCAATGTAAATGGCAACCCCATTCATTCATTACCCTACTCGCAAACCTACATTGTTTCCCTCAGACCAATTTATTTTTTCTCCTTCCTTCCCCTCCCTTCCCTCCTTTCTCCTCCCTTCCCTTCCCCTTATATCCCCTCCCTTCCTTCCCCTCCCCTCTTTCCTTTCTTTCTTCCATTCTCCCTTCCTTATTTCCTCTTTTCCCTCCTTCCTTCCACCCTTCTTTCTTCCCTTCCTTCCCAAGTGAAAATTGGGAAGGAGCCTGGCCTGAGAGGTGGGAAACCAACAGCCTTGTTCCAATTCTTTCTTGGGTGCCAGTTAACCAGGTGGCTTTAAGCAAGTCCTTCCCTGGTCTTCAGTTTTTCTCATCTGTATAATGAGAATAATCACGGCTACTTTCCAGTGCCATGCCCTCCCTCCTTTTCTTCCTTCCTTCCTTCCTCCCTCTCTCCTTCCTTTCCTTTCTTCATTTCTACCTTCTTCTAGCCACCTACTGTGCACCAGGCCTGACAGAAGGCAGTGCATAAACCAGGCAGCCTCTGCTTTCCTGGAGCTGACCCTCAACTGACATATGTTGCAGGCTGCCATTTCTGGTGTTTCTTGAGATGTCCTCTGACGGTTAGAAGAGGGTTACGAGGAGGATTAGAAGTATTTCTCAACCACATTGCCGTGAGCACCCTCAGAGGTAAATTCCGCTTCTGCAAAACCTGCAGACTGTGGTTCTCTGGTCTTCCTAGAATCCGTACCTCAGCTAAGAGTCCAGTACCTGGACTCTGCAGCTGGCATGTGAACATCTCGGCTTCAGTCATACCCGTCACTTCTTCCTAATAGCTGCTGGCGGCCGTCTCGCCCGTCAGCTTTCTTATTTGTCACAGGCTGGCTGCTGCCTCTCCCCAATGTGGAGCACGTCTGGGTGGTTTCATTTCCCTTCTCTGCTTTTCCTCCCCATTTGGGAGAGAAAATTATACCTCGTCACGGCTCTGCCTCTTGGACATTTCTGGGTAGAGTGCGCCCCTGTTTTTATTAACCTCATTAATGCTTTGGAACACATGGCTTGGTCCCCCTAAGGCCCTCTGTTGGAAAGGCAACATAAATCTGTTCCCATTGTATCTCTTTGGCAGGGCTGGGGTGTCAAGATGCAGGCTAGCTGCTTAAGTCAGTGACTTGGAAATTTGTTCTTTGAGCTCCTCCACCTCTCAGCCAAGAACCCTCCAGTTATGGTCACAGATAAATCCCCCATCCTCCACTTCTCCAAAGGAACCAGGGCCACTTTGGGGTGAAGAGGGAGGCAAGTCTGAACCCCCAACAACAAAAATTCCCAAGACATCAGGCCTATCACATTCAGGTAATAATCTTTGTTGGAGCAAAGTCAAGCGAACAGAAAGTACTGCTCCAGGAAATGGCAATTACCTTAATTAGCTTTCTTGGCCGTGCAGGATTGGTGCCTGGCGTGGGGATTAATTTATGGCCTCAGTAGCTGCCATTGAGTGAGACTGTGCAGTGAAGCTTGAGGTGGCCGTGGCACCACAACCTGAATACCAATCAGTGGTTTCATAGATGTGTTCCACAGCATGGGGTTATGAATACGTTGTATCCACTTCAAATCTCTTCTGAAAGCTGGCAGGACCTAAATAAGAAATGAGTTCGTAAATAAAATATTTGACCAAAATGGGACAAGTTTCACTGGCAGGGAAAATATTGCAATAGGGCATGATTATAACCCCTGGGTGGTATAAACTGTTAATGCTCTCAGCTGCTAAAGAGCCCACCCAAAGATGCCTTGGAAGAAATGCCTGGCGATCTACTTCATAGGAATCAGCCACTGAAAACCCTGTGGATTGCAATCGGCCACCCAAGGCACAACAATTGCCCTCTATTTGCCCGAATCAACAGAGGAAGAAGGAGAATCAGGAATAAGAGGAAATGGGTATGTGGCTAATTGCCTCCATGAACAACTGCATCCTTTACCATGAGGCTAGAAGAAATTGGTGGTACCCAGCTGCCATTACTGAACATTTTGATCAAAGATTCTGTAGAAGAATTCTGATCAAAAGGGGGAAAATATAGAACAGAATTTCAAATTCTCATGGAACCCAGACTTTCTGGATCCATAGAGGCTGGATGAAACCCTAAAACTATTGCCCTAAGATAATCTTTATACCTTAAACCAAAAATATCCCTTGGAGTCTTCTTAAAACCAAACAATAGTTTATCTTATCTAGTAAAGAATGTCTTGAGGTTGTGCTCTTTTAAAATCTATCTACGTGGGATCAAATTGACAACAGCAACTCGAAAGATTAGATAGGGAACTTAAGAGGGCAGGGAGTTTATGTTAATGGAGGAGGAACAACTCAGAAAAGGAGGGTGAGAATGGTGGTACAACTCAAAGAATGTAATCGATATCACTGAATTGTACATGTAGAGACAGTTGAATTGGTGTTTTTGGCTGTGTACATTCTCACTACCAACAAAATAAAATATTTTTTTTAAAAAGAAAAGGAAACCCTATGGAGCAGAGTTCTACTCTGACACACACGGGGTCACTACGAGTTGAAGTTGACTCGACAGCAACTGATTTAGTATCGGGGCAGCCAGGAGATAATAGAAGTATATAAAGATCCTTCACATTTTGAAGTTCAAGGAAAGAATAAGAACCCAACCACTTTGGCAGGTCCAATTATGTGTTAGTCAAAGAGAAATCTAGAAGTGTGTTTGTCCTCACAGTGACCTGGGCAGGGGCTAAGTGCGACTTGGAAAAGGGCCTTGGTCCAAGAGGTGGGAAATCAACAACCTTGCTTCTAATTCCTGCTTGGGTGCTGGTAAACCAGGTCACCATAAGAAAGCCCTTCTCTGGTCTTCAGTTTTCTCATCCATATAGTGGGCATGATTGTAGCTACTTTCCTTCATCACGCCAAGCCACAGAAGCATGAGACAAAGGAAAAATCAGTAATATTGATCCTGTTTCCATTTAAGACGTTAATATTGTGTTCATCATCATGGATATTTTACATTAAGTTTGAGTTTTAAGAACATAACACTCAAATATTATTTATCTTGGCTGAGTTGCTAATCCTGGCTCTGCAACTTTCCTTACCTCATGGAATAGGATGGCTATAAAAATGCTGAGAAAGTAAAAGTGCTACAGTGCATCTGGGTCTGATGACTGTCCAGTGAACACACACGCAAGAAAGAATGAGAGGTTGGGGGTTTCTGATGCCAATCACACCTTTTAGAGCAAATTGCACTACTGTTTCGCTATTGGATGCAGAGGCTCTCTCTCCAAGCATGCCCTGAATGGTTCTGTGTTGCTTGTTTTCTGGCATCAGGCTCTATTTTCCTTTGTCACATCTGTCTTTCTCCATGGCAGAAGCTGGAGCAGACTCCATGGTGTGTCTCTGTCTGGCAGCTCCCTCCAACTCTTTTGTCTGTATCTCAGTTCTGGGCATACACAAGTCTCTATCAAAAGGGTTAAAACTCCAAGAAGCCAGACATGTTCTGTTCAGTGGATATTCCATTCAGAAGTGGTTTTTGGTGCCAGACACATAGGCATCCATGTGGACATATAAAGTGCACGCCAGTCTGATTCTGCTACAACTAAAAAAATAAAATAAAACAATAGCATCTACCTCCAAAATGGTGCTTGTGGAATGAGATCACCTGCCTTCCTTTTTCCTATAAAACATGGCCCAAACTCCTGGTTGTCCAGGATTTTTATTCCCTATTCTCTTTTGCCTGGAGCAAGTTGGCTCCCAGGCTCAACCTTTGCATCTTTGGGACAGTCTCCTGCCACGGGCTGTAGGACCATGCAGAGCCCCTGTGGATCTCCTCCAGGTCTCACCTGCCTCCCACCGTTCTCTGAGCTCCTGCTCTTTGGCTTTTTGTGATTTAAGGTTCTTGGCATCACATTATTTTTTCTAATGAGGTGAAATTCATATAACATAAAATTAACCATTTTAAAGTATATAATCCAGTGGCATTTAGTACGTTCGAAATATTGTACAACCACCGCCTCCATCTAGTTCCCAAACATTTCATCACCCCAAAAGAAAACCCCATAGCCATTAAGCAGTCACTCCTTATTCACCTGTCTCTATCAGTCCCTGATAACCACCAATCTGCTTTCTGTCACTATGGGCTTGTCTCTTCTGGACATTTCATATAAATGGAATCACGCAGCATATGAGTTTTAGTGCCTGGCTTCTTTCACTTGGCGTGATGGTTTATAGGCTTTAACTGTCTTGTAGCATGCATCAGCACTTCATTCCTCTTTATGGCAGAATAATATTCCGTTGTATGGAATATTACTACAGTTTGTTTATCCCATTCAACCACTGATGGACACTTGGGCTGTTTCCACCTTTAGGTTATGAATAATGGTGCTATGAATATTGATGTACAAGTATTTGTTTGAATACCTGTCTCCAATTCTTTAGGATGTTCTGCATCACTTTTAATATCACCCTGCGCTCTTTAACCTTTTTGGATTTCACGACCACGAGTGAGACTTTTTGCTCTGTCCCAAATTCAAAAGCAGGGCCAACTGTTGCCCTCAGTACTACATGCCAGGCACCTCACCCGCCCCTCCAAGCCTGGCCCAGGCCCCTGAGACATCAGCAAAGAGCCTTAAAAGCCCACCATGGACGCTACTGAGATGCTTCAGATTCATGCTTCTTTCTTCCTTCTTTTTTTACAAATATTTTATTGTTTAAGGTGAAAGTTTACATAGCGAATTAGGTTTGCATTTAACAATTTCTACACAAATTCTTCAGCAACGTTGGGTGTATTTTTCACAATGTGGTCATTATTCTCATTCATTCCATTCTGGTTATACCATTTCCAGTACTCTGGTTTCCATGTCCCCTTCCTTCTCATCTTTGCTTTAGTGTAATTTTTGGCCATTTGGTCTTATATTGATGATTTTTTAAAGGAGCTCATTACTCAAGAGTGATATTCCCTATCTTATGAGCCAATCTGTTATTTACCTAAAAGCTGACATCACGGGATAATTTCAGTTTAAGGTTTAAAGATATCTCAGGGCAATAGTCTTGGGGAGTCCTCTAGTTTCAACTGGTCTAGTAAGTCCGGACTTTTTAAGAATTTGAGTTCTGTTCTACATTTTTCTCCTGTTCTGTCATGATCCATCTGTTGTGGCCCTGATCAGAACGTCGGTAGTGGTAGCTGGGCACCATCTAGTTCTTATCTCAAGGTAGATAAGTCTAGGTTCGTGTATACTATTAGTCTTGTAGACTACTTTCTTCTCTGAGTCTTTGGTTTCCTTCTTTCTCTTTTGTTCTGAACAAGTAGAGACCAACAGATGTAGCTTAGATGACTGATTGCAGGCTTTTAAGACCCCAGACACTACTTACCACCTAGAATATAGAACATGCACTTTATTACATAATATGACATAATATTATGCCACTTAACTGAGTTGTCCCACAAGACTATGGTCCTAAGCCTTCAAACCCAGAAAACCAAGCCCTTGAGGTATTTGGTTCTATCTAAGAAGTAGCTGTAACTGTGTCCCTATGTGGTGCATTAATAATACTCTTTTCTTTTAAATTGTCCCAGGCAAAGGGGAGTTGAAAGAATTAACAAGTGTCTTTCCCTTACTTTATCAAGAGAGCATTGAGGGGTTAAGGAGTTGACTGAGTTATTCCAGCACGGGTGTTGGCAAATTTTTCTGTAAAGGGCCAGGTTGTAAATGTTTAAGGCTCATTGTAGCATGAAAGCAGCCATAGGGTAGAGGTGGCTGTGTTCCAATAAAACTGTATGTATAGACACTAAACTTTAAATTTCACGTCACTTTCACAGACCATGAAATATCATTCCTCTTTTGACTTTTTTTTTTAACCATTTAAAAATGTAAAGGTATTAGAAATCAGAACAGCGGTTGCATCTGGGGATGGGGCACAGGGATTAACAGTGAAGATGCTCGAGAGAACTTTCTGGAATGATGGAAATACTCTACCTTTTGATAATAGCATGGATTACACAGGTGTATACTTTTGCCAAAATAATGTTTTCAGAAAATCAGCAAAGTAAAAACTTATCTGCAGATGGCAAAGCTTGATATGGTCATGATCAATTTATAAAAATAATACTCAATAGTGAAAGACCTGATAGAAATTAATTACAAACATTATGCAAAGGCCAAATAAAATCAGTTAAAAAAAAAACTTTAGATAAAAATATCTCTAAATATAACCATTAACTGTATTTTTTTTTGTAAGTTTACATACATCTTACTCCCTTTTCCCACTTGCTCTCCCCCTATTGAGTCAGCCCTTTCAGTCTCTTGTTTCGTGCCAATTTTGCCGTCTTCCCTCTTTCTCTATCTTCCCATCCCCCCTCCAGTCAAGAGTTGCCAACACACTCTCCAGTGTCCACCTGATTTAATTAGTTCACTCTTCATCAGCATCTCTCTCCCCCCCGCTGACCAGTCCTTTTCATGCCTGATGAGTTGTCTTCGGGGATGGTTCCTGTCCTGTGCCAACAGAAGGTCTGGGGAGCATTGTCTCCGGGATTCCTCTAGTCGCAGTCATACCATTAAGTATGGTCTTTTTATGAGAATTTGGGGTCTGTATCCCATTGGTCTCCTGCTCCCTCAGGAGTTGTCTGTTGTGCTCCCTGACAGGGCAGTCATCGATTGTGGCCGGGCACCAACTAGTTCTTCTGGTCTCAGGATAATGTAGGTCTCTGGTTCATGTGGCCCTTTCTGTCTCTTGGGTTCTTGGTTGTCATGTGACCTTGGTGTTCTTCCTTTGCCTTTGCTCCAGGTGGGTTGAGACCAGTTGATGTATCTTAGATGGCCGCTTGTTAGCATTTAGGACCCCAGACACCACATTTCAAAGTGGGATGCAGAATGTTTTCATAATAGAATTGTTTTGCCCATTGACTTAGAAGTCCCCTCAAACCATGTTCCCCAGACCCCAGCCCCTGCTCCGCTGACCTTTGAAGCTTTCATTTTATCCCGGAAACCTCTTTGCTTTTAGTCCAGTCCAATTAGACTGACCTTCCTTGTATTGAGTGTTGTCTTTCCCTTCACCCAAAGCAGTTCTTATCTACTGATTGATCAATAAAAAACCCTCTCCCTCCGTCCCTCCCTCCCCCCTTTGTAACCACAAAAGTATGTGTTCTTCTCCGTTTTTTCTATTTCTCAAGATCTTATAATAGAGGTCTTATACAATATTTGTCCTTTTGCCTCTGACTCATTTCGCTCAGCATAATGCCTTCCAGATTCCTCCATGTTATGAAATGTTTCAGAGATTCGTCACTGTTCTTTATCGATGCGTAGTATTCCATTGTGTGAATATACCACAATTTATTTACCCATTCATCCGTTGACGGACACCTTGGTTGCTTCCAGCTTTTTGCTATTGTAAACAGAGCTGCAATAAACATGGGTGTGCATATATCTGTTTGTGTGAAGGCTCTTGTATCTCTAGGGTATATTCCGAGGAGTGGGATTTCTGGGTTGTATGGTAGTTCTATTTCTAACTGTTTAAGATAACGCCAGATGGATTTCCAAAGTGGTTGTACCATTTTACAATCCCACCAGCAGTGTATGAGAGTTCCAATCTCTCCGCAGCCTCTCCAACATTTATTATTTTGTGTTTTTTGGATTAATGCCAGTCTAGCTGGTGTGAGATGGAATCTCATCGTAGTTTTAATTTGCATTTCTCTAATGGCTAATGATCGGGAGCATTTTCTCATGTGTCTGTTGGCTGCCTGAATATCTTCGTTAGTGAAATGTGTGTTCATATCGTTTGCCCACTTCTTGATTGGGTTGTTTGTCTTTTTGTGGTTGAGTTTTGACAGAATCATGTAGATTTTAGAGATCAGGCGTTGGTCTGAGATGTCACAGCTGAAAATTCTTTCCCAGTCTGTAGGTGGTCTTTTTACTCTTTTGGTGAAGTCTTTAGAAGAGCATAGGTGTTTGATTTTTAGGAGCTCCCAGTTATCTGGTTTCTCTTCGTCATTTTTGGTAATGTTTTGTATTCTGTTTATGCCCTGTATTAGGGCTCCTAGGGTTGTCCCAATTTTTTCTTCCATGATCTTTATCGTTTTAGTCTTTATGTTCAGGTCTTTGATCCACTTGGAGTTAGTTTTTGTGCATGGTGTGAGGTATGGGTCCTGTTTTTCTTTTGCAAATGGATATCCAGTTATGCCAGCACCATTTGTTAAAAAGACTATCATTTCCCCAATTGACTGACACTGGTCCTTTGTCAAATATCAGCTGCTCATACATGGATGGATTTATATCTGGGTTCTCAATTCTGTTCCATTGGTCTATGTGCCTGTTGTTGTACCAGTACCAGGCTGTTTTGACTACTGTAGCTGTATAATAGGTTCTTAAATCAGGTAGGGTGAGGCCTCCCACTTTCTTCTTCTTTTTCAGTAGTGCTTTACTTATCCGGGGGTTCTTTCCCTTCCATATGAAATTAGTGATTTGTTTCTCTATCCCCTTAAAATATGACATTGGTATTTGGATTGGAAGTGCGTTATATGTATAGATGGCTTTTGGTAGAATAGACATTTTTACTATGTTAAGTCTTCCTATCCATGAGCAGGGTATGTTTTTCCACTTAAGTATGTCCTTTTGAATTTCTTGTAGCAGAGTTTTATAGTTTTCTTTGTATAGGTCTTTTACATCCTTGGTAAGATTTATTCCTAAGTATTTTATCTTCTTGGGGGCTACTGTGAATGGTATTGATTTGGTTATTTCCTCTTCGGTGTTCTTTTTGTTGATGTAGAGGAATCCAAGTGATTTTTGTATGTTTATTTTATAACCTGAGACTCTTCCAAACTCTTCTATTAGTTTCAGTAGTTTTCTGGAGGATTCCTTAGGGTTTTCCATGTATACGATCATGTCTTCTGCAAATAGTGATAGCTTTACTTCCTCCTTGCCAATCTGGATACCCTTTATTTCTTTGTCTAGCCTAATTGCCCTGGCTAGGACTTCAAGTACGATGTTGAATAAGAGCGGTGATAAAGGGCATCCTTGTCTGTTTCTCGTTCTCAAGGGAAATGCTTTCAGGTTCTCTCCATTTAGAGTGATATTGGCTGTTGGCTTTGCATAGATGCCCTTTATTATGTTGAGGAATTTTCCTTCAATTCCTATTTTGGTAAGAGTTTTTATCATAAATGGGTGTTGAACTTTGTCAAATGCCTTTTCTGCATCTATTGATAAGATCATGTGGTTTTTATCTTTTGTTTTATTTATGTGATGGATTACATTAATGGTTTTTCTGATATTAAACCAGCCTTGCATACCTGGTATAAATCCCACTTGATCAGGGTGAATTATTTTTTTTGATGTGTTGTTGGATTCTATTGGCTAGAATTTTGTTGAGGATTTTTGCATCTATGTTCATGAGGGATATAGGTCTATAATTTTCTTTTTTTGTAATGTCTTTACCTGGTTTTGGTATCAGGGATATGGTGGCTTCATAGAATGAGTTGGGTAGTATTCCGTCTTTTTCTATGCTTTGAAATACCTTCAGTAGTAGTGGTGTTAAGTCTTCTCTGAAGGTTTGGTAGAACTCTGCAGTGAAGCCGTCTGGGCCAGGACTTTTTTTTGTTGGAAGTTTTTTGATTACCGTTTCAATCTCTTTTTTTTGTTATGGGTCTATTTAGTTGTTCTACTTCTGAATGTGTTAGTTTAGGTAGGTAGTATTTTTCCAAGAATTTATCCATTTCTTCTAGGTTTTCAAATTTGTTAGAGTACAATTTTTCATAGTAATCTGAAATGATTCTTTTAATTTCATTTGGCTCTGTTGTGATGTGGTCCTTCTCTTTTCTTATTCGGGTTATTTGTTTCCTTTCCTGTTTTTCTTTAGTCAGTCTAGCCAATGGTTTATCAATTTTGTTAATTTTTTCAAAGAACCAGCTTTTGGCTTTGTTAATTCTTTCAATTGTTTTTCTGTTCTCTAATTCATTTAGTTCAGCTCTAATTTTTATTATTTGTTTTCTTCTGGTGCCTGATGGATTCTTTTGTTGCTCACTTTCTTTTTGTTCAAGTTGTCGGGACAGTTCTCTGATTTTGGCTCTTTCTTCTTTTTGTATGTGTGCATTTATCGATATAAATTGGCCTCTGAGCACTGCTTTTGCTGTGTCCCAGAGGTTTTGATAGGAAGTATTTTCATTCTCATTGCTTTCTAAGAATTTCCTTATTCCCTCCTTGATGTCTTCTATAACCCAGTCTCTTTTGAGCAGGGTATTGTTCATTTTCCAAGTATTTGATTTCTTTTCCCTAGTTTTTCTGTTATTGATTTCTAGCTTCATTGCCTTGTGGTCTGAGAAGATGCTTTGTAATATTTCGATGTTTTGGATTCTGCAAAGATTTGTTTTATGACCTAATATGTGGTCTATTCTAGAGAATGTTCCATGTGCACTAGAAAAAAAAGTATACTTTGCAGCAGTTGGGTGGAGAGTTCTGTATAAGTCAATGAGGTCAAGTTGGTTGATTGTTGTAAGTAGGTCTTCCGTGTCTCTATTGAGCTTCTTACTGGATGTCCTGTCAACTGTATTTTTAAAGAGCTTCAGAGAGAATACATAATAATATTGAGACATAGTACCAGAATATACCTAGTCAGGATGTACCCAGAATATACCAAGATTACCAAACCTTTAAATACCTGAATAGTAATAAAAGAAAACTTCATAGTAAATGATGCGAATTCTCAGTGAAACCATTTGCTTTGGTAAAGTTGCGACCAAGTTTACAATTGAGAAATAATAAAATTATGACATAATATTATGCATTTGCTGTCTAATATTAGGCAAAAACACAAGAGGAAATGCTAACATATAAATCTTAACCCAAAGAGAATCAGATATTTTTCTTGATTTTGACAACACCTTCCAAGTAATTTATTAAATAAAACTTTTTAACACTTTTTCTTTATAAAAATTTTTTTGTGGCTTTCCATGAAGTTTCAGAGTTGTCAGGAGTTTATTACGGGTCACCGTGAAACAATACTTAAGCTATTTAACCAAGGCAACTCTGGTGGTGTAGTGGCTAACAGCTACCGCGGCTCACCAGAAAGTCAGCAGTTCGAATTCACCAGGTGCTCCCTGGAAACCGTATGGGGCAGTTCTACTCTCTCCTGTAGGGTTGCAGTGAGTCAGAATCGACTCGACGGCAACAGGTTTGGTTTTTTTTTTTGGGGGGGGGGGTACTCTTAAAAGATCTGTGTATTTCACTATTATATCTCAGGGCCAGTGATGGTTCAGCAATAGAATTCTCACCTTTCATGAGAGAAACCAGAGTTTGAGTCCCGGTCAATGCACCTCTTGTGCAGCCGCCACCACCCCCCGTCGGTGGAGGCTGGTGTGTTGCTATGATGCTGAATAGGTTTCTGCAGTGCTTCCAGACTAAGATGGGCTAGCAAGAAAGGCCTGGCCATCTACTTCTGAAAATCAGTCAATGAAAACCCTGTGAATCACAATGGTCCCATCTGTAGCGCATCATGGGGATGAGACAGGACTGAGTAACGTTCGTTCCATTGTGCATAGAGTTGCCTCGAGTCAGGGGCTAACTCCACAGCAGCTAACATCAACTAAAAATTGTATCTCATATAATTTTAAAATATAAAAAATAATGTAAAAGCCATTCTTAGCTTGTGGACCATACAGCAACAGGCAGCAAGCCAAATTTGGCCCCCGGGCCACAGCTTGCTGACCCTTCTCTAGAAGAATGAGCTCTAAATGGAGTTCCAGACAAGGAGCATGCGGGTCCTCTCTGACAGACAGCTAGGTGAGTGCTGCGGGGTTCTAGAAGGTCCACCAACCCACTGCCGTCGAAGGTAGTTGAGTATAAGTTATGACACTCCGTATATTCCTGCATGTCCAGCTGCTAAGCCCTGCTTCCTGATGTTCTTTGCAACAAAAATCCAGCGTCAGACACCCAAAACCTGTGTCTGTGCCGCCATGGTGCTGCGTTAGCACTTGGACCCTTCCTTGGCAAGGTGGTGCTCTAGAAATAACTCCTCCGTATTTTTAACACCCTTGCCTAGTCAGTGGGTTTCCAGTTTCTTCCAAAGAGAATTCCAGGGCCCCGGTATACGGGTTGGAATTCAGAATGTCTAAGCCATGTCAGTAAACAGAACACTCTTCTGTCCATCATCCCCACTCCTCCCCCACAAAAGCTCTCAGTGTATGCTGGGGACATGCTTTTCTCCTTCAGGGTTCTGGGCCCCTGGGCTGTGGCCTGGAGTCCCAGGCAATTTCTAGACACAAGGAAGAAGCAAGTTTTCTAAGAGCTTTTATTTCAAACCACAGTCAGATTTCGCCCAGTTAAAAATGCTTCTCAGGGCTTCTGGAAGCCAAGGAGGAGACAGGAGAGAGCGTGTCTTTTCACAGAGAAGGAGACAGGGGCTGGTTATTCACACAGGGGAACACCCAGAGCTGGCCAGCTGCACAGGGGCCTTGGGAGGTTTGCAGAGAAGAAATGGAGCCAGCTCATCAAGGACAAGTGGTGGCATTGGAACAACTTCGAGCTCCAGTGGAAGGTCCAACCAACAAATTGCCATTGAGTTGATTCCAACTCATGTGACCCCATGCGTGTGTCAGAGTAGAACTGTGCTCCATGGAGTTTTCAAGGCTCTGAACTTTTGGAAGCAGGTCACCAGGCCTTTCTTTCAAGGCATCTTTGGGTGGGTTCAAACCATCAACCTTTCAGTTAGTAGCTGAGTGCTTACTGTTTACACCACGCAGGGACCCAGTGGAAGGAAGGTTGGGCCTCTCCAAACACCTGTCCACCTGCCTGTCTTGCCTCCTTCTGACCAGGGCAGGTCTGGATGCAGAGTCCATGTGCTCTATCCCCAGAGGAGCCCACCACAGCCCAGAGAAGTGCTGGGAGAAGGGAAGCAGCCTGTGGCCGGCGGGTGGGGCAGATGGGGATAGGGAGATGGAGGACTCTCGCCTCTTCTCCAGAACTTTCTGGGCTGGGGGCTCAGCTTCTGAGGGGAAAGCCCCAAGGGTTGCTGGGGCCCCAGCGGGGGCTAATGCTCAGGCTCAGCATCCATGCAGGACTCCCACGGGTTCTGGGGCATTGGAGGCAGGGAGAAGAGCAGAAGAGTGAGGCCTCCCAGGAAGAGGAGGACAAAGGCGGTGCAGGCGCAGGCGAAGGACCAGGAGTAATAGTATTCGATCCAGACGGTGTCCTCGCTGTCAATCATGCGTTTCACTGACTGCCGCATGACCTCCACTGAGACAATGATGCAGAGACCTGGGAAAAGAGCAGGGGCACTCAGGGGCCAGTGGGGACTCCTGCCCCCAGCCCTACCCCAGCCTGCGCTTTACCAGCTGGTATGTTTCCACATGCAGAGGAGATGGGGCCTCTCCTTGAGGAAAAACTGCCTCAAGACTGAGGTGCTAAGTAGGAACTTGCAATAGAGACCCATCTTCCCATTCACCACAAAGCTCACTCATCCCTCCTAAGGTTACTGTAGCTTCTTTCCTCCCTCCCTTCCTCCCTTCCTCCCTTCCTCTTTCTTTCTCTCTCTCCCTCCCTCCCTTCCACCCTTTATGACTTAAAAAATTATTTTTATTGAGGTGAAATTCACATGACATAAATGTAACCGTTTTAAAATGAACAATTCCATGGCATTGAGTCCATTCAAAATGCTGTCCAGCTACCACCTCTATCTAGTTCCAAGCATTTTCATTGCCCTGGAAGGAAACCTGTATCATTAAGTAGTTGTTCCCCATCCCCTCCTCCTCCCTAACCCTGCTAACAACCGATCCACTTTCTGTCTCCGTAGGTTTACCTCTCCTGGACATTTCATGTAAGAGGAATCATACAATATGTGGCCTTTAGTGTCTGGCTCCTTTCACTTTGCATAATGCTTTCAAGGTTCATCCATGTTGTAGTACTTCATTATTACATTACAATGAAGCATCAGTACTTCCTTCCTTTTATGGCTGAGTAATATTCCATTGTATGGATACGCCACAATTGTTTATCCATTCATCTATTGATGGACATTTGGGCATTTCCCACTGTTTGACCATTGTGAAAGTGCTGTTGTGAACATTCACGTATATGTACTTGTTTGAGGACCTGTTCTTTCTTGATTATTCTCTGAAAAGTTTATTCTGTGCTTTAAGGATTAAGTCATTGTGAGAAACGAAAAAGCTTCCAAGATCTGCCTCCCAGCCCACCCAGAGTTGTTGAGGCCTTGACCAAGCTTCGCTCCTGGAGGGAATTGGTCCACACCAAAATCCTGAGGTAGGCATGAGAATGGAGCCCCGCCCCCATGACATGGACCCCAAATCTGGGCACATGGGCAGGAGCCCCCATTCTACCTGCGAAGGCGTAGAACATGGATGCCGGCCTCAGCAGGTAATCCCTCTTCTCCCGGAAGGAAAAGAGGAGGAAGATGGTGCCTATGATGATGAAACCAAGGCTGAAGATGGCAATGGCAGCCGCTGAGATGCTGTACTCTGCAAACACAAAGAGGCGTTTGTCCGGCCTGGCTGTACCTGAAGCCAGGCTAGTGACAAAGACACGTACCCATGACTATTCCATTTCACACGTGAGAAAACTGAAGGTCCAGGAGATTCAGTAACTTCCTCAAAGTCACAGTGACTAAGTGGTGAGCCAGGACTTCACAGTGTGGCTCATCCCACTTCCCATGTCTTTCAAGTGGGCTACAACTACTGCCCACCGGCGGCAGAGGCCTTGAGAGGAGGCAGGAGGCATGTGACTGGAGACTCTTCTAGAGCAGAAACCTTCCTCTCAGAGGAAGCACCAAGTAGGCTCCTGGGCTGTGGGTGGCCTGTTCTGGGACTGACAGGTGGCTCCTGGAAGGAAGCCAGACTGCAGCTTGCTACTGAGCATGGGCGTGTACAGATTTGTCAGAGCGCATGTGGGTGAGTGAATCTGTGCACCACACGTGTAAGGTTTGCCAGAGAGTGTGTATGTGTGTCACGTGTGCAAGGATTTGTCAGTGTGTTTGTACATGCCATGCATGTAAGGATTTGTTGGAATGTGTGAGCGTGTGTGCCATGTGTGTAAGGATTTGTCAGAGAGAGAGTGTGTCATGTGTATAATGATTTGTGAGTGTGTGTGTGTCCAATGCTGTGCGTGTAAGGCTTTGTCAGAGTGTGTTTTAATGAGTGCATGTGCCGTGTGTGTGAGTGTGTGTGTCACGCATGTAAGGATTTGTCAGTATGTGTGTGAGTGTGTCATGCATGTAAGGATTTGTCAGCATCAGTGCGAGTATGTGTATTAGTGTGTGTGAGTGTGTGTGCATATCTGTGTGTGAGTGTATGTGTGTGTGTGGGTGTGTGTGCTGTGCATGCAAGGATTTGTCAGCATGAGTATTTGAGTGTGTGTATGAATGTGTGTGTGTGTGAGCGTGAATGTGTTAGTGTGCCCCATGGGCAGCCATACACACACACGCAGGCACACGTCTGTATTCATGGTAGTGGGCAGGTATCTGAGCTCCATCCATCACTAAAGACCCCCAGAGCATCCCCACTGTCCCCCTCTTACATCGTGGGGATGATTTATAGGTGCGGGTGGGCATCAGGCCCTGGGTCCCCACAGCCTCTGACCCTGCCCATCTCCTGGAGGCCATCCCGAGATTAGAGTGTTCATCCTATTTCCAGAGTGCCGACACAATAGCTCACCTTGGGCTCTGGTGGAAAATGTATTCCTGCTGTGATTTAGGAGCCTATCAGGAAACATCTCTTTTGTAAATTCTCCCAAGAAGACCTGACGCCTGGCAGCTCCAGATGCCTGGGAATGGACTGCCCCTGTCCCAGCCCTCCAGGGTGAAGAGGTCCACTGATCAAATGTGTCAGGACGGACTGGTTCCATCAGGAGCGAGGAAGTCAGGGCTTCAGTGCTAAATGATTTTCTGGCTCAGCTGCATGTGATAGAAATCACTTCTCACCACCCTCCCCCTTCTACTGAGGGCTCACCTTTCTGAGTGGTGACTTCGAAGATCTCCGAGGTCTCACCGGGGTTAAAATGCCTGAAGTAGGAGCAGTTTTTCTCTGCAAAGGAGGGAGACAGCCCGTGAGTGGAAGAGAAAGGGACACAGAACCAAGACAGAGCTTGGCGAAAGGAGGGTTGGTGCCACCCCAGAGGGTCAGGGAAGGGGTATTCTGGCTGGCTCCCTCTTCCCTAAGCCCTGAAGCTGGGCTGAAACCAACATCTTTTTCTGAACCTCAGAACAATATTTCAGTGGGAGAATGGGGTTGCATGAAAGACTGGATGTTCCCCAGGAAGCTAAGGCTGACTGGGTCGTGGGGCAGACAGCACCGTGGACATTGAGCCCTATTAGACAGCTAGAACAACCGAGGCTCAGGGTTCAAGTCATTTGTCAGCAGGTACAGGGCCTATGGTCAACAAAGGGCCAAACAAGAGTTCTCAGCTGGGACCGCTTCTCCCCTTGGGGACATTGGGCAATGTCTGAAGACATTTTCTGTTGTCACTGCTGGGCCAATGAGGGGGAGAGCGTGCTACTGGCATCTGGTGGGTAAAGGGATGCTGCTAAGCATCCTACAATGCACAGGAAAAGCCCCAGAACAAGGAATGAACGGTTGGCCCAAAATGTCATAGTGCTGAGACTGAGAGGCCCTGAGTTAACTAATCCAAAATCTAGAGTTGTTTTTTTTGTTTTAATCAGAATCCAGGCCCCCCCCGCCCCGCCCCATTCATTGGGTGTAACCTGGGGGTAAGTGCTTTTCAAAAGCATTCCAGGTGACTTTGATGCGCAGCCTGACTAGGAACTCCTGCTCCAAGCCTCTTAAAGAGGGCTTTTTGAGGGCCATCTGGATTGGAGTTGGGGACAGGGTAGAGAACCTCCATCTGAGGGCTGGATGTGACCACCATGTCATTTCACCGGGCCCTCAGTGCTGTGGTCACAGAGGAAGCCTGGACAAGACCTTCTCTCAGTGAGCTGTTGTGCCTACCTCATGTCATAAAAGCTAAAGAAGATCTGCAAACAATAGGACCAAAACATCTGGATTTGATATGGGACACAGGGTAAAGACAGGGGAAAGGCTCAAAACAAAAATTCATGCTGACCTGAAATACAATTTCAGGTACAATTTCTCTTCAATTTTTCTAGTCTCTGGTCTCTGTTTCTCTAATCTCTCTCATAACTAGACATACCATAAAATCAAAGTAGAGTCTTATCATTTACTGAATAGAGTTTTATATTCTTTACTCCTGGTTAAGAAGTAGATGAATTCTTTTATTTATTTGTTTCTCTCCTTAAAAAAAAAAAAAAAAAAAAAAACTAAATTTAGATTGCTTTTTATTTGTGTAGGCCCTTCACTGATTTCTCCTTCCTGTGGGTCAGTGACTCTCAATAGATAAAACATCCCTGCCCCCAGTTCAGAAAGCATCTAGTCCATTTTATCACAAGGAGTTGATGCTTAGTTTCTTCTGGAAAAGCCACCTGCCAAAGTCTTCCTTGTATCTGACCTGACTCATCAAACTGCTACTTAACTTTGTGGCCTCCTACCTTCCCCCTTCCACCAATGTCAGGACGCTGCCTGTCCTGTGGCTGCAGAAGGAATTGAGCCCTGAGACTGGCCCTGGTTCAGCAGCAGTAAGTGTTCCATGAGGTAAACAGCCTTCTCTTTGAGCGTCTATATTTAAATCACTTTCCTTTTGAACCGAGGTACCTGGGGTTTCTGGCTGCCGGTGGTGATGTCAGAATTGATGCTGCTCTTTTCTCTTTCTAGCATCTGGTGCTATTTTAAAACAGAATGCAAACCTCTTCTATTTGTTAGACAATTAGCTATAGCTTCTCTTGAGTCACTGCTTCAAAATGGTTCATGCTATGTCATAAGTCTCCATGTGTCTCCCTCTGGACAAAGGAACATTTCTGTTCCGTTCTTTAAGGGCCAATTTCGTTTGTCATTGAAAACCCCCTGAAAAGAATTGACTGTGTTCAAGTGCATTTCACGGTCAACTGCCTCTCTGACGACTCGCGATCCCTGAGTTAAAAGCCTTTGGAGCGGAGGGCGGTGAGATAAAGGCCCGTGGAGAACCTGGCCACGTCACAGCTATCAGGTGGTTCTGGGTTGCTGTGGCTACTCTTGCACAGGTAACGCCTGGGGTTGTCAAACCCCCAGCAGATAAACACCAGCTCCATTCTGGAGAAGTGCTACTGATGCTGGGTGCTTGGGTAGAAATTGTCTTAGTATATACACACACACACACCACAAACCAGCTGCTGTGGAGTTGATTCTGATTGTGACAACCTCATGTGTACAGAGTAGATTTGTGCTCCATAGGGTTTTCAATGGCAGTGACCTTTCAAAGGCAGATTCCCGGGCCTTTCTTCTGAGGTACCTCTGCGTAGGTTCAAACTGCCAATCTTTTAGTTAGTAGTCAAGTACGTAACCATTTGTGCCACCCAGGGACTCCTTCACACACACAGAGGTAGGTTAAATGTCTGCAGGTACAATGTTTCTACCTTCCCCCATTAAACATCCTAACGCAGGGCCAGGGAAGAGAGGAACTCAGGGGGTGGAATTGCCACTTGGGGCATCTGGAAGCCACAGCTTTTCTTAAAAAACAAAACACCAAACTCATTGCCATCGAGTGGATCCTGACTCATAATGACCCTATAGGACAGAGTAGAAATATCCCATAGGATTTCCAAGGCTGTAAATCTTTACGGAAGCAGACTGCCACATCTTTCTCCCTTGGAGCTGCATGGGGTCAACGACCAAACTTTTGGTTCGCAGCTGAGTGCTTAACCACTGCACCACCAGGGCTCCTTTACATAGCTATAGGTTGAGCAATACGAAATTGCCAATGTCCAGCCTCTGTCAGACTTGGCTAAGCTTAGAGCTTGAAGACTGATGGGCAACCACATCTTCTTTCTTGGACTTAGCAGTTGAGAAAGGCCAGTACCTTCTGTTCTCTACCTGGGAGAGGCATCAGCTCCAGGACCACATGGCTGCCCACTGGAGAGCACCGGCTCCTTCTTGGTCACTAATGGCTTTAGCAGGGGAGGAGCGATGTCAGACCCAGACCTCAGCTTGGACACGTTCGGGACCAACATTCAGGACAAACCAAGCGTAGCATCTGCCAGTGTCACTCAAGAAGAGTGCAGATCCTGTTCAGATGGGCAAGTCCCACGGTGAGCCCCATCCATCCCTGCCCCTGCCCCTTTGCCCAAGTGGTATCTGTGTATAGTCAGCATCAGCAGCAACTCAACAGCAAAGAACACAAAGAAGATATACAAATGGCCAATAAACACTTGAAAAGATGCTCAATGTCATTACTCATTAGAGAAATGCAAATCAAAACCACAATGAGATGCCACTTCACACCCACTAGCATGAGGTCGGTGTGAGTCAGAATCAACTCCACAGCAACTCACAGCAACAGGATGGCTATTATCAGAGAAATGGAAAATAACAAGTGTTGACAAGGATGTGGAGGAATTAGAACCCTCATCTACTGCAGGTGGGATTGTAAAATAACGTAGCCGCTGTGGAAACTACTTTGGAAGTTCCTCAAAAATGGAATTACCATATGGCCCAACAATTTCACTCCTAGGTATATATACAAAAGAATTGAAAGCAGGGACTCAAACAGAGACTTGTACACCAATCTTTATTGCAGCACTATTCACAATAGCTAAAAGGTGGAAACAACTCAGGTGCCCATCAACAGAAGAATGGATAAACAACATGTGGTATATTCATATCATGGAGTATTACTCAGTCGTAAAGAGAAATGTTACCCTTGAGTCAATTCCACTCATGGCAACCCCTGTGAAGTTTTGATACATGCTATGACATGGGTGAAGATGTTAAGTGAAATAAGCCAGACACAAAAGGACAAATATTGTCCTTTACAAGCACCCTATGGGCATCCCGTTCTCCAGCTTTGTTGGTTAGCCTAATGTTTGCTCCAACTGTTATCTACTGCCTCAGGCGTCTGGCTGTTAAACAATTGCCGCTGATTGTTTTTGACAAATACCCTTGGGGCAAACACTGTTTGCACACACTGGGTGAGCTCAGAGTCAGGTCCAATACAGAGTCTTCCAAGGAAATACCAGACAGGTCAGACAATGACAATTCTCAGAAATGGAGCCTGGAAAGAGCTCCAAGCTGTTCTGCAACCTCCAGTGGCTGCTGGGCTGTTGGTTTTCAACACTAATGGGGAGGGATGAGGAGTCCCTGGTGGTGCAAACAGCTAAACCCTCGGCTGCTAACCAAAAGGCTAGAGTTGAGAGCCCACCCAGATGTACCTCAGAAGAAAGACCTGATGATCTACTTCCGAAAAACCAGCCATTGAAAACCCTACGGAGCACAGTTTATTCTGACAAACATGGGGTCAACATGAGTTGGAATTTATTCCAAAGCAACTGTTTTTTGGGGGGGGCGGGGGAGTGGGGAGGAGTGACCAGGAATGTCGTTTGTCAAGTCGGTTCTGACTCATAGCGACCCTATGAACAACAGAAAAAACATTGCCTGGCCCTGCACCATCCTCACATTCACTGCTGTTTGAGGCCATTGTTGCAGCCACTGTGTCAGTCCATCTCCTTGAGGGTCTTCCTCTTTCTCACCGACCCTCTACTTTACCAAGCATGATGTCCTTCTCCAGGGACTGATCCCTGATAACATGTTCAAAGTACTTGAGACAAAGTTTTGACATCCTTGCTTCTAATGAGCATTCTGGTTGTGCTCTTTCAAGACAGGTTTGTTTGTTCTTCTGGCAGCCCATGGTATATTCAATATTCTTGACCAACACCATAATTCAAAGGCATCAATTATGCTTTGGCCTTCCTTGTTCATTGTCCAGCTTTCACATGCATATGAGGCACTTGAAAATACCATGACTTCAGTCAGGTTCATCTTAGTCCTGAAGGTGACATCTTTGCTTTTTAGCACTGTAAAGAAGTCTTTTGCAGCAGATTTGCCCAATGTTATAGGTCATTTTATCACTTTACTGCTGCTTCCCTGGGCGTTCGTTGTAGATCCAAGTAAAATGAAATCCTTGACAACTTCCGTGTAGTCTCCATTTATCATGATGTTGCCTATTGGTCCAGTTGTGAGGATTTTTGTTTTCTATTTGAGTTGTAATCCATACTGAAGGCTGTGGTCTTTGAGCTTCATCAATAAGTTTTACAAGTCCTCTTCATTTTCATCAAGGGAGGTTGTGTCATTTGCATATCGCAGGTTGTTAATGAGTCTTCCTCCAATCCTGATGCCATGTTCATCTTCTTAAAGTCCAACTTCTTGGATTATTTGTCAGGGTATTGATTTAAATAAATATGGTGAAAGGATACAACCCTGACCCACCCCTTTCCTGATTTTAAACCATTCAGTATCCCTTTGTTCTATTCAAACAACTGCCTCTTTGTCTATGTACAGGTTCATCATGAGCACAGTTAAGTGTTCCAAAATACCTGTTCTTCACAATGTTATCCATAATTTATTGTGATCCACACAGTCAAATGCCTTTTCGTAGTCAATAAAACACAGGCTAACATCGTTCTAGTATTCTCTGCTTTCAGCCAGGATCCATCTGATATCAGCAATGATATCCCTCATTCCACGTCCCCTTCTGACTCCAGCTTGAATTCCTGGCAGTTCCTTGTCGATGTACTGCTCCAAACATTTTCTGAACTATCTTCAGCATAATTTGACTTGCAAGTGATAGTAATGATTTTGTTCGATATTTTTCACATTCCATTGGGTCACCTTTCTTTGGAATAGGCACATATATGGATGTCTTCCAGTCAGTTGTCCAGGTAGCTGTCTTCCAAATGTCTTGGCATAGATAAGTGAGCACTTCCAGTGTTGCATCCTTTTGTTGAAACATCTCAATTGGTATTCTGTCAATTCCTGGAGCCTTGTTTGTCGATAATGCCTTCAATTCATCTTGGACTTCTTCCTTCAGTATCATTGGTTCTTGATCGTATACTACCTCCTGAAATGATTGAACTTAGACCGATTCTTTTTGGTACAGTGACTCTGTGTTATTACTTCCATCTTCTTTTGATGCTTCCTGAGTCATTCAATTTTTTGTCCATAAAATCCTTCAATATTGCAACTCGAGGCTTGAATTTTTTCTTCAGTTCTTTCAGCTTGAGAAATGCTGTGTTCTTCCCTTTTGGTTTTCTAACTTCTTTGCACATATCGTTATAATACTTTGCTTTGTCTTCTTGAGCTGCTCTTCGAAATCTTTTCAGCTCTTTTACTTCATCATTTTTTCATTTGCTTTAGCTACTGTACATTCAAGAGTAAGTTTCAGAGTCTTTTCTGACGTCCATTTTGGCTTTTTTTTTTTTTTTTTGTCTTTTTAATTACCTTTTGCATTGTTCATGTATGATATCCTTGATGTCGTATCACAACTTCTCTGGTATTCAGTCGTTAATATTCAGTGCATCAAATCTCTTCTTCAGATGGTTGATGGTCTCTAAATTCAGGTGGGATGTATTCAAGGTTGTACTTTGACTCTTGTGGACTTGTTTTAATTTTCTTCAGCTTCAGCTTGAACTTGCATAGGAACAACTAATGGTCTGTTTTGCAGTTGGCCCTTGGCCTTGCTCTGACTAATGATACTGAGCTTCTTCATTGTCTCTGTCCACAGAGTTTGATCCCTATGTATTCCATCTGGCAAGGCCACATGTATAGTTGTTGTTTATGTTGTTGAAAGAGGGTATTTCCAATATTGCAATATTGGAATATTCTATCATTCAATCTCCTATGTTGCTTCCATTGCCAAGGCCTTATTTTTCAACTACTGATCCTTCTTCTTTGATTCTAGCTTTTGAATTCCAATCATCAGTAATTACCAGTGCATCTTGATTGCATGATTGATCAATTTTGGACCATAGAAGTTGGTAAAAGTCTTCAATTTCTTCATCTTTGGCATTAGTGATTGGTGCATAAATTTGAATAATAGTCGTATTAACTGTTCTTGTTTGTTAACATGGTGACCCTGATGGCATTTGAAATACTGGTGGCATACAGCATCACAACAACACGCAAGCCACCACAGCACAACAAACTGACAGATGAGTGGTGGTAAACAGGAATAGGACAAGTTAAAACACCACAAAGCATGCTGTTCTTATTGAGATTCAGCCATTTTTCTTGAATTAAATAATCCCTAGATTGCTGCTGCAGGAAACCCTGGTGGCATAGTGGTTAAGAGCTATGGCTGCTAACCAAAAGGTCAGCAGTTCGAATCCACTAGGCACTCCATGGAAACTCTATAGGGCAGTTCTACTCCATCCTATAGAGTTGCTATGAGTCGGAATTGACTTGAAGGCAACAGGTTTTAGATTGCTGCAAGACTTTGGTCCCTTTCCAGAGTTCTGAAAATGTTGATCCTGACCATTTGTGCCAGTGTTCTCATTGCTTCTACGGCAGTAAGGATTCGGGGAGGTCCTTCCACTGCCATTTTTCCTGCTATCACCCCCAAGTTACCATACATAAAGCATGTACTAACAGCCTACATTTGCATTCGTTATTATTGACGCTGCTGCTGTTGTTAATAATACATGAGAGAACATGTATGAATCCTCTTCCTCCCTCCAGAAAAGAGTTGTCCCAGGGAGTGTGGGAAGGGCAGGTGGGGAAGGAAAAAGACATGGGCTTGCAGAGAAAGGAGAGAGAAGCAGCAGAAACATGCTTTGGAAGCTTGTTGGGGGGAAGGTGGCACTCAGCAGCACAGTGTGGGTGTCTGGCTCCCAGCTGCACTGGGGCAAGAAGGTGAAGAGGTGGACTCTGCTCAGACTCAAGGCCCAGCTGAGCCTGCCAGTCCCGCAAGGCTGGTCTTGTTGCCTCTTCCTAGGTCTCTCCCTTGTGTGAACCATGCTCACCTCCTGTTCATCTGCTTTGTGAACTCACCAGGCTTTAAAAGGCAGGCCCCTCTCAGGTCAGGGAGCAGAACTGGGGATGGGACGTCCCCACATGTGGTTGCTGGATAGGCTGACCCACCATGCCCTGCCTGGCCTGTCCCAGGGGAGCCAGCTGGATGACGCATCTGTCTGGCGTGCTTGGCAGTGGCCAAGGGGCGTGGGCTTCTGGCTATGTGATATCCTTCTAACACATGCCCACGCCTGTCAAGGCCCTCAGCCCTGGGACTCTGTTTTTCCAAGACAGCTGGGTATTTGAGTCTTCCAGGCATCCTGGGAGAGGGTGGGTGAGCACAGGGATTCCTGGAGGAAGCAGGAGGGGAAGAGAGGCCGGAGCAGAGAGGGAAGCATGAGGCTGGGGCGAGGCTGCAGGATTTCAGGGCATGCAGCATGGATGCTCCTGAAGGGCAGGTCTCAAGGGACAGCTGTCTGACAACAGAGGAAATAATTCTGCAACCAGGGGTGGGTGCCACACATACGACGGACCGCTGCCATCTTGGAGGGACATTTGTGGGGACTGGACAGGACCTTTGGGAGCTGAACCCAAGTCTGTACCTTGCAGAGGATGAATCAGAGGCTGAGAGGGGCTTTGTCCTCCCCTGTGGTCATCTAGGGGGCTCGTGGGCAGCGTGTGACCCGAGCCCAGGCCTCCCGCGCTCCACACAGTGCTCCTTAGGTGTGTGGTCTACTGGCTGTGAATATAGTTGGTTCCACATGTGCAGAATCAAGACTGGTCCACCCAAGGCCAGGTGTTCTGGACAAGGAACTCACCTTCAGTGCTTGGTTCAGCCTGGTGTTGGGAAATCGAGGCATATGTGTAAAGGACAGTGGAAGCCAATGCATTCTATCCGGGAAGAGGTTTGAGCTGGCGGAGCTGTGCAGCAGGGCCGTGGTCTGAGGGGAAGGCAGACACTTAGCGACAGGCATGACTGGCTTCACAGGCGAGCCGCCCTAGACCCCACGCTTGGAAGGCCCCTACACTTGGTTTAATGCTCTGCTGTTACTGTCTTGAAATTTTAAAAAAATTTAACAAAGAGCCCTGGTGTTTTCATTTTGCACTGTGCCTGGAAATTTTTGTATTGCCATCAGTTGATTCCCACCCATGGCTCCTCCATGTGTGTCAGAGTATAACTGTGCTCCATAGGGTTTTCAATGGCCAAGTTTTTGGAAGTAGATTGGCATCTCTGGGTGGGCTGAAACCTCCAACCTTCCAATTAGCAGCTGAGCGTGTTAGCCATTTGAACCACCCAAAGACTTCAAGACCAGTTGCTGTGGAATTGATTCCGACTCATGGTGGCCCCATGGGTGGAGTAGAACTGTGCTCCATAGGATTTTCTTGTGTGTGTGTGTGTGTGTGTGTGTGTGTGTGTGTGCTCCATAGAGTTTTCAATGGCTGATTTTTCAGAAGAAGATCGAGGCGTCTCTGGGTGGATTTGAACCTCCAACCTTTCAGTTAGCAGCCAGTGCATAACCCTTTGCACCACCCAAGGACTCCAGAACTTCTGTAGCTGGTCCTATGTATGCTATGAATGGCCTATGAATGAAGCTGCTGGCTCTTCAGCCTGGGAACGCAGAGCCACTGGCCTGCCCGTCATCACAGGAGAACTGCGGGCCGGGCACGCCCAGAGGCTCGACCACTGCTAGGAGCAGAAGCCCCTAGACTGTTAGATCTGCAGTTTCTTTCTGGAGCCTCTTGTCCTACCTGTCCAGCCCTTGTCTCTGGGTGAAAAGCCCCAAGCCTCAGCAAGACAGAAATAGCTGGAGACAAGTGCCCTCATTTCACAACCGGCTCTGGCTGTCAGCACAACCACATGCAATTCAGAGTCTTGTCCCTGTGCTGTTCTGAGCCAGAGAAACCTGCCCTCATTTCCAGAGATGGGGGGACAGGGAAGGGTAGGAAGCGGGTGCAGGGACAGGGAATGGGTACGTTACCCCCGGACAGGGTGATGGTTCTGCAGCTCTTGTCCTTGCTGTCACCCAGCACGATGCGTTTGGTACAAATCCGCCAGAGGCCGAAGTGGGCCATCTCACAGGTACTGTTCTGGTGAGCCAAATGGGGGCTGAGCACGGCCCAGTGGTCGGTCACCACAGCCACCATGGCCAGCACAACACCTACCAGGATGAAGAAGAGGGTCACACGGACCTTCAGGGTTTTGGTCTGGGACATGGTGGGGTCCTTGGGCAGGACGCAGTAGCCACAGCTCTCAGGGCAGGTGGCAGCTGGGCAGGGGTGGCAGCGGGTATCGAGTTGGGGGTCGGAGCTAAGTTTAGTGTGCCCAGTCGAGCCAGAATGGGCCGGCCTTGGGACTGAGGGATGGGGTTGAGCAGCTGCCCAGACGTGTCAGGGGCCTGAGGGAGGCTGCTATTAATGCCCATCTCCCAGTGTGTCACCACGATGGTGTCTGCTCAGATTTCAGGGCGTTCTTCCCCTCGGGGAGCCAGAAATACCTGAGGGCGGGGCAGGGAGTGGAGGCTCTGGATGCTGACTTGAGACCTCTATGGGACGGCGCTCAGGGTGCCAGGGTCCGGCAGGGGTGTGGCAGGGCATGGGTATCTGCCTGCTCTGGATGAGGGCAGAGGACTCTGGGGGGCCTTCCTGAGTCTCTCATTGCAAGGGGTGGTGACCAAGGTATGGTGAGTAGGTCCTCATCCTGTGAGTCTGGGGGACTTAGGACCCTGTCTAGGGGACCCCCGGAATCCCCCACCCAGGGCCCAGGCAAGGGCCATACTCCTGAGACCACCACATTTCCCAGATCTCAGGATGATTTATGTGGTTCCCGGGCCTGGCATCACCAGCTCCTGAGTGAGGTTATTTCCTTCTCAGTTCTCTTTCCAAAGCTCATGTTAGGGTCAGGAAGTGCTTAATTCCTCCTTGACGCTTGCAAACCACCCTTCTAGGTAAAGGGCGCATGGCCTGGGAGGCCTCAGACTGCAGAGCTGGCTGTGACTCAGGCCTGTTCTCACTGTTTTTAGTTTTATCTTCTATTAATGCCAGGTAAGAATGACTTTCCAGCTATGTTCCCTTTTACAAAATAATTGTATTTAAGAAAAAAGAACAGAAGTAGGTTGATTCACAGGTGACCAGTAGGAGGCTGGAGTCTTTGGATGATGCAAATTGTTGATGCGCTGGGCTGCTAACTGAAAGCTTGGCAGTTTGTGTCCACCCAGAGGCACTTTGGAAGAAAGGCCTGGCAATCAGAAGAAAGGCCTGGGAATATCACCAGGCCTTTCTTCTGAGGTGCCTCTGGGTGGAGTGAATCTCCAGTCTTTCAGGTAGCAGCCAAGCACATTACCTGTTTACACCACCCAGGGACTTCAATGTTCCCAACGGGAGCTAATTCGTCACAATTGGCTGACTCAGTGATTGACTTGTGGGTCGATGTCTCTGCTTTACCTCAGGGGTGACTGTCTCCAGCAGGTGGGCCCTCTCCTTGGGGAACGCTAGGAAGCGTGGACATGGCACACAGCCTCTGAGCCCATTCACACCACTTGTGTGGTCCTAGCCTCAGGAAACCCCAGGCAGAGTCAGCCAGGCCAGGTGGTTCTTGGGCAGGGGTGCTGGGTGGCCTGAGGCAGACGAACTGGGCAGCAGACCCACAGCAAGCAGCAGCCAAGGATCAAGAAGAAAGTTCTGGAGTTTCAAGGCAGAATACCTAGAAAGAAACTATCGTAGTTTTACATACAAGTAATTGTGGTGTCATTTGAGGAGATGAAAATATAGTCTGACCTCCCTGGCGTGGTGGGTGGGCACCTGAAGCTCTCAGCTGCTGGGAGTGCTGAAGGTCTTGGAACCGGCCTAGAACAGCGCCCTCTCCGTGGAGCCACAGCATTGCAGCTGTCACAGAGGCCAGGACTCCGCAAGGTCAGCACAGGGAGCAGCAAGTCTGTGCTGCCTGCAGAAGCCCTCAGTCCTCCACCCAGGCACGAAAGCATTCAAGATTGGTGACCTTTCTTTTTGAAGTCGTCTTTGTGTGAATCTCTCCAAAGGGCTGACAGCCCCAGGGATGTCAGGCAAGTCTTCCTTCTCTTCCCCGTTAACTAAAACTCCTCATACTGTGTGGCTCTCGGCACAGCTGTCTATGCTGCCCACAGAGGCCGCTGTGGGCTGCCTGCTTGGCTTCCCCAGCAGGGCCAGCAAAGGGGCCCACTGGCCACTGGCATTGGTGGAATGGGGTAGGGGGGCTGGGAGACTCAATATTCTCCCCCGGGACCTGAGGCCTGGGGCCGGTGTAAGGCTTAGTGATAAGGCACATTACCAGTTTAGTCTGTGGTAGATCATCTATCCAGAATGGCTCTTATCATTAGTATTATTACTGATAGACTACAGATGGATCAGTTTTCTCTAATGAGCTATGAGCTTCTGGAGAGTAGGGATGGTGAGACTGTTATGAACTCATTCTGGGTCCCTTCTAGAGCCCAGCCTGGATCTGAGCACAGAGTGAGACTTTCAAAAATGCTTGTTGAGCAATTGTTAGATGGATGGACGGATAGATGGATGGACAGACTGAAAGGGAAGGACAGAAGCACAAATAATTTTCTCCAGCAAGTGATCCAAAGGACATTTCTATGTGGCTTTCAGACAACAGGGACATAAGAAATGCCAACTGGGGCAGACCTGGGACCACTTGGGCCAATAAGCTAATTTGTTTCGAGGTTCTGAGAGGTATCTTAGGAGCACACAATTGTCCTCTGTGATGCCAAGTTTAAAAGGAAGCATCCAAAAATATTGTGTGATCCCACTTGTATGAAATAGCTAGGATAGGCAAATGCAGAGACAGAAAGCAGATTAATGAGGAGTATTGCTAATAGGAGTCCCTGGGCAGTGCAAATGGTTAACATGCTCAGCTGCTAACTGAAAGGTGGGAGGTTGGAGTCCACCCAGAGTCACCTTGGAAGAAAGGCGTGGCAATCTACTTCCCAGAAAATCAACTATTGAAAACCAGATGGAGCACCATTCTGCTATGACACACATGGGGTCGCCATGAGTCAGAGCTGACTCAGGGGCAACTGGTTTCATTGCTTAACAGGCACGGAGTTTCTGCTTGGGTAATGAAAAAGCTTTGGATATAAATAGTGATGGTTGAAAAAGAAAAAAAGGGACCAAAATCCTAAAAAAGGAAAGAAAAAGGGAATATCCTCCTGACATCTAACATCGTCTATAGATAATCTTCAAAGAGGATATGCCATGGTCAGCTAATTGGGAGTCATCTGTATTTTGCTCATTTGTCCTAAATGACGGCTGTTCTCCCAAGAAGCATCAGACCTTAACTAACAAACAAAAAAAACGCGTTGCCATCAAGTTGATTCCGACTTATAGTGACCCTACAGGACAGAGTAGAACTGCCCCAGAGAGGTCCAAGGAGCTCCTGGAGGATTTGAACTGCTGACCTTTTGCTTAGCAGCCATAGCACTTAACCACTACACCACCAGGGTTTCCAGACCTTAACTAGGGGAAGGGAAACATCTCCTGGAGGAGGATTTGGTCTAAACCAGGGCCAGGGCATGCCTGGGTGAAAGCCAGAGAAACACTGTTTGGTAATGTGATGATCTAATTTTGAGCTCAGGCTTAATTAGACTGAGGAACAGCCTTGATGTTTAATCTTAAAATGCTATAAAAAAGCAAGGCACTACTCCACTCGTCCAAACCTCCCTATGCCGCCACTTCATCTCCTGCCTCCACCGCTCAACTTGGACCCTCCTCTGCCAACAGGCTCCCTGCCTCATTTTCATCTCGAGAGCCAACAGTAGCCCTCTGCCAACGGGGTCCCAGAGCTGCATGTCACCTATCCCCCATCCCAGCTTTCCAGAGCTTCTTAAGGAGGCGGGCAGGTGTCTGTGGGGCAGCTCAAGAGTCAAAGAGTATTTAATAAAGTGCAGAGTATGACACTCGGCAAAGTAAGACATGGGCTGACCTCAAACGGCTGTGGCACATGGCGTTGTGGGAACTTGGGGGGCTCTTTCCAGCTCTGCTCCCCAAATGTTGATGCTCACTAGTACCCTGGTCCTGCTTTATCCTGTTTTCTCTGGTTCAGCTCCTCTCCTCTTCCTGGTCCAGGATCCAATCCAATATCACGCATTGCCTTTACCTGTTATGTCTCATTGTTGTTATTGCTGTTAGTTGACATCGAGTCGATTCTGACTCATGGTGACCGAAGTGTGCAGAGTACAGCTGCTCCATACAGTTTTCAAGGTTGTGAACTTTCGGAATCAGATCTCCAGGCCTCTTTTCCAAGGCACCTCTGGGTGGGTTTGAACTGCCAACCTTTCGGCTGGTAGTCAAGTGTTTTACCATTTGCACTACCTAGGGACTCCTTCCTTTCCTCTTTCAGGTTCCACATCTCCCCCCAACCCAAGTGTTTTCTGACCACTTGAGCGCTGTTTATCCAGGACTCCCCAAATGCCTTCGGTGCACAGAAGGCTCTGGACACCTGAGTCGGGGGTGTGGCTTAGGCCCACATGCAGCAAGGGAGACACACCCCCTGCCCTTGAGAAGCTCATGACTGTTTGGGAAACCAAGACCTTCCTGGGAGGGGCTGGAGCCTCTGGAGCCAGAAGGAGGGCCCCAGAGGAGGCCGGGGGATGCGTCCGCGCTGTGCCCAGCTGTACAGAACCCCTTGGGGAGCCTGTGCGGAAGAACGATTTCATCAGATGCAATGCATTCACCCGTGGGGGATGAGAGGATGTAGCAGGGGGACAAGAGTCTTTTATTCCAAAGCTTTTGTATTTATTTTAATGTAGATAGGAAGTATCAACACCGTGGTGTCATTAATAGTATTTCTTTAGGGCAAGGCCAAAGGAGCCCAGTGGCATGGACGGTTAAGCACTCGGCTGCTAACTGAAAGGATGGTGGTTTGAACCCACCCAGGAGCCCCTTGGAAGAAAGATCTGGCGATCTGCTCTGGTAAAGAGTACAGCCTATGACCCTATGGGGCAGTCAGCTCAATGGCACCTAACAACAAAAACAGGGCAAGGCCAAAATAAAAACAGTCCATTTAAAGAAACAGATTAAATAAATAATTGTAGAGGCGGTGCTTAGGATGTGGCAAAAATGGTAGCGTGCCAATGTTTGGAGCACTCAGCCATTGGGGAGGTACACATACTTTCTGGAAGAGACAGACGCAGCCCTGCGTCCAGCTCTGCTGCCTAACTGTGTGATCCTGTAAGATGTTTGACTTTCTGAGCCTGTTTCCTCGTTCACAAACCAGAGAGGATAATATCTAATTTGTTGGATCATAGTGAGAGTTCAGTGCAATCATGTATGTCCACAGAGGACACAAACATGGGGACTGTGATGTACATTACTCCACAGAAGCCCCATGGCATTTAAGAGGGCCAGTGGTCTTCAGTGTAGATGTCCATGGCCTGGGCTGTCACATCATGCCTTTGAGCTGGCCAGAAGGAGAAGGAAATCATAATTATCCCTTAGCCAAGAGAATAACAGTTTGATGAGAACATGGAAGACCCCAGCCACCATCCTCCACATTACTCTCACTCTGGGAATGATTTGGAAGGAACCTGACAACAGTAGTCCCTACAAATGGCTATGGATGGAGCCAGAGAAATGTTATTTTGTGACTAATATTGTGACTCATCCATCCACCCATCCATCCGTCCATCCATCCACTCATTCCTCCATCCATCCAACCATCCTTTAAACATTTACTGATCACTGAGGGCTATCAAAATGAATAAAACACAGGCTCTTTCCTTAATAGCTGAGAAGTGGCCGTGATTGCAGGAAAGCAGCAAAGCTCCAGCACCATGAGCACTGTATCAGTTTCCTGTTGCTTCTGTAACAAATGACTACAAATTCCATGGCTTAGACAATACAAGTTTATTTATTTTATAGTTCTGGAGGTCAGAAGTCTCACTGGGCTAAAATCAAGACGTCAGCAGGGCTGTGTTCCTTCTGGAGGCTCTAGTGGAGGATTTGTTCCTTGTCTTTTCCAGCTTCTAGAGGCAGCCTGCATGCCTTGGCTAATTGCCCTCTTCTTTCTTCAAAGCCAGAAATTCTATCATCCGACCTCTACTTCCATCATCACATCTCCGTCCCTGTTTCTCCTGCCCCTCTCTTTCCCTTACAATGGCCCTTGTGATTACATTGGGGCCACCTGAATAATCCAAAATTCTTAATGTAATCACACCTGCAAAGTCCCTTTTGCCATGTAAGAAAACATATTCACAGGTTCCAGGGATTGGGATGTAGATATCTTAGAGGGGCCATTATTCTGTCTACCCCAGGCACCGATTCACAAGCTGCTTGATTTTCTCCCACATCACCTTGCAGCTCAGGTGCAGGAATGAAGAAGACGGAAGGTAAGATTGAAAAAAGGTTGGTGCTGTTCCAGGAGGGAAAAGCTAGAAGGAAAAGGGGCCGAGGGAACTGAGTATACTGGTAGGGGTGATGTTACATGACAACTTGTCGTGGTCTAGGCTAGTTAGGATGGCTTTGCAACCAGGAAGGTGACATATTGGGAAAGAATGGAGAGTTCATGGCCCTGAAGGGCTCAATGGGGCCAGGCAAGAGGTGGAACATGCGAAGTTGTGATCAGAGAGCAGGACAGTGACCCTAAAGATCCCAAAGGGGGGCACTCAGGAGTGATGACATGGTCCAGGCTGGAGGTGGAGGTCAATGATGCTGGGAAGGCCCAGAGCTGTGAGGCCAGGGAGTGGTTGGCCCATGACATTGATGTGGCTCAGTGTGATGGCAGTGGGACTCAGGCGCAGAGGATGCTTTAAGCCAGAAGCTGAAGCCTTTGATGAACACAGGGAATGTCCAGGAAGGATCTGGGGAGATGACAGTGATAAGAAAGTGTTCAGTGTGGTCTACCCTGGCCCTCCGAGGAGAAGACTCTTCCCCAGGAGGGTAGAAGAACAAAGGTCTGGAGGTGTCAGTATCTCCCACCACCTTTTCCCCTGCAGCTATAAGTCCAAGAACATGAGTTCCTAACCTGCTCTGATCACAGACTTGCGTTCCTGAGGTCGCACTGGCATTTTGTTGGAAGCTGCAAGTTTAAAAATATCTGTATTAGGCATATCTGTCCCAGCCCTCCTCTGGGTTCCAAGGCCCCTCAGATCCTCTTTCTCCCTTCCTACCCCCACACCTCCTGGGACTGAGCACATGGCTGGGCAGCCAGGAGCGCTATATTGGGAACCTGGGCAGGAATCTATGCAGGCAGAATGAATGGCTTTCACCAGGGAGAATGGAGGCAAGCAGCATCAGGGGTGGGGGTGGGGTAGTGGTGGGAGAGGGAGGAGAGTGAGGTTTCATCTATCCCAGGAAGTAGAGGGAGGTTTGGGAGGTTTGAAGATGCTTCAGGAGTTCCCAAGGACACAGTGAAGACGGAGGATGGAAAGGAGGGTTGGTGGGTAAAGAAGAAGCCCAGAGCCAGGTGAGGAGGCTAGAAAGGCAGGTTATATTTTCCAGAAATGGCCATGGCAGAGTTTCCGCACCCATGTTTTCTTCCATTCTCTGCCAAGAGGTGGAGCCAATTTCCTTTCTCCTTGAACATGAGTGGGCTTTTGACTATTAAGGAGTCCTGGTGGCTCAGTGCTAACTGAAAGGTGGGCAGTTTGAACCCACCAGCTGCTCAGCAGGAAAAAGATGTGGCAGTCTGCTTCTGTAAAGATTACAGCCTAGAAAACCTTATGAGGCAGTTTTACTCTGTCCTGTAGAGTCGCTATGGGTAGAAACCAACTTGATGGTACACAACAACAACTATTAAAGTACAGTGGAATTGATACTATGTGATTTCCAAGATTTCTGCCTGGCCCTCTTGCCCTTGGAACCCAGCCACCATGCTGTGCAGAAGCTCAACCCACATGGACATTTAGGCTGAAAAGTGCAGCTAAGGTCTTGCCAACAGCTGGCATCAACTGCTGCACATGGAAGTAAATGAGTGTGGTGTGATGGTTTGCTTTTGTGTGGCCTTTCTTGCCATAATCTTGTAACTCCCACCCAAATGATTGGGTGGGACTGTGCAAGTAAGGTAATTGTGGCCCACCAAGGGGACTGGTCAATTTTGCCATCCTGCTAGGCTTAAAAGAGAGCCAACTCCAGAGCAGAGAGAGGACACCACCAAGGAAGAAGAGCCAAGAGTGGTGTGCATCCTTTGGATCCCAGATCCCTGCACTGAAAGGCTCCTGGAACCAGGAGACCGAGAAGAGAGAGAGAGTTATAACACTGAAGACGGTGAGAAGCGGTGGCAGAGAAACAGCGGCAGGAGATGGCATCATACGCTTCCCAGCCCACGAAAAGAGAAAGCTGAGTGCCTTTGGGCAGAAGGCTTGCTGGCAGAGTAGGGTGCCTCCAGGCACTTGGTGGAGCTAGGTTTGCTGACCAATGGAACTAGAGCTGAGCTCCTTTTGTGCCAAGGCTTACTTGCGGAGTGGGGTGCCTCGGGGCACTTATCAGCAGAGCTAAAAGAGCTTTGTAACACTTGCCCAAACTGGGCAGGGGCTGAGGGCCAGAGAGAGAGGTATGCCTGTGGGCACGGCTGGGAAGAGGCTGTCCTGATGGGAGAACTGTATCCTAAACCTGAATTGTAACCTGATACTTCCCTAATAAACCCCATAACCATGAGTATGGTCTGTGAGCTCTGTGTGGCTATTGCAATGAATTATTGAACTCAGTAGAGAAATAGGGCCATGGGAAGGACGGTTAGTGTCAGTACTGGCAAAGATGGTGGAGAGAGGAGGCATGTCTGACCCCAGTATCATAGGAATCAGCCTTGAGCTGTTGCTCTTGATTCTCCCTTCTTGTGAAGTAAAAGGAGGTCATACACAGCCTCCACACCATTTTTACAGTGAGCTACTAGACGATTCCAGCCCCCAGTCATTGAGACTTCTATCTAACTTCTCAGAACCTGTAGAGCTGAGACAAACCATCCTGGCTTGCAGAATCTGTGAGTATATTGAATGGTCGTTTAATGCCACTGGAGTCCCTGGGTGGTGCAAACAGTTAACGTGCTCAGCTGCTAACAGAAAAGTTGGAGGCTTAAGTCCACCCAGAGGCACCTTGGAAGAAAGGCCCGGTGGTCTACTTCTGAAAAATCAGCCACTGAAAACCCCACGGAGCACAGTTCTCCTCTGACATACATCGGGTTTTGCCATGAGTCAGTCAACTCAATGACAGCTGCTTTTTTTTTTTTTTTTTTAATGCCACTAAATTTGGGTTAATTTGTGACACAGTCTTACTACCTGACACAGTAGTGGATTACATTTTTCAGTGGCTGAGGATGGTTGGATTCAAGCCTGGCAGAATGAAGCCTCCACCTTCCAGGAGGAGCTTGGTGTAAAGCTGCTCACTAACTCTGGGGAAGGTAATGGGGGACAGGGAGGGTGTTATCACCGTAGCTTAGACACACACGGTGTGTAGGTAGAAAAGTTCTTACTGTGTTTAGAGGTGGCCAAGAAGGTCTGGTCTCTTCATCGGCCTGTAGCATGAAGCTAGAGCCAGAAGTTCATTGTGACAGGTCACCAGAGTGTCAGGAAATGCACTAAATAGCCCTGAGCATCTTTGGACCTATTTGGACACCACTTAAGATTTGGGGGGCAAATGACCTGTGTCTAGCGTTAGGGTACTGGTTAGATAAATAGCGGCATCTCTGTTTTATGCAGCCACTAAACATTATACCTTTGGAAAATACCTAAAGATGTGGAAGATTCTTACACTGAACAAAGGCAGGGCACCCAGCCGCCCCTCACACACATTTGGCTGCACGAAAATGTTGGCCATGCCTATCTCTTGGATAGTGGGATTGGGCTGATAACTGTTTCCTGTACATTTTCTATATTCTTTAGATTTTTGAAGGTAAAACACATTACTCTTTTAAGTAGGAAAAAAAGGAGGTGTTCTTTTTTAAAAAAAGACCTGGACGTTGTCATCTAATTTATGGGTTCTGGGGATCCTACAGCAGTAACATGTCTTCCAGAATGCTTATCAGAGGACAACAGTCAGGATGAGAGGCCCCTCCGAGCCCCCTCTCCTGCAGAAGGTGGGTTCTCAACCCTCTTTGATCACGGGCTTCTGTTCCCTAGGATGCACTGGCCGTTTTGTTGGAAGCTGCAAGTTTAAAAATATCTGTGTCAGGTATACCTGCCCCGTCTCCCCTTCTGGATTTTAAGGTCCCTGAGCAGCTCTTCTCTGCCTACCCTCCCCTTGCTGTCTGGGCTGGGTGGTCCAGGGTGCTACACTGGGAACTAGTGTAGGGAGTGATGTCATGTGGTTGGTTCTTCACTCTCTGCTCCCTGCAGGTGGCCTCCCCCACCCCATCCCCACTCCAGACCACCTCTGTGCCATCTCCTGGGGCTCCACACTAGGGACCCAGGATGGGACACCCCTCGCTACAGCTGAGGTGCCAGGGCACCCAAATGGGTTCAGGGTTTGTCAGGGCCTGCGAAGAGCGCAGCCATCTCGCTGTCTCCATGACCACCACTCAACAGCAGGCATGGGGAACATGGAGGGCGGAAGTGAGTGACCTGCTGCAGCAGGAGGAGTGGTGGCAGGAATGCCCGAGGCAGCTGCCCTCTCCCAGACCAGAGTGCCACGGGTACAGGCAGCATCTCCATGGGCTATTCTAGAACAGTCCATTTTGGGAAATTTCTAGAGTGTCATTCGTCAGCACACACTCTTGAGCACTCATTTGAATACCAGTTGCCAAGCTAAGGGCATTTGGGAATGTTCTCTTGTTTAAAGTTGAATTTGCCATCTTTGGGAGGGGGAGGTTATTTTCCTCATTGATGTGTGGTTGGGGGAGAGGTTGTGGGGGTGGGGAGGGGAGACGGGAGGAGCTAGGATTTGATCTCTGGTCTTTCTGTCTTTCAGCCACCTTACTGCAGTTGCCAGGGTGTGGGCCGAGGAGGACGCCAGGGAGCGGTGAGTTTCCCAGTCAAGCTGGGTCAGATTTCTGGGGCTGTTCTCCAGCTACCTGTCTGGTTTTATTCTAATAGCATTCTGTTTCCAAACACAGTGACAAAGGCTTCAAGGAGCATCCCCACCCCCACTCAGGATGGGAGGGGGCACTTTCACATTTCTTTCCTCAATCCTCAACTTCTGTTTTTGAAAACTTAGGCTGAAAAGTGAAGAGGGAAAAGACAGATATCTAAAAGTGTTTCAGGGAAAGGAAATACTGGGAATAAATATGTGACTTTTCCTAGTATGTCCACAACCTAGACACAACTACCTAAAACTCACTGGGTGACCTGGCACAAGTGAAGCACCCTACTGTGATTTAGTTTCCCTCACTGTGAAACCAGTCGAGGGCAGAGTTTCTCAGCCTTGGCATTACTGACATTTTGGGCTGGATCATTCTTGGTAGGGGTAGGAGATGGGGCTGTCCTGTGCCTTGTAGGATGTTTATCAGCATCCCTGGCCTCTACTCACTAGATGCCAGTAGCACACCCCTCCCAAGGTGTGATAACCAAAAATATCTCAACCTTAGTCGAGAAACATTGGCTAGCAGTATCTTCCTTTGACAGTTGTTATGAAAATTCTCCAAGAGTATTTCCATCCTTCCTTTCATTCTTCCTTGCATCCTCTCTCCCTTCCTCTTTGGTCTTGATTCCTCATCTATAATGAGGAGGTCCAATGAGATGATTCCTAAGATCCCTGCCACACCTGCTAGTCATCATGTTCAGTGATTCTGTGGTTCTTGTTTGGGTCAAGGTATGAACTTGAGCCTACTCCTCCAACCTGGGAAGAAGGTTCCATGGCCCCGTTTTACAGAGCAGCATCTGGAGTAGAGGATATCAGACATCATGTTGGAGCCGAAGGAGGGACTCAGGACACATTGACACAGTTCCAGACAAAGGAGTCGCTTTCAAGTGAGCCCTTCCAAAATGCCAGGTGGGAGAGAGCAAAGCAGGGTGGTGTACCAAAAGGCATAGACCATGGGCTGAGACTTGCCAGCTGTTCCCCCTGTGGTTTTCCTTTCCTCCTAGCTGAACTACATTTCCCATCCTCCCTTGCACTTCGATGTAGTCATGTGACTGAGTTCTGGCCAATGACATTTGGTAAAGTCACAACTTCCTGGTCATTAAAACCTCCACAAGACCCTCTTCCCTCTTTCCATCTGCCTGCAGGACGTCAATGCAACCTGGGATGCGCAGAGCCCCATAGCATGAGTGCCCGAATCTCTGAGTGTGTGGAACACAGCACACCCCCTCCAGTCAACTGGACTTTATTAAAAAAAAAAGGACTTTATATGAGAGATAAATAACCTTCTATTGTATTAGGCCATTATCTGTTGTTATGGATTATGTAGTTAGCCTACTCTAAGTAATATAAGTTAAGGCTAGAGTGGCGGTTGCTGGGCAGGAGGGGGTTCTGAGCAGCGTTTTGATTAGGAGCTAGGACATCCATTTCTCTGTCATTTCTTATGCTTCTAACTCTGTGAGTTATGGAGGCAGAGTTTTTAGTTGAACTAAACACGTGACCCTGTGATGCCTACATCAAAGACCATGTCACAGAAGGCAGACTGCCACAGGAGGCCACCCAGGATGGCTGCAAAGCTCCCACTGAGCCAGAATTTCCTGGGGGCTAAGAATAAACCAGAGACAGAAGTTCTGGCACAGAAAGCCAATCAGGCAGTGCTGGCTCTGGGTGGGCTGAGCCATCAGCCCAGAATTTGGCTAGGGGTCAGTGGGTGAGGCCAGGCAAAGGCCTGAGCTCCCCTTGGCCCTGGGATCTGGTGGCTCAGCACATCTGGGAATATCAGTTTCCCCAGGTGCTCATCTCAGGCAGAAGGGCAGAAAGTCCAGAAAAACCATGAGTGATTTCTGTATAGCCACAAGTGCACAAACACGGGGACCCCGGGGTCCACAACCTCCCTGGTTCTGGTAGGGGCTAGCCAGTGCCCTCCCCTGGGGCCAGGGCAGGAGAGGCCCTCATGAGCCCAAAGTTCTCTTGAAGGAGGCTCAAGTTTGATGCCTCTTAGTCTCAGAGGAGTGGCGAGGCTGGTGGTAGCTCAGGTCACCAGTGGGGCTCTCAGGAAGAAAACTCACGGTCTTAGTGCTGAAAGGAGAACGTGTAGTTGCATGAGAAGATTCCCTGGGCTGAAGCTTGGGCAGAACTAGGGGAGGACATGATTATCCCCCCTCATGCAGCCAAGAAGGGAAGGTGATGTTCAGCCAGCGCCCACCTCCAGGAGTGAACGTGGTGGTTTACAGCTATGTCTACTGTGACTGGTACCGCCCCCATCAGAGGGGTCCCTCTCTCCATCTCTCACCTCTTTTCTCCCTGCAGTCAGGGGCAGTGGTGGCCAGTTGTCCTGCTTGTGATTGCGGGTCTCAGTCTGGGCCATAGCCAAAGGAAGCCCATTCGGCCTGTGGTCTATGCCATCTGCTCCTGTCCGGCTTTATCAGCCTATCAGTTGCTGTTGCATCAACCCTGATTCATGGTGACCCCAAGTGTGTCAGAATATACAATTGTGCTTTATGGGGTTTTCAATGGTTGGTTTTTCAGAAATAGATGGCCAAGGCTTTCTTCCAAGGTGCCTCTGGGTGGACTCAAATTTCCAACCTTTTGGTTAGCAGCTGAGCACATTAACTCTTTGCACTACCCAGGGACTCCTTACCAGCCATAAATCTCACATTTTGATACTAGGGCATCTATATCCATTTCTTTATCATTTCAGAATGTGGAGGGAGTGGTTAGTGGGCTTCTTAGAATCACCCTCCCCCCAAGCAGCTTGGGGCCTCTGAAGACAGGTCTGGCTTGGCTCAGCTACCCGAACGCCCACACCACACCTGGGGGGAAGCTTGTCTATCTTCTGGCTCCCCTGTCAAAAAATACCTCAAAGGCACCACTCAAGAGTCTAAATCAAGCCAGTGGGGTGGGGAGGTGGCCAGTGACCCAGATCAAAGCCAGAGACGTTTTTCTCTAGAGAAACCTGACCTTGACCTGCACAGATCCAAACACTCTCCTTCCTTCTACCACCCTTCTGCCAGTGGGTCTCCAGCCTCAGGGACATTGTTTACCCTAAATACCCACCAAGACTTGAAGGTCTCCCCCTCTACACACACATCAGAAGAAGACATTTTAAAAATGTTTTTATTTAATTAAAAAAAAAAAAAAAAGACAGAACTAACAACCCAATACCAGTGGTAGGTACAGGATTCACAAGGGGCTTAACTGGCGAAACACACGGGCTGGAGGGGTCATGAGTTGGGAAGAGGGTGAGGAGGTCGGTAGAGGCCACCACATTTCCCCGATGGGCAAGAGGCCTGAGGCTGACAGCAGGCTGCAGGGAGTCAGCTCCGCTCCCTTGTTGCAGGGCAAGCCCAGGCTAAGATGCAGCAAAGAAGGGTGAACACAGAGGCAAGGGCCTCTGGGAGATCGGATGGCAATGGGGAGAAAGATTGTGAAGGCCAAAGGGTCTGAGGTTGTTTTGCTCCCTGCTCTTCTGTCCCTCTTTGTCTCTTCTTCCCCTCCTTTCTACTCTTTCCTGGTCCCCAGAGTGGACCCTGTGTTCTCTGCCTGGGACTGGGCAAGAGAGGTAGGATTCATGGAACACACCTTTCTCCATGATGTTCTAGAAACTTCTGGGGTAACAGGTGGTGAGGTGGCCTATGTGCCTCCCTTTTTGGAAGGAACAGAAGAGAAGTCTTTTGGGGCCTTGCTGAATGCTGGGTCTACACACTGCGTTCTCTTCCTTCAGCCTGGATACCCACTGCAGTCCAGTTGGTTCCAACTCATGGCGACCCCATGTGTGTCAGAGTAGAACTGCACTCCATGGGGTTTTCAATTGCTGTGACCTTTCTGAAGTAGATCGGCAGGTTTTTCTTCCATGGAACCACTGAATGGATTCAAACTACCAACCTTTCAGTTAGTAGCCGAGTGCAAACCATTTGTGTTACCCAGGGACCTTCAGCCTGGATGAGATGGTGTAATGGTGGTGGTGGTGGTGGAGGAGGTAAGGAGGGCTAGGGAGCGCGGGGAAGAGGTTGACCTACAGCACGGGCAGGTGGCAGGGACAGGCCCTGATGCTTCAGCCTTCTCTGCTGTGCATGCTTGAAGACACCACCATACAAAGCCAACCTCAACGGGAGGAAAGGGTTTCGAGCAAGCACAAAGGGGCCCTGGCACACCTCGCATCAGCTCACTAGTACACAGGGCAGTCAGTTGGAGGTGGTACCTGTGGAGGAGAGGTCCTCTCCTGGGTGCAAAGGAGGATGGGAATGACGGTGAACGTCATCACCAGACAGGATGGACCCATCTGAACTCCTAGGGGCTGAGTCTGCCCATGGGCTCCGTAAGCAGGTGGCTGAGGTAAGAATTTGCTCGTCGCTTCTAAGTACAACAGCTACCGGGGTCACAGGTGACTGTTCAAAATTGGATTAAGAAGTCTCAAAAAGTAAGAAACCATTTATCTTTAGAAAGCATGTGTTTTATATAAAAGAGAGTAAGCTCTGTGTCTGAGAGCGTTTTTCTTCTGAAACTGGCCACGCTTCTACTTTCTTTGCTTCAGGAGAAAAAAGAAAAAAAAGGTCCGGGCAGGGGGTGGGGAGGGGGGAGGAGGGTTATAAAAACCTGAAGCCACTTCTTCAGTTCCAAAGTGCTGGAGCAGAAAGAAAAGCCGGGCCTGCGCTTTCATCCAGGCTTCCTCCATTGAGTCCTTTCAGGTGGTAGCAGAATAAATTACAATATTAGGAGTTGGGAAAGGCGTTACTGCTACTTTTTAAGACGAGGAAATGAATGTTTAATAACCACCTAGGAAATGGAGATTTTTTTTTTTGGTCCCTGTTCACCCTCAGTTTTTCCTTTTTTTGCACAGAAGTTCAGGCTCCTGACACCAAATGCTGGTCAGAGGATCCGCCCCTGCCCTCTGCTCACGTGACAGGGGTGCTCCTTAGGCAGCCATCCTTGGGCCTGTGGAGCGCATCACACAAGAGGCCGCATGCCCACCTTTCATCTGACCAGCGGAATCCTCCAGGCTCTCAAGTGCAGTCACTGTGTCCTGCACTTTCTGTATGAGGCAGAACCTTCCAGAAGCAGATAGGAAAGCCCAGCAACACCTAGAGCCCCTGGCCTTTACCTCACAGTTAGGCCCTCAAAGGCCTCCTCGCCCTACGCCTCAGTCTCCTCAGGTTGAGTGAAGCAGCCCCAGGACAGCACAAAGGCCGAAGCACCAGTTGGCTGCAGGGCTTTCTCATCAGGATCACTGTTTTTCAACAACAGGCCACTGCCAGAAGGAGAGAGAGAAAGGCAGAGAGGCAGAGAGCGAGCTTCAGTTTCCTTAGTTCTGGTTCAAAGAACTGCAGGTTCAAAAAGCAGCTGACTTTTTTTCAGAGTCCAGAGGCCCTCCTTGCGTCTGGTGAAGGCTTCCGATGGCCCAGCGCCCAGGCAGGGAAGGAAGGCCCTGAAACCCTGTTCTTCTGGCTAGATTTGCTTCTAAGAGGAGAGAATGGCTCAATTTTGTTTTCCCAGGTTGGCCAAGGCTACCAGCCTCAGAAAAGCTCTCGGAGCCTCCAGGGAGGCTCCAGAGTCCTGAGGCATCAAAATACCTTCTGTGGGATAAAGTCAGTCTTCAGCTTCAGTCAGTCACAGGCCCGATTCCAGTCTAAGCCAGCCACGACACCATCTGGGGATCAGGGAGGATTGGGTTTGGCTTCAGTTCATTGACTAAGGATCCACTGCCCTCCTGTTTGATCCAAACAGCCGTTCTGGGAAGAGGCCGGTGTTGAGAGGAAGGGGTGGTGGCTCACACGGGGGTTGTCCGCCGGTTCAGCATGCTGATGTGGAAACCTTCCTTCAGGTCCTGCTGGAGAAAGTCGTGCACCTGCAGGAAGCTGGCCTCCTGGTCGGGGCTGTAGCTGGCAGCAGTGGTCACCTTGAGGGGCTCCCTGGTCAGCGTGTACATGGACAGCTCGCCCATGGGGATGGCCCCTGCGATCTTCAGGCCCACGGGCGACGTGTCCCTGGAGGGCGAGGCCTCAGTGGACCGTGAGCTGGAGCGTGAGCGCCGTCGCCGGTACCTGTAGCTTGGCATCCTGGCGTAAGGAGAAGAGGAAGAGGCCTTAAGGAACTCCCGTTTGGTCTTAAATCTCAACTCTTTATTTTTCTCAATGTAAATGTTCACTGCCAGGACGCCCACGGTCTCAGCCACAATAAAAGACAGGGCTCCAAAGTAGAATGACCAGCCGTAGTTGTAGTGATTTTTCTTGTCTTCATCTCGCTTGTCACTTGGGTCACCTGTGTTGCTGGAAATGTATACGATAATGCCAATGATGTTGCTGAGGCCTGAAAGGGAAGTGGGTGGGAAGCACGGGAGGTGGGAGTAGGGGGGACAGAGAGAGACAGAGGTTAGACCCACAGCTGGACCGACAGATAGGGAACAGGAGGTCGGAGGAAGGCCTGTGGTCTTCCCCTCCCCTTGACGAGTACTTCTTTATTCTGGTTGTTAATTTTCCTTTTAATTAATTAAATTTGGTTGGTTGATACAGAGCAAAATTTGAATGAAGACTGTAATAAAACACAAGTCTCCTAACCACCCAGTTTCCTTCTTGCAGGCAACAATGTTATCCTCTTTCTTACATCCTTCTGGAAGTCTCTCTCTCTCTCTCTCACACACACACACACACACACGAATGAATACACATATTTCTTTTTCATTTACATGATACTCTTTGGCCCCTTGCTTTTTCACCTAACAGCGCATCTGAGAGACGGTTCTGTATCAGGACGTGAAAAACCGTCTCCATCTTCCTAACTGCACGTGCCATCCACCATATGGAAACCCTGCTGGCGTAGTGGTTAAGGTTAAAGGTCAGCAGTTTGAATCCGCTAGGTGCTCCTTGGAAGCCTTATGGGGCAGTCCTACTCTGTTCTATAGGGTTACTACGAGTCGAAATTGACTTGACAGCAACAAGGTTTTTTTTTTTTCATCCACCATATGGACGTCTCACTTTCTGGTACAAACTGAATTATGTCCCCACAAAAGATATGGTAAGTCCTAACCCATGTACCATGGAGCCCTGGTGGTGCAGTGGTTAAGTGCTAGACTGCTAACGGAAAGGTCAGTGGTTCAAACCCACCAGCTACTCTGTGCGAGAAAGATGTGGCAGTCTGCTTCCATAAAGACTACAGCCTTGGAAACCCTATGGGCAGTTCTACTTTGTCTTATAGGGTTGTTATGGGTCAGAATTGACTCAGTGGCAGTGGGTAACCCCTGTACCTGTGAATGTGGCCCTGTTTGGAAATAGTATTTGAAGATGTGAGTTAACATGAGGTCATACTCAGGGGGGGAGGGGTGATCCTAAACCATCACGAGCATGTTCTTATAAAAGTGGAGAGACACAGAGCGAAGAACACCATGGGCTCTGGAGGCTGACAACCCTTTGCCACTGTGTGACCTCAGTCAGGTCACCTGTTGCCCTGAGCACCTAGCACAGCATCTGGGGTTAACACGTGGGGGGTTGGGTTAGTGTAATTCTTCTTTCCTTGCAAAACAAACTCCAGGACAGTATTCAAATGTCACAGCAGGGACTTCCTTAATTGTTCACACTTGGAAAAATCCGATGGCTCATTAAAGGAGGCAGGTGGAAGAAGGAATGTGGTATGTTCCTGCCCACTGCCCTCTGCTCAGCCCCTCCACCCTGGAGTGTCTGATCTCTGCTCTGGGCTGAGGTGAAGAAGGGACAGGAGGAGAAGAGAAGGGACAGGAGGAGAAGAGAAGGGAAGGGCATCGGGAACATGGTGAGGAGGGCAGTTCCTGCTTCTTTACAAGTGAAGAACAAGAGCAGGAGCTGCTGAAGGAGACCCTGACCCTTACTAACACACACAACACACATATTCACACACCACTCCCCAGACACACACATACTCTCACTCCTCAGGCACACACACACCACAATACACATACACCATACTTCTCAGACAGACACATACCACACGTATACACACACCACACACACCACTCCTCAGACACATACCACACACATACACATGCATCACACTCCTCAAACACAAATACCTCATACATATACCACTCCTCAGACATGCACATACACCACACAGACACACACATACCATTCCTCAAACACGCACACACCACACACCACTTCTTAGACACACACACCACATACATACACACACCACACTCCTCAGATATACACACACATCACACATAACATATACCACACTTCTCAGACACACACACACCACACTCCTCAGATATACACACACACCACACATACACATATACCACACTCCTCAGATATACACACACACCACACATACACATATACCACACTCCTCAGACACACACACTACACTCCTCAGATACACACACACACCACACATACACATATACCACACTCCTCAGACACACACACTACACACATACACAAACCACTGGAGCTCAGGCGCCCTTCCCAGAGCCAGCGCAGTTCCACCTCACCAGTCTGGCGCGAGAAAAAAGATGCTTTGAAAGCAAAAACACTGTTGGGATGGGACAGGGAGCTATGATAAGAATTAAGGAAATAATTGCTTTGTAACATTTTTCACATTTATTTACTGGCACGAGGCCTAAGAAGTCATGTGGCTCCTGCCCTTCCTGACAGGGAGCCCTGTTGTACTTTTATCTGAACGCCACATGTAATGCTGGAACCTTCAGGATATTTCTAGCTAAGCACCAGCATCTCGCTGACCCTTCTGGAGTTAGAAAAGAACTTTGCCCTGACAGGTGTCCCCTCTATGCTCTACTGGCAACTCAGGCCAGAAAACCTCGGGCCTACCCTGACCGCTACACTGACTGCTCGACAGTGTACTGACTGGCCAAGAGCCACTAGCTGGCCACTCACCAGCTGTGAGCCCCGCCTCAGCCTTGAATTTTTCCATGTCTGCAGTAGCAAGGAACACATTCATTTGCCTCTGCTGGGGCTCAGAAGAGTTGGCAGTGTTCAACCATTTTAGAATGGTTGTTGTTGTTAGGTGCCATCGAGTCAGTTCCAACTCATAGCGACCTTATAGGGCAGAGTAGAACTACCCCATAGGGTTTCCAAGGAGCGGCTGGTGGACTTGAACTGCTGACCTTTTGGTTAGCTGCCAGGCTCTTAACGACCATGCCACCTGGGATCCTTTGGAGTGGTTGGGAAGGCGGTAAGGTCCCTGAGTAGGGTAAATGGTCTGTGCTCGACTACTAACCTAAAGGTTGGCAGTTCAAACCCACTCAGTGGTGATCGCTCCCCTAAAGATTATAGCCTAGAAAACCCTATGGGGCAGTTCTACTCTGTCCTAAGGGTCGCTATGAGTTAGAATCAACTCGACAGTAATGGGTTTGGCTTTTGGTTTTCAGGCACGCAGTATGTTACTAGGATCCATACTTCTGTGGGTGGGTTTTCCTGGGTCACATTTCTGGAGGGCAGCAGGGGGTGATTCTGAAGGTGTTTTTAGCTTCCTCTTAGCCAGGGGAGTTGGGGCTGTCAAGACAGGGAGGGAAGTCTGCCCTGCTCTCTGCTGAGCCTCCTTGCTTGCTCTGCCCCAGGCACATCAGACTTCTTTGTTCTTACAGAGAAGAAACTTCCCCAGCTAGGAGAAGGGCAGCAACAGCTTCAGAGCCATCCCCACTGCCCCTCGAAAGTGCGACCCAGGATAGCTTGAAGAAGTATGGATCTCAGTAACACGCCACATGTTTCTAATTCATGCCCACTCTTGCGCAGTGGTTAAGCACTTGGCTGCTAACTGAAAGGCTGGTGGTTAGAACCCACGAGCTGCTCTGGGGGAGAAAGATGTGGCAATCTGCTTCTGTAAAGATTACAACCTTGGAAACCCTATGGGGCAGTTCTACTCTGTCCTATAGGGTCACTGTAAGTTGGAATTGACTTGATGGCAATGGGTATTTTTTTGTTTGTTTTGTTTTGTTTTCTGGCCCTTAAAGAGGGCTTTGTCCTCTGCAGGGTACACCTGTCCTGTCTTTACCGGGCCACTCCTTCGAGTCCTGGCCTCACATGACTCCTCCTGGTACTTCCCCAACTCCCTGACTCAGTCAGACTCCCCTGATACAGGTGCGCAGAGCACCTGGCACTTCTTCTTTGGGGCACTCTGCACACCTGGACTTCTCAAGTTAATTAACAAACCAGTTTCTGTGGCGTTGACTTTGACTCATGGCAACCACATGTGCTCCATGAGGTTTTTTTTTTTTTTGGATGAGCACTTTGTTGTTGTTATTATTGAAAATACACACAGTCGTTCACCATTTCAACAATTTCTACATGTACAACTCAGTGACACTGAGGCATTGATTCTACTCTTCAAGTTGTGCAAACATTCTCACCAGCCTTTTCCAAATTGTCCCACCACCAGTGACTTAAACTCTTGCCCCTTAAGCTTCTCATCTAGCCTTTCAGGTTGTTGTCAATTTGGTCTTTTAAAAAGCACAATGCTCAAGACAGCATTACTTATTAAAATAAACTATTTTTTGGTTCAAAGAAGACTTCAGGGAATAGTTTTGCTTTAAAACTTAACGATTATCTCAGTGCAATAGTTTCGGGGGTTCATCTATCCTCAATGGCTCAAGAAAGTCTGGATTCCATGAAAGTTTGAAATTCTGGTCCACATTTTCCCCCCTTTTGATGAGGATTCTTCTATACAATTTTTGATCAAAGTGATCAGTAGCAGTAGGCTCCGTAGGGTTTTCAATGGCTGATTTTTCAGAAGCAGGCTGCCAGACCTTTCTTCCAAGGGCCCTCTAGGTGGACTCAAACTTCCAACCTTTGGGTTAGCAGTGGAGGGTGTTAACCAGGTGCACCACCCAGGGACTCCTCCAGTTAATTACACATGGTGATATTACAGGAATGTGTACTCTCTGACAGTGGAGACAATATTGAATGCATACTTCCCCATGTGTCCAGTCCCTGGCCCAGCGCTGGCACCCAGTGGGGACAGCCGGGGTGAGCAGGCTTACCTGCAGCCACGAAGAGGATGCCGGCACTGAGGACGATGTTGTTCTTGCGGCTGTAGATCCTCCCGGCGCCGATGCAGAGCCCCCCAAGCAGGAGAAGGATGGTGCTGAGGATGGGGAAGACGCTGGAGGCACGCACGATGCCTGGGCGGGGCAGGAGACAACGACAGAGGGCAGTGAGGCTGGCTGCCCATCAGGGCACACAATGGACATTCCCAGGAGGCCCGCAGCTCTTGACACTTCCCCTGGATTCGAAGGTTCCCATCAGGACCTGGAGACGCGTGGAGGGGCAGGATCCGGGACGGGGTGGGGGCAGCTGGAGCCCATACAGGTGAGGCTCCAGGCCTGCTGCTTACTCTCCCCAGTGCCAAGTGCAGAAGCCACATCTGCCCGCAACTCACTTAGGTGCCACGTGGGTGTGGGCTGCACTCCTGCCACGCTCAAAGGGAGGAGAGAGCCCCCTGTGGGCACACAGGAGGCCATGGTAACAGTCATGAGAAGCCTGGATTGTGTCCCATTTGCACGATACCTCACAGCCCTAGAAGCCCTTTCGTGGACACTGTCTCCGTGAAGCTTCTGGAAGGCTAGGAAGTGAGAGGCAGCCCTGATTGGTGGCTGAGGGCACAGGCTTTGGCATTAGATGGTCTGGGTGTGGTTTCTACTCTGCCATGTGCTGGCTGTGTGACCTTAGTCAAGCCACTTCACCTCTCTACGACTCAGTTTCCTCAACTGTGAAATGCGGCTCATAATGGTACCTACTTTCTATGACTGGGTTTGTACATATCAGGTGCTTATCGAAGGGCCTTGTCATAGTATGTGGTTCGTAAGTGACAACCTTCAGTATCATCATCATCGTCATCTCCATCTCCAGGGGACAGATGAGGAAGATGGAAGCTCAGGATGTGCTTGAAGTCACGGAGGAGGCAGCTGGGCAGAGTGGGGCACCCGTGGACCACGGAGTCCCACAGATCTAGATTTACACCTTTGCTCTGCCACTTAATAGCTGGGTGTCCAAGAAGGGTAACTCCCATGGCCATCTTGATTCCCTCTTTTATAATCTGGGGATATTAATAATATCTACCTGTATGGGGTTGAATTGTGTCTCCAAAAAGATATATCCAAGTCCTAGCCCCTGGTGCCTGTAAATGTGACCTTATTTCGAAGAAGTGTCCTTGCAGATATAGTCAAGAGAAGGATGTCAAGAAGAGAGCATCCTGGATGAGCCAGGTGGATCCTAAACCCAATGACAAGTGTCATTAGAAGAGAAAGGCAGAAGGAGATTGGAGACAGGCAGAAGAGGAGAAGGTGATTTAAAGACAGTCGCAGAGACTGAAGTGATGCTGCCACAAGCCAAAGAATGCCAGGAGCCACCAGAGCTGGAAGAGTCAGGGAAAGATCCCCCCTAGGGCCTCTGGAGGGAGCATAGCCCCACTGACACCTTGCTTTCAGACTTCGGACTTCAAAGCTGTGAGAGAATACATTTCTGTTGCTTCAAGCCACCAAGCTTGTGGTAATTTATTACAGCAGCCCTATTGTTGCTGTCGGGTCAGCCCCAACTCATGGTGACCCCATAGACAACAGAACGAAATGCTGCCTAGTCCTGCACCATCCCATGATCGGTTGGGTATCGGATCGTTGTGATCCACTGTTTCCACTGACTGATTTTCAGAAGTAGATCACCAGGACCTTCCTCCTGGTCTGTCTTAGTCTAGAAGCTCCTCTGAAACCTGTCTGGCATCACAGCAACACGCTAGCCTCCACTGACAGACGGGTGGTGGCTGCACACGAGGTGCACTGGCTGGGAATTGAACCTGGGTCTCTCACTTGGGAGGCAGGAATTCTACCACTGAACCAGCACTGCCCTCTACAGCAGCCCTAGGAAACGAATATACTACCTCGCATAGTAAGGGCTTAGGGGCTGTGGCTTCCCTTCCCTCAGCATCTGGGACTGGAAGGGAGGGCAGAAGGAAAAGAATGGGGGCATGAGGGGAAGCCCAGAGGTTGGCCTCCCCCATGTGCCTGCCATCTCCTGGCCCAGTTGAAATCCCAGCCACAGGGACATGCAGTAGCCCCGGCTGGGGACAGGGAGTCAGGAGTGCTGGCAGGCTCCAACCTCCTTGGGCAGCTGAGCTGGTTTGGAGTCTCTCAGCCTCTGAAGGCAGCATTTGTCTCCTTTTTGTGAGCCCCCCAGTGTATGCCCCTTGCTTCACAGAAAGGAGATTGTTTGGGGCATTAAATGAACCCTTCTCTCTGGCACCTCCTCCTCTCCAGTCCTCCCTCTGCCTTCTCACAGCCACAGGCTCTAGGATGAAGTTGCCTGTGTGTTTCTGAAATGTGCCCCTGAGCTATGCAGGCCAGAAAAGGCCAGGTCAGGTGCCCCATGCTCTTCAGTAATCCGGGAAGCCTGATGCCTTTAAGGTCACTGAGGACCTGGCCTGGCTCAGAGCAACCACCCTGCCCACGTAAATCCTGTGAGCACCTGTTCCTTCCCATATAGCCTCATTCCTTAACTCTGGATATGCAAACACTGACTGGGGTTGCCTCGGACAGTGATGCAGGTCAGGCGCTGCACAACGCACATGGCTGAGGGACGAGTAGGGGCTGAAGCCCAGCCCAAACCGTGCTTCTGAATCAAGCTCTGGTGTAAAAATGGTGTGGTGGGGACATCTCACCTACCCTAACTTCACAAGGGGGAAGAACCAACATCAACAGCCCAAGGCTCTTTCCTATGAGGCAGAGGTCAGGCATACCTCCACCCTCCAAACTTTTTACCAATTCTGACACCAGCCATCCCTTCCATGGCACTCTCTACACCTCTGCTGGGTTTGCTAATTCGTTGCAATAGCTACACAGAACTCACAGACCATATTCACAGTTATGGGATTTATTTGGGAAGTAAAAGGTTATAATCCAGGATCAGGAATGACGTAGGATATAGTTGTTGGGTCAGGACAGCTCCTTGGCCATGCCCACAGGCAGGCCTCTCTCTGGTCCTCCACCCTTCTGCCCCTCAGCCCAGCCTTTGCCCTGCTCAGGCAAGTGTAACAAAGCTCTTTAGCTCCGTCAATAAATGTGCAGGGACAGCCCATTCTGCCAGCAAGGCTTGGCCCGAAGGTGCTCAGTTCTCTCACTTCACAGGCCGGCAAGCCTAGCTCTATTGACAAGTACCTAGAGGCAGGGGCTGTCTTAGGTTGGTTTCTCCCTGTGAAAACATTCCTTCCCATCTACATTGCTTCAGAGGTAGAGTGCCTCCTCCCCCACAACTTGCCCGGAGTCTGAGTTCTGGGGGCTTGCTGTGTATTGCTGTTAGGTGCAATCAAGTCAGTTCTGACTCACAGTGACCTTAGGTACAACAGAACGAAACACTGCCTGGTCCTGCGCCATCCTCACAATTACTGCTATGTTTGAGCTCATTGTGTCACTGTGTCAATCCATCTCTTTGAGGGTCTTCCTCTTTTTCAAAGACCCTCTACTTTACAAAGTATGATGTCCTTCTCCAAGGACTGGTTTCTCCTTATGTCCAAAGTCGGGGGTGGATTAACCAGTAAGCAAGGTACAAACAGGCTTACAGTGAGCAAGGTACGCATGGGTTTAATTGCAGCCTATGCTGAAATTGTGCACTACAGTTTAGTAAGTAAGCACAAGTAAGCCCCGTGTATGTTCCTTATTGGGTAATCCATCCCTGCCTGGAGGCACCCCACTCCACCAGGAAGCCTCCTGCCCAAAAGCGCTCAACACTTTTGGTCTGTGGGTTGGCACACCAGGGCTGGGAAGCCCACTGTGCTGTCTCATACCATCTCCTGGTTCTGCTCCTGCTGCTTCTCACCATCTCACACCATCTCCAGTGTTGCAGCTCTTTTTCTCTGTCTTCTGGGTCTAGGAGGTTCTTCTTAGTACACGGACCCTGGGTCCAAAGGATGTGCTCTGCTTCTACGCTTTTTCTTGGTGGTAGTGAGGTTCCCCCTTTCCACCTCTGGGGTGGCTCTTTTTAAGCTTAGCAGGACGGCAAAACTGACCAATCCCCTTGTTAGGCTTTCATACACCTTATTTGCACAGTCCCACAGCCCACACGGTTCCACACACCTTATTTGCTTTATTAGCAAGCTGTCCAATTCTGTTGGTGGGCCACAAGCACCTTATTTGCATAGTCCCACTCAGTCATTTGATGAGAGTTACAATACCATTGCCAGAAAGGCCATATAAAAGGGATCCATTGCACCGCAGGTCACCCCCGGCCATGGTTCTTTCATACCGGGAGGATAACTTTTCCCTCCCAATCATTTTACCAGTCCAAAACAGTCATTAGCAATTAGTCCTTCAGTAGTAGGTTACTCAGGTACCAGCCATTCAGGTCTGCTGCAGGTGTCCATCTGATCTGGTCAGGTTCTCCAAAAGTCATCTTGGCTTCACCGTTTCTGGTGTCTGATAAACTTTAACTGAGAGAAAATTATTCCCTTGCTCTAAGCCTCAGTGGTATCAGCATAGCAAATTCTTTTAGCGACTTTAGGTTTGACCACTGTGCTACAGTCCAGCAGTGCCTCCCCCTTAGTGCATCTTTCATACTGAAAGCTTTTACAATTAATTTTTACAATCACAATTAATCCTGTTAACAAACAACACTCATAACTGAATCATATGATCCTATCAGCATCTTTTTCCATCCTCTCTTCCCCAGGCCCATCAGGAAAAGAGGAATCTATTCAGTGAGGATTCTCCCTTGTTCCCCTCATTTTGAGTGTAAGCACACTCATTAAAGCATGGAAGCCAGCCACTTCATGGCTTTATCTCCCCGTTTTAGATAGCCAGTGTTTAAACTGTCTGTCCCTATCAAACCAGTACTCTGAGGAGACATGCATGTTCCTTTGTCTGAAGAATATTCTGTTCTGGTTGGAATTTTGAACAACTGCATTCATTAAGCAAAGTCCAGTCCAGAGCAAGCCATCAAATTGCAGCAATTTACTCCAGTTCACAGTGTCAAACATCTTTCTCTCTCTTCATTCAGTTGGGTCCTGGTCAGCTCATCCCCAGCCCCCATGGGCTTGATCAATGGGTACCTGCCCTAGGCTTGGGACTCTATACACTTCCCTGCCCTTCAGACCAGCCAGTCCCTTCTCTCTCTCTCTCATTCCTAGCCCTCATGGGCGAGGTCAACAGGCACCACCTGTAGGCTCAGGAGTCCACACAACTCCCTGCACTTCAGACCAGTTAGCCTTTTCTCACCTTCTCCCATCCCTAGTCTTCATGGATTGGGTCAACAGGTGCCAATGTCCAAATTCAGCCCATCTCTTCAGGCTGCACCTTCCCTATTTCCACTCATCTCGAGGCCCCAGGTGGTCACTTTATGTGAGCATATCAGGCTGTCTACTCTCTGGTTCCCTTTAACTTCCAGGCCTGGAAAGGGACTCTTCTGATGGGCACTGACATCTTGCCTCAATGCACCCAATGGCAAACAGCTTGCTTGAAGTTCAAAAAGCAAAAGTCATTTCTTTTTTCTTATGGGTCTTTCCTTCAAATGCAAATTTCTTGCTCTCTCAACAGTTCTGGGTGGGTCTGCATGTCTTTTCAAATGCAAATTTCCCAACTGGAAAGATCCTGGGTAGGGCTTAGATTTTCAAGCTAAACCCCCAATACTCTATACACAGGGCTACTGCGTTCAAACGAATAGCGCAAATCCTAGTTCCCCTCTCAGCACAGCCAATCAAGTATTGGCTGAAGGTGGAGTTACACGCTCTCTATAATCTATAATACCCAATATTCATTTCCATCATACATTTATGTCTGTTATACAATACAAAAACCCACTGCCGTCAAGTCGATTCTGACTCATAGTGACCCTGCAGGTCAGAGTAGAGTTGCCCCATAGTGTTTTTCTCTTTGTCTTCTGGGTCTAGGAGCTTCTCAGCACACAGACCCTGGGTCCAAAGGATGCACTCTGCTCCCATCTCTTCTTCTTAGTGGTAGTGAGGTCCCCCTTTCTGTCTCTGGGGTGGCTCATTTTAAGCCTACCAGAGTAGCTAGACTGGCCAATCCCCTCATTAGGGTTCCATACACCTTATTTGCATGATCCCACCCCTGCAGGGTTCCGTGCTCTTATCTGCATTATTAGTCAGCTGTCCAATCCCCTTGATGGGCCACAAGCACCTTATTTGCACAGTCCCACTCAGTCATTTGGTGGGAGTTACAAGACCATTGCTAGAAAGGCCATATAAAAGCGATCCGTCACATTGCACCCGGTAAGGATGTGTGTCTGCCTGGAGGACGGGCACCTCCTTCCAACTCACCTTCGGGCACACCATGGACTTGCAGCAGCCCAACACTCACACCCTGTACAGACATAATCCAACAAACTGAAAATGTGGAGCCTGGAAAAGGGTGCCAGGCCCAGGGCAAGGTGGACGTGACCCCTTGGGGAGCGATATGGCAGGTAGGGTGTGGGGCAGTGACCTCTCAAATACTGACCTTCACAAGGTGTCATGGATTGAATTACGTCCCCCCCAAAAAATGTGTGTATTAACTTGGTTAGGCCATGATTCAGTATTCTGTGGTTGTCCTCCATTTTGTGATTGTAATTTTATGTTAAAAAGGATTAGGGTGGGATTGTAACACCCTTACCAGGTCACATTCCTAATGCAAAGTAAGAGGAGTTTCCCTGTGGTGTGGCCTACACCACCTTTTATCTCTCAAGAGATAAAAGGGAAGGGAAGCAAGCAGAGAGTTGGGAACCTCATATCACCAAGAAAGCAGCACCGAGAGTACAGCCTGTCTTTTGGACCTGAGGTCCCTGCACTGAGATGATCCCAGACCAAGGGACGACTGATGCATCACAAGGATCTTCGTCCAGAGCCAACAGAGAGAGAAGGCCTTCCCCTGGAGCTGGCGCCCTAACTTCAGATTTCTAGCCTACTGGACTCTGAGAGAATGAACGTCTCTTTGTTAAAGCCATCCACTTGTGGTATTTCTGTTACAGCAGCACTAGATGACTAAGACACAAGGGATGGGCCCCATCCGGCCATGGGTCTGCAAGTAGGGGCATTGGCAAGAGCTCTGCAACAGCAACATAACTCAGAACAGAAGCCCGGAAGTCTGGTGTGCTGCACCCGGAACCCTGAGCTGCACATGAACAGGCTCTCCCACAGGCAGAAGCACTGTGGAACCTTCCATTACCTTCTCCGACACACCAGCTCTCCACTAGAATGTCAGTTCCAGGAGGGCACTGTTCTTTGTGTTTGTTCACTTTTATATCCCAAGTGCCTGATACAGGGCCTGGCACCTAGCAGGCCCACAATACATTTTAAATGAGTAAATGGATGAATTCTCAGGAACCTTAACCTCTTGAAAACATCAGCCCCCCAGTGGCCCCTCTCCATATTTTTTGGGATCAGCGGTCCGGACATAGGCCAGAGGACTGAATATTGGGAAGCAGGGTGGCCTGAGAAACACAGGTGGGTGGTCGTGGTGACCATGACCTTCGCCTGACCTGCAAAGTTGCTCACTCCCCTCTGGTCCAATGTCACAGGTCCCTGCACCTGGAGGTAAAGGACCATGAGACATAAGCACAGCTCAGTTCCAGGGTCAAACATCCCTTTTTCCTGCAGCCCCTGAAGCTGAGTGGAAAAACAGCCCCCTGCTGGGGAGTTAGTTCTGCCCATCCCCCAACTCCAGCAGCAGCTGGAGATCACAGGCTTCAAAGCTGTCAGTCTTCTCTTCTTGGGCATCTCTGGGCTTGTTAATGAACCTGGCTGGTCTCCCCACAGCATACACTTAAAGAGAACATTTCCTTCCCAAATGAGCTTTAATTGCTGTTGTGCTGTTACCACATTTTATTCGGGAGAAGCACTTCTGTGGCCCTCCCAGCTCGCCCGCCCTCCTGGGTGCTGCTGGTTTGAGGCTGAGCAGGAGCAGGAGCTTGGCTGGTGGGCTACACACACTCCAGGTGCTCCACCTTTCTCCACCCTGCTCTGTGTCCAGAGGCTGACCTTCAGGGACAATGCAGCGGGCCCCTTCCCTCTGGCATCTGGCTGGGTGCAGTGATGGGAGGCCGGGGCAGAGCCTGGCGGGTGGGAGGAGAGTGCAGACAAGGAAGTTATTCCCGCGCTGCCTTCCTACTGGGCTGCTGGACAAAGCGGCCGCATTCCTTCACCAACGGCCTTAGCTCTTGTTCCTTACTGCTCCCCTCTTTGGGGGTTCCCAGACCTGCCTCCTTCATCTGTTCACACCTAGGAGTGGCAAGGGCTCCCTGCTGTTGTTAGCCCTGAGGTGCTGCACCATCCTTTTTGGGTTTCCTTAATCTTCACCCCATTTGAGTGTGTCATCTGCTTCCTGCTGGGACCTCAGGATGCCATACTGGCTGACCTCTGGGTTGATGGGTCGGTCAGGAGGCCAACCCGGAAAGAGATGTCAGAGCTCTGGCGACCATGAGGGGACACGCCAGGTGAGTAAAGAGGAAAGTTGTTGTTAGCTGCTGTTGAGTTGGTCCCCACTCATAGTGACCCCATGTACAGTGGAATGAAATGCTACCCGGTCCTGCATCATGATCAGTTGTGGATTGGACCATTGTGATCCACAGAGTTTTCAATGGCTGATTTTTGCAAGTAGATCGCCAGGCCTTCCTTCCTAGTTTGTCTTAGTCTAGAAGATCTGCTGATATCCGTTCAGCATCATAGCAACATGCAAACCTCACTGACAGACAGAAGATGGCTGTTCATGAGGCATATTAGCTGGGAATTGAAGCCGGGTCTCCTGTATGGGAGTTGAGAATTCTACTGCTGAACCACCAATGCCAGAGGACTAGCCAGAACCAATGCCCATAACCGCAGGCAAGTTCAAGTGGTAGATGGAGAGCGAAGTGTCTCCTGAGGGTCCAGGCACCTTTTTCATCACAGTTCCAGAGTTGGTCATGAGGCAAATCTACCTCTAGAGCCTCAAGAATTACCTGATGGCCTGGGGCTGGGAAGAGAAGGGCAGGTTTTAAGTTAGGGTTAATTTTTGATGGAGCTCTCCCATGGGCTGAGCACCAATGGCTGCCGCAGATAACTGTGCAGGCCAGAGGCCGTATTAACTTGAAGGGAGAAACTCATGCCATGGTCTATGCAAGCGGCATCCCTCTAGTTGTGCAGTGTGCAACCTGCACAACCATCTGTGGTGGCCCTTTGGGAATCTCCTTTACTTGGTTTCCTGTGGGCCCCCAGTAAGCAGAAACAGAAGATAGGCAGGAGAGGGAGGAGAAGGTGATGGGGTAGTGAGGAGAGGCAGCATTCTGGCCAAATTATTTCAGGTTCTAGGCCTGGCATGCTGTTCTCTTTCACTCGATGACTCAGAATCAAAAGGCTTTCTCTTAGAAAAACCAATCCATGAGCAGATGCAGAGTGAACTGAGCTCCTTTTGAGGGCACTAGTATCGATTCTCCATAAATGAAGCCGGGGCCTGTGCCCCCAGGGGTGCTGCTGTGAGCAGCTCTGCAGGTGTCTTGGCTAATGCGGAAGGGAAAATGACTCCGTAACGCTGCTGCCTTTTCCATTTCCAGGCTCCTGCCTTGGCTGCGGCTCCAGCCTCCTCCCAGGGAGGAGATGTGGATTCAGGGTGTGGGGCTAGCCTTGTCCTGCGGGGCTCAGCAAATACTGGGCGTCAGCCTAGGGGGTGCAGTCCAGGCACAGGACCCCAGTAGGGCCAAGGGCTCAGGGGTAGCCCATGGGCAGAGGAAGTGGCTCCTCCAGCTGGTGCTGAAGACATGTGCGGCCCGCCCACTAGAAGCTGCCCCTGCTGCCTTCCCCACCTTCCCCCAAAGGCCACCAGGCAGCCTTCTGGGATAGTGGGCTCCCTCTAAGGCTATTTTGGCCTTAGTGTGAATTTTCAAGAATAGAATGCTGAGGGAATGCTAGAGCGGGCAGATCTAGTCCCAGCAGGACAAGGTACTTGGGGTGCCATATCTCCCGAGGGATGCCCGGCCTGGGCGGGGCCTGTATCTTTAACCTCCCTCGTCCCACCTCCAGCCAATTGGCTCCTCTGAAGCTAGCCACACCCACACCAGCATCCTCTCTGCCCAGGCCTCAGTCTACCCAGCAGTGGGGCACAGGCCTATGAGTCCAGCGCCTCCGCCAGGTCACCCACTAGTTACAGTAAAACTGAACAAAACTCTATTCTCTGATCTAACTATTTCGGAATCCGAGAGGCAGTGACACCAGCATCCAGAGCAAACTACTGCCTCCACACCTACAGGGCCCATCTTTCCTCCAGCTGCCAGACCCTCCACAGGCTCCCCTCTGCACAAAGGCAGCAAAGTGTTCTTGATACTCACGAAGGAGGTACTCGGAGCTGTCATGGTCGTAATCATTGTCCTCGGGGAAGTGATTGATCCGGAAGCAGTGCCCTTTATAGATCCCTGGGGGGAATAACAGGAAGAGAACATTGTAAATGTTCTATGGGTTCACTCATCCATTCATCCCAGACAGGCTTACTGTGGGAGCCAGCTTCCAGGCAGGCCCTGGGGGTGGAGAGAGAGGACAGGCCGCCCAGAAGTCCCAGTCTGGTGGGCACAGGTATATACACAGAGCACAGCTACACGTGTGAGAAGTGCCCCAGGTGCGGACGCCTTGGGGGCCTAGAGAGGGAAGCCCCCCTCAGCCTGCAGGAGTCAGGAAGGGGCCCAAAGGCGACTGTTAGGGGTTGATTTGGGTCCACAAAAACATGTGTTCAAGTCCTAAACCTTGGTACCTGTGAATGTGACCTTGTTTGGAAATAGTGTCTTTGCAGATGTAATTAGTTAACATGCAGTCATACGGGAGTAGTGTGGCCCTAATCCAACATGACTCGTGTCCTTATAAGAAGAGAAGACACAGAGACAGACACCTAGAGAGGAAACGGTGTGTGAAGACAGTGGTAGAGACTGAAGTAGTGCTGCCACAAGCCAAGATACGCCTAGGACCACCAGACACTAGAAGGGGCAAGGAGGGATCCTCCCCAGCTCTGCCCTCCCTGAACCTTCACAGAGAGCATCACCCTACCAATGCCTTGATTTCAGACTTCCAGCTTCTAGAACTGTGAGAGAATACATTTCTAATTTCTGTTGTTCTGAGTTGCCCAGTCATGGTATTTGTTAGGGCCACGGTAGGAAACAAATACAGTGACCACATCATACATGGTCCAAATCTGGACGTCTGTGAGAGTGAAAGGACCTCTTGCTGAGACAAGAGGCGTCAAGCAGAACTGTCCTGGGAAAACAGGATGTATGATCCCCATACCCAAGGGGACCCTAGAGCCAAGTCTTGAGAAATGACAAGGAATTTGCTCACTAGGAATAGGGTGAGGTGGGGGCTTCCAGGCAGAGAAGCAAGATGAGCAAAGGCAGAGGTGGTGGAGCCTGGCATGTTTGGGGATCATGGAAGTTCAGTGTCACTAGAGTTTAGTAGGACCTGTGTAAGAGTGAGGGCCTGGGGTTGAAGAGGTGGCAGGAGGCCGTATCAGGAGGGACTATAGGTCATAGGTACATCATGACGAATCTGCCCCTGTGGTGCCTGTCTTCTGTCTCTTTCCCTCTTTCTCAAACACACAGTTATGTGAATCCCTCCTAAGGAACACCCCAAATCTGCACATAGTTGGCAACATGATCCCAATCCCCTCATTCGGTGTGATCAAAGGAAGAGGACACAGGGCAAGAGACACTTTCAGAAAGGCTGAGTCCATATCCTGACTGGTTTCCGCTCTCCACCCTGTGAAGTGGCCTTCACAGGGTGGGAGACACGACCCATCCTTCCTTCCAGAACCTTCCATCTAGCTCTCCCAGCCCCTGCTCCCCTGGAGTCTGGGAATGCCCATCATAAAACTGGACACAGGTGGAGAGGGGGGTGCGCAGGGTGTCGTGACTTGCCCGTGCCCGCCACCCCTTCACTCCCTGGTCAGCCTACCCACTCCTGCAGATGGACAGCAAGGAGCTCACCTTGACATCCACATGGACAGGCTGGGGTTGTTTCCAGCTGGGGCCAATCTTTTTCTGCAGCTGCTGCCAAGCATCCTGCTGGCCTCCAGCAGCCCTTCTGGCCGTGCCTGACCTCACTGTCGGGAGACAATCTTAGAAGCATCCCCCTCTCGGTATTTCCAATTGGGAGAGGCCTCTAATGAGCTCGGAGCATGCTGCTCTGCCACCCCAGTTACCAATTAGCTGCTTTACCAGCTGGCTTCCCCAAACCTCCCCCTCGGTCCAGCTTCTTTAACTGCTGCCTCCAAAAAGCGGGGGTGCTCAGTAAGGATCCCTCCTTCCTGAAAGCCCAAAGGTCTGGGAGGCCGGTGGTGGACGGGCTGGGCTTGGTCAGGGATGGTGGGGAGGCAGAGTGGGGATCTCAGAGGTGATGTCTTGAGGTGGATGATACTACAACCTTGTTGTCTGCGGGGCATGGAACATGAACCAGTTTGCTAACCCCCTTAGTCTCCTCATCTGTAGAATGGGGATAACCATAGCCTTTATCTCATCGGGTTTTAGTAGGATTACATGAGATCATACTTGAAATGCACTTGGGATAATTCTTGGCCCACAGTGATGACGCAGGGAAGTTCACTGCTCTTGGACCCTGAAATAGCCTGCTTTCTACACCGTGTGTCCTTGATCTTTTGTGAGCACATGTTTGTGAGCAAGACGAAAGGGTACGACGGAAGGCAGGTCTCAGGAGGGCTGGGGGTGTGGGGCCCCAGAGGCCAGGGCCCTGGAGGTGAGTCCTCCCTGAGCTACTTCCCCAGTGGACATGGGGACATGCTCCCAGAGAGAAGAGGCCTCCCGGGGGGCCACATAACCCTGGTACCAGAGTGGGCCAGCTGCATCCTTCCCTCACTCCTCGTTCCCACGGCGCAAATTCAGAATGTTCATGGAGATGAAAAATGGGCATCTTTCTAGACTCGGGGATGGTTAGCTGGAGCTTTCTGCCATTCCTTCTGCATCTCTACCCCACACGGGTTTTTTTGTGACTATTTTATACGTCCAAACGACATTACCAAGTCATACGTGCTTGTTGGAACAAGTCAAACAATAAGAGGCTGAAAAATAAATAAATAATCTCTTCCTTCAGACTCGTCCCCTGGAGGAACTAAGGTGAACAGTCTGGTGTCTTCCTCATCTTTCTTTGCACTCACACCTATGCGCATACACATCTGTGGGGGTTCCCCCCTGAGTTTTTGTTTGTTTAATTAAACTGTTTATTTGAGGTAAACTGTAGATTCACATGCAGTTGTGAGAAATAATATTGAGACACTTGGGTACCTGTTATCCAGTTTCCCTAATAGTGACATTTTCCAAAACAGTAGTGCAACATTACATAGTACAAAACCACATAGTACAACATCACATAGTATACCACCACATAGTACAACATCACATAGTACAACATCACATGGTACAACATCACATAGTACACCACCACATAGTACACCACCACATAGTTCATCACATAGTGCACCACCACATAGTACATAACATAGCAGAACACAACACAGTACAACACCATGTGGTACAACACCATATGGTACAACACCACATAGTACACCACATAGTACACCAGCACATAGTACAACACCACATAGTACACCACATAGTACACCACCACATATTACAACATCACATAGTTCATCACATAGTGCACCACCACATAGTACATAACATAGCAGAACACAACACAGTACAACACCATGTGGTACAACACCATATGGTACAACACCACATAGTACACCACATAGTACACCAGCACATAGTACACCAGCACATAGTACACCACATAGTACACCACCACATATTACAACATCACATAGTTCATCACATAGTGCACCACCACATAGTACATTACATAGCAGAACACAACACAGTACAACACCATATGGTACAACACCACATAGTACACCACACAGTACAACACCACACAGTACACCACCACACAGTACACCACCACACAGTACAACACCACACAGTACACCACCACACAGTACACCACCACACAGTACACCACCACACAGTACACCACCACACAGTACACCACCACACAGTACAACACCAAATAGTTCATCACATAGTACACCACCATACAGTACACCACCACATAGTACAACACCACACAGTACACCACCACATAGTACAATACCACATATTACAACACCACACAGTACAACACCAAATAGTTCATCACATAGTACAACACCACACAGTACAACACCACACAGTATACCACCACATAGTACAACATCACATACTACAACACCACAACCAGGATACCGAGGTTGGTACAGTCAGAACAGATCAGGAAGACCTGTTGCCGTCGAGTCGATTCGGACTCATAGACACAGAACATTTCCATCACCACAAAGATCCCCCACGTTGCTCTTTTACAGCCACACCTACCACCCCCCCCCACCAGCGGCAACCATAACAAGAGGGAGATTAGCACCTCTGATAGGTTGGACTGTGTTCCCCCAAAAAGATATGTTGAAGTCCTAACCCCTGGTACCTGTGAATATGACCTTGTTTGGTATAAGGGTCTTTGAAGATGTTGTTAGTTAACATGAAATCATACTGGGATAGAGCAGGTCTTATCCATTGTGAGTGGCGCCCTTTATAGGAGAAGAGATACAGAGACAGAGACAGATACAGAGGGAAGATGTGAAGGTGGAGACAGAGCTGGACGATCCAACGGCACCACGGTTTGTTAGCCACCACCAAAAGGTAGGAGAGAGGCATGGAACAGGTTCTTCCTCAGAGCCCTCAGAAGGAATCGCCATGGGCCACACCCTGATTTCAGACTTCCACCCTCCAGAACTGTGAGAGAATAAATTTCTCTTCTAAGCTCCCCAGTCTGTGGCACTTTGTCTCGGCAGCCTTAGGAAACTAACACAGCACCTGCTTGAGGTTCTGGAAAATCAGAAATGGAAACAGCTGACTGAAGACAGAGAGATGGGGCTAAAGGCCTTCAGACATTTGAAAGGTGAGTCCCAGGGTATCTTGTTCTGCTTCCTGATGTCTGGGCCTGGCTGCCATCCTGCCTGAGTCTCTCCTGGATCCTTGAACAGGGACTGACTCTTCCACCTCTCCATCCCCCACCAGCCTTGTCACCCAGGGTGGCTCAGTCAATGCTTGTGGTTTTGACTCAATGTGTCAGATGGCTGATGGGTCAGGATGACCTTCTGTGGCCCTTAAGTAGCCCTGGTGAAATATAACCTTGACCCTGGCACTGTTCTTTAAACTCCCAGTTAGTCCAGAGGCCGCGTCTGCTCGGATCTGTTTTGACGTCCAGATTGGCTTTCTGGGAGATGGAAGCAGTGTAGAGTGTGGAAATCCATGTCTCTCAGCTTGTCTGGCTGGGGGAAAGTCCAGCCTCTCAACCAGAGACTCCCATTCCATTTCTTGGGGGCTGTGTGCACACACTGTGGGTCCTGTCATGTAGAATTATGCTCAAGGATACAGTGAATGCATGCATTCAGCAGTAGCTCTCCTGCTAATTGGCTTCCTCCCTTTCCTTCCCTCCCTCTCCTTTCACCAACACTGAGCTTCTCTGCGTGGATGGAAGGATTGTGTTGTTGCTGTATGAGAAGAAATACAACGTCTTCTGCTGGCAACATCACCTGCTCTGCTGAACAAGTCTAGGTGATAACAGTTACCTTCAATGGACCTTCCATCCACTGTTGAGTCCAGCCTTGTAGGAAGGGGATGCGCCCAATCATAGATGTGGGAGAATCTTTGCTCCACAGTTAGCCATGGGAGCCCTCATTGCCACGTGGCTAAGAAACCACATTTCAGGGCATCTGCAAGAGCATCTGCTCGTGGAAGGTGCTGAATCAAAACTCATGCAACCTCACAGGCTCAGGCTTCCAAAGCAACTGTATGAAGCATCTAGTCCCATGCTCCACCTGGGGTGTGAATTTGCTCCCCAGTACCTCCTATTTGGGGGCTGTCAGCGATGGGGAACTCATCACATCCCAAGACATTCCATTTACAAACAGCTTGAACTTTAGAGGAGTCCCTAGATGGTGCAAATGGTTAACACATTCAGCTGTTAACCAGAAGTTCGAAGGTTTGAGTTTACCCAGAGGCGCCATAGAAGAAAGACCTGGTGATCTACTTGAAAATCAGCCACTGAAAACCCTGTGGAGCGCAGTTCCACTCTGGCACACATCGGGTCACCGTGAGTCAGAACTGGCTCGACGGCAACTGCTTTGAACTTTAGAAAATTCCTGAAAGCTCACCTGCCTCCACAAAATGCCATGCACTGGTGCTATTTTAATCCCTGGGAGTAAAAGAGCCCCTCTGTCATGTGTCAGGAGCCCTGGTGGCACAGTGTTTTAACAGCTTGGCTGCTAACCAAAAGATTGTCAGTTCGAATTCACCACTCCTTGGAAGCGCTGTGGGGCAATTCTACTCTCTCCTATAAGGTCGCAATGAGTTGGAATTGACTTGATGGCAACGGGTCTGGTTTTGGTTTTATCATGTGTCAACTCTTCAACTCACTGAAGAGCAGAGTTGTGTGTGTAACTGGCTGGAGTCACAAGTTACTTGTTCAGTCTTTCAGGATTTGCAGGTGAGGCCCAAAGCTGAGGACAAGAGGTGGCCCATAAGCTGCGAACAGTTGGGACCAGACCCCTCCTCCTGCCAGGTCTTATCTACAGGCTTGAGGCCTGACCCACCAACCATCAGACTCACCCTTGCCCACTAGTTTAAGGAAGGGGAGACTTGTGGGGGAGAAGGTATGAGTTGTCACTGGTCTGGTGGGGAGTGCAAAGAGATTTGTTCCTGGCCCCAAAGTCAAGAATTTGAGATATTTCCCTACTCTAGGTTAAACATCCTCAGTTTTTCCAGCTGTTTATTTTATTGATGGTTCCAATAGCCTTCTCCACCCATATGCCCTCCTTCCCATTGGCTGTCAACTCTTGGGGCCCTGGGCCACAACACCCGTCACTGAACCCAACTTTCCAGGCGGGCTCTGACCCAGAGCAGGCCGTTCTCCTCCTTTTCTCTGGACCCCATACTTCTGTGAATGGGGCCTGGGGTTACTGTCGACTCAGTCTCCTAGGACTTTTGTGCACAACTTGTCTCACATCCCCCAACCTGTTTTGCTGAGTGGCATGTTTAGTCATAAGGATTTCACCTTTACCCCTGTCAAATTTAATTTCATTGGTGTTGGTTTAAGGCATTTGGAAGGGGGAAAATAAATGGCTGATGCAAGAAGTAAGAGAGAAAGCCATTTCACACCCACTTCACACACGTTCTCTCTCAGTGAGTGCACCATTAACCGTATTCCCTGTTAAGTGATAGAGCTGTTAATTTTGAGATCCCTGACCCGCCCCAATGTAGGAATCCTGAGGTACTTCTGGGGTCTCTGGCCTGTGCTCCCAGTCACCATGGCTCTCAACCTCCTGAGGGTCAGGAAACCACTGGCGTGAAGACTTCATTAGTCACGTGGCCTCATGCAAGTTATTTCTTCATCTGTAAAATCCAGAGGGAGCCTTTCCTGCTCTAAGATTCTAAGACTATGGGGGGGGGGGGGGGCGGAGAAGGGCAGGAAAGGTACAGGATTGCGTGTATATATGAACATATATATTCATCTACATAAATCATGATCCACTTTTGTAAGGATATTTTTGTATGTATGGAAAACTAGAAAAAAAAAAAACCCAAATGTGTTCAGTGTTTATTTCGGGGTGATAGGGTTATGAGTGAATTTAATTTTTCTTCTTTACATTTTTCTGGATTTCCTACAATGCCTGAAAATGAACCAATGTGTTAAAGGAAAGAAAGGAAGGAAGGGAGACAGGGAGGAAGAAAGGGAGGGAGGGAAGGAGAAGGAAAGAGACCAGATTCTTTGACTCAAAGTGAGAACGTAGCAATGAGTCTGACATGGAGCCTGGGCGGTGGTGAGTGAGTGCGTGAACAGTGGTGGGCGGGTAAGCAGGCAGCATTTTAGTCTCTTGTAGGTGGCTCCCCCTGTCATCTTCCCTCTGGGCTGAGGATCATGCCCTGGGGTCATGCCTCCATGTACGGCTAAGGTGACTGAAGGGGTTCTGGGGACATGGGACTTTCAGTGCTAAAACTGGAAAAGCCCTGGGCAAACCAGGGCATCGGTCACCCTGTGAACCATTTCAGGGGCACTGACATCTGACTGAGGCCTCCATAAGGGGCCACCTCAGAGGCCATCATAATGAAGGGACTCCTGGAGGAAAAAAGGTTATAGGGCAATTGAATAAGGATAATGACCATTCATGTAATCCTTCATTGCTTGCAAAGCATTTTCATAAGCATTACCTCATTTGATTTTCACAAATAACAGTGGCAGCAGTGGACAGCTATTGAGAGTGTACAGGATGCCCTCTCGTCCCACCTCATACCTCTTGGCCCACCTTTCACTCCAGCCATTGCAGCAGCAGCCAGCTCTGCTCAGGTGCCCACACCTTGACTCAATTGCACCAATTATTTCTTGCTTTTTGCCCACGGCACTGGGTAGGTTGCCTGGAAACCAAACTGCACTCGAGTGTGTGCAACTGGCAATTGGAGGGATTAACATCCCCCAGGTTAACCTTGGGGCAGTGGAGGATGGGAGCCAGTGGACAAATGTTCTCATCCTCTGTCCCTTGAGTGGACAGCTCTGAAGTCTATTCGGCACTGCTGCTGGGGGTGGGGGTCCCAGCAGGCCTGAGTTCAGCGGCCCACAGTGATGAGCAACTCAAGGATGCTCTTTGCATTGGCTTTCCCTCTGTTTCACTCTCTCCATCTCCCCTGTGCCTGTATCACCACCCAAAGGCGCCATCTGCATGTGAGCCCTGGGGTCAGGCTAGGAGGAGAGCAACTGTGCTGAGCACGGCCTCCCTAATATCCCATTTCACCTTCAAACATGGAGGAAAGAGGCATAGAGATGGTGGAAGATCTGCTCAGGCCTCTCTGCAAAGGGCCAACTGTGAACTAACGTACTAAGGTACGCTCTACCTTATGCTATAAAAGGATGTCCCTTTTGTCTCATTTTACAGAGGAGGAGACCGAGGCTCATGGGTGGCCCCTGGAATCCAGCTTCCTGAAGCCTAGCCAGTATCTTCCCACGTCACCCTGATGCTGCCTTTCCAAGAATCCTCTGCAAACCCAGGGAGGGGCTTCACAGGCAGCGTGGGTGGGCTGGCTGGTACTCCTCTCCAAGACAGAGGGGAAACGAGACCAGATGGCACCCAACATTAAAAAATGGTTTCCTTGCTGTGAATTAGGAGGCAACAGGAATCTTCAGGTTTTGGAAAAGAAGGCAGCTCCAGCTCCCTTCTGCCTCCTCCTCCTCCTCCTCATTTCCTTCCCCTCCCCCTTTCCTTCCTCCTCCTTCTTCTTCTGATCAGGGCTGACTCTTAAGTACCAAAAACAAATAGTCCTAACAACCAAAAGTGGCAGGAAAGTCAGGGAATCTGGCTAAGGACCTGATACTCAGCATCAGGGGGATTTGATAAAGCTGGGTTGAAAGCAGTTACTGGGGAAAAAAGCACAACTGTTTCTGGTTTACACCCTGCCAAGGTGGCCAGGGCATAATATATGAGGGGCCCAAACGGCACAGGGAGGACAAGGGTGTGGAGGTAAGACAGTGGGACAGCGCTGGGCTTCGGGGACCTCAGATGCCTTGGAGTGGCTGAAGAGCAAGGACAAGGGAAGCTGAGGCAGAAGAGGCTGAGGCGGAATGTGGGGTCTTGCATGAGCTGAGGAGATGGAGTTTTACTGTACAGTCTCCATGGGCGGTGGCTTGAGGCTGGATGGTCCTTGGAGGACAGCGCCCACTCCTAAAGGGAGCTTCGTGGGGTAGGTGCAACAGGGAGGCTTGAAAAGAAGGAAGGCAGCCTGGACAATGGGAAGAGCGCAGTTGGTTTGGGGAGACCCTGGTTCTTGTCCTTAAAAAAAATTAGTCGTGTTTATATATGAAGGGCCCAAGGCCAGGAAGAAGTGACCCAGCCAAGAACATTCCAGCACTGTTAGGATCATTTCAACAGGGTTAGGAGCAAATGCATCAGTAAGACTCCAGGCCAGTGCTCCAAGCTGCGCTGAAAAGCTCAAGGCTCCAAGCTTCTTTCTCCTTCGGGCTCTTTGCCATGTCTCCTGCTTTCCAAAATTCCACCTCAGAGCTCTCCCTTATAATCCCTCCATGTTCATGCCTCTCTCCAAAGAAGCCTCCTAATAACTGTGATTTCCCAATTGGCAAACTCTGGGTCTCCTCCTGTGGGCTGGCCTCTCACCAGCTGCAGCAAGGCAGGCTGTTGGGAAACCTCTCCGTGGCTTGGAGAGGCTGTGTGGCCTGGGCTAGTCTTCCCAGGGGAGCTCTGGCTTCCTGACCTGTTAGCAACTCTCTGCCAAGACCCTGTTAAGTCACTATGACCTTCAGTCCTTTGATTCTACCTACATTTATTGAGCACTTGCTATGTGCTAGTTACTGGGGATAAAGAGGTGTGGCACTCTCTGTCTACTAAAAACCAATTTCCTCTTCTTATGGGACACGTGGCTACACTGTATTTCCCAACTTTCTTTGCATTAGATGTGGTCACATGACTGAGTTGGCCAATGGAATGTGTGCAGACTTGATGTGCACCATTTCTGGGACAAGGCTTTAGAGAAGTGGGTGTGCCCCTCTCTATCCACTTCCTTACCCCACCAGCCATGGGGAATGGTGGAGCCACAAAATGGAAAGGGCCTGAGTCCCTGAATCACACTGTGGAGGAAAGTTATCTTCTAAGAGGACCACGTGACTGAGCAAAAAGTCAACTTCTGTTATGTTCAAGGCGTATATATTTCGAGTGTTTCTGTTACAGCAGCTGGTGTTACTCCAGTCATCTCTAATACAAGAGGAGAACAAGATGAACATAGACTCTGCCCTTCTGGAACTTTCTAGTTACACATTCAATCTTGACTGGAGAAAGGGCCCTTTGGGAGGAGTCCAGAGTTTCAGAAAGCACATGCTTGAGTAATCTGATCTAGGTTGGGGGGAAGAGATCAGGAAGGCTTCTCCTCATTCAGAAAATGGGAAAATACTTTTACAATGTTCCAGAGCTATAGTGAGAGCCAATGAGACCCATGTTGGCCAAAGCATTTTGAGAAGGCTAAATCCTGGTGATGTTGTGAGGGTGAACATCTGGTTTTGAAATTCTCATTTCTTGGAGATGCCCTCAGACCAAACTGTCTTCTGGTTGGAGTTTGGGGAGGAGCCCCTCCATATCTTCTCTGTGGCCAAGGGCTTGGGGTTCAGAGCCTGAGCAGGCTGTTTGGGCAAATGATGACTTCTATCACCAATGCCTGCTCAAAGTCTCATTCGTGCTTGTTTTTTCTTTCGATAGCTATGGCATAGAGTCATTGAGGTGACTTGTCCCTGTATGATCTGTTGGGGTTTTTATTTTGCTATAAACATGATTTGTCCATTCAACCCATTCTTTCTTTTAATTCAGTTGACATTCATTGATGTCAGGCCCAGTGGGAGCCAAAGACACTCAAGAAAACTGATAACCTTGTTGGGGAGGTGAGTGTATTCAGAACAAAAGAACCAGTGACATGCGCTATGAGGGAAGTAGCAGGTTCATGGGGTTTTCAAGAATACAAGATAACTGCTGGATGGGGGTGTCTGGAAAAGCCCTGGGGAGCTGCTGGAGTCTACACAGAGCTGAAGAGTGGGTAGAATCTGGACATATGGCAGCCCAGGGAGGGGGAAAGCCCAGAGGCATATTTGGGGGTGCTCCTAGAAGAGCATTAACATAGCATAACAACGATTGTGGGGATGGTGCAAGACCCGACAGTATTTTGTTCTGTTGTACATGGCGTTGCTATGAGTCGGAACTGACCCCACGGCACCTAACAACAACAACAAACTGGAAGACAAAATGTGTGGGGGGAGTTTCGGAGAATACCTAGGCTGAAAAACGTGCCTGGGGCTGCCAGAATGCAGGTGGCCTGGATTGCCCTATCTATAAATGGGATTGGATTTGACGCCATCAGCTCCGAGGTGATGCTGTGAGCTTTCCTGAAAGTGGAAGTCTTGTGTCTAATGCAGGGAGCTCCAGTTGCTCAGCAATGAAATTCTTTGATGCTATTCCCAGCCTTGCCAGTGTCATTTGACCTGCTAGGGTTTGAGGGCCCCACTCTGAAGGTCCCTTGAGTCTCTTCTTTCAGCCCCAGAGAGGCCCAGCTGCCTGGGAGATTCCAGGCTCCGGCTCTACCGGGATTAACAAGGTCTTCCTTCATTTCCCTCCCTCACATTGGAGCCCCTTGTGAGGAGGGCCACATTTCAACTTTGGCTCAGAGTCAGCAGCTTCCTGCAGCTGCCAGATGGGCCCTGGGCAGCATCAGTCCCCTCTGCTGCTAGGAACACAGGGTGGGGAGATGGTGGGAGCAGGGTGCTGATGGAATGGTATCCTAGCTCCCCAGTAGGAGCCTGTTCACCCTCACTTGTTGTCAGCCACAAGGAGAGTGCCATCTTGAGGATAGGTAGGCCTTCACTTGCATTGCTTTAGAGCCAAAAGAATGATCTATAGAGACTTGGATCCAATGTCTCCTCCCTCAGCTCTTTGTAAAACCAGGTGGTGGGACAGGGTGCTCTATCCTATCTCTAACCTATCTCTAGCTGTCTACGTGAGCTACTAGGCTCAAAATGGTGCTTATCCAAATGGGGCAGCCTAGAGTGGAGCTGGTGGAGTCGAAAGAAGTCACCTTTGCCATCAGCAGCAGCAGCAGAAAGATGGCAGCTGTGTAGGTGGTGCTGGACTCGGGTACAAAGTCAGCTAGGGGACTGAGGTCTGTCTGCAGCTTGTTCTGCTTTAAACCCCTACCCCCCCACGCCGCCCATGCAGCAGGATTCATGGAAAGAACTCTACGTCTGCCCCCAACTCTGTATCTATAAATCTGGAACTTCAAGATCAAACTTAGTCTGGTAAAACAAGGTATTGCTCTAGGTCCTGGACTCTAAGGATCTGTGTTGTAGACAGCTAGGCAGTGATTCAGAGGGGCAGATGATGAGGAAAAAGGATTGGGCCATCTGCCTTGGGCCAAGCCTATCTTGAGGCTCTGATGTACCCCTGGGGTGTATTCATGGGGGGGTCCCTTTCTCTGGGAATGGGCTCCTCACACAGACCTTCCCTCAGCTGTCATATTTCGTGGCCCTGCCCCCAGCCATGCATCCAGGGCAGACACCTGGTCCAAGCTGGCCAATCAGAGGCTGTATGGGGAGCTTGGATTTTAGCTAAGAGACAGAGGAGACCAGAGGCTGAGGGATGTTGAGGAGCCCCTAAATGAAGTGTTCTTGAGTGGTCCATGATGCCAGCTGTGGAAGCTCCCGGTTCTTCCCTTCCTCAGCCTTGGGTATTAAACTCTTCAAGTCCTTGGGCCCCTTCCACATCCTTCCTTTGAAGTCCTCTTTTGGGATCAAGCCAGAAGAAGCTGGTTTCTGTGCTTGCAGCCAGGAGAAACTAACCCTGAACCGGCCGCACCTTCCCTGGGGGAAGGAGATGCCAACCCATTCTTGTTGCCTTTGAAGTCCAGACTATACTTCATTCCAAAGGGCAGGTCTGTATCACCTTTACAAGATGCTAAAATAAGCATGGGTTCCCAAAAGACCATGGAGCTCAGAGGAGAGGATGGAAATGTTGACTGCCAGTCCCCATGCTACCACTTGGAAGTTGTGTGGCCTTAGGTAAGTCTTTTAACCTCTTGAGGTCTTAACTGAAAGGCAAAGAGTGTTCTGAGAAAATGTTTTGCTGGGCCAGTCAGTTAACCTCATAGGACCTCTGTTTTCTCATCTATAAAATGGGGATATTCCATAGACCTCACACATAAAGGAGGAAGAGAGACCATGTGTGGCCAGCATGGAGAAGGTCCTGATAAATGATAGTTTCATCTCCATCTGGATGAAAACACCTGCTACCTGCTGGTGGCCAATGGACCAAGCCCTCAGGAGTCTTTTCTTGCGTGTGTGAGCTGCCATTTCATGAAATAACTGCTGTGAGGACCCTGGAGATGGCTCTCGGACCCCAGAGTCCCCTCCTTCTCACAGCCCAGCTCCTGCCCATCCATGCTGCCCCGTGACGGGAACCTGCCCTCACTCTCTCGCCATTCCTCATCTCACTTGGCAAGTTCTTCAAGAACCCAGAGCACCAGCCTCACGCCTCCTCCAATGCTCTGCTCCAGAGCAGGGTGGGATGTTCCAGGCTTCCTGCCGAGATTTATAATTGAACAGAGCCCGGGAGATGTCCCCATCCAATAGTTTCTTTTGTCTTCTAATAGAGGGAAATGGGGGTTCAGTTATTGTCTGCAAGAATTTTCTACTGGTACCTGTTTGCTAACTGCTGCTCAGACGAAACCTCAATACCAAGGTTTGGGTTTTTCTTTTTTTTTTTTTTTCTTTTCTTCTTTCTGTCTCTTAATGAGGAGCAAATATGGAACTCCAAGGGGCAAAATGGCTCTCTGCAGATCCTAAGCTTTTCCGTTGGTTTGCCTCTGCAGATTTCTGGGAAGTTATGCTCCAATAACCTGAGAGCTTTAATTGAAGAGCCTGGGTGAGGGAGGAAGAATCATAGTAGAGAATCATAAATCTCTAGAAGGGACCCATGGGACCATCTACTTCATCCTAGTCACTTTATACAAGAACCTGAGGCCTGGGGAGGTGAAGGGTCATTTCTATGAAGACAGGCTGGTTAGTGAGAGAGTCAGGCCTTGAACTCTGGTCTCTCGACTCCAGGTTCAATGCTCTATCCCCCTCAAGCAGACATTTCTAATGTCTGAAGATGATATTGATTGTCACAATTTGAGGGAGGGGGATGCTACTGACATCTAGTTGGTAGAGGCCAGGGATGGTGCTGAACCTCCTGCTATGCACTGAACAGCCCCCCACAACAAAGAATTACCCAGCCCAAATTGTCGAGAGCGCTGAAGTTGAAAAACCTTGCACTAGTTCACAAATAATAAGTGGCTCGCATAAAGCTGAGTCTTCTCCTCCCAAGTCCATGGCAGACATTACTAATCGACCACAGTACTTTCCTCCCCCATCACAGTCTTAATTCTTCTCAACACAGCACTCTACTCAGGGGCTACTAGTCGAGATGACACCGATTGATTATCCCTTGGATGGAGACAGTAGAGGTCATAGGTTCTGAAGTCATTCTGCTTGAGTTTGAGTCCTGGCTCTGTCTTCACTTACTAGCTGTGTGATGTTGGGTCAGTGAATTAATTAACTTCTCTGTGCCTCATTTTTCCCATCTGTGAAATGGGGATCATAAATGGGATTACCTCAGAGGGCTTTTTGGCAGGATTAAATGAGTTAATGTAGTCTTTAAAAGTCACCATGCCTGGCACATCATGAGTGCTCAAAAAACATTAGCTGTCACTATTACCATCAGTCCTGCTCTACTGAAGAGGCAGCTGATGCTCCTATGAGAGAGGGCAGCCCAGGTTTGTCTCCCTATCAGGACCAACACAGAAGCTTCCTTGTTCTCATATGCCCATGATATTGAGGCTTCAGAATGAACAAAACCTCCTTGACTCCTAGAAGGCCCAGTAATGCGACCTGCTTGGTTTGGTTACTAATAAACGAATGCAGCCTGGCTTCAGCTGAGCACTAACTCCCTGCAAAGCCCCAGGCTAAGCTGTTTCCATGTTCCATTTAATCCTCAAAACGATTTATGGAGTAGGAACGCCTATAAACCCACTTTACAGATGAGGAAGCAAAGGCTCAGAGACAGCAAGTAAGTTGCTTGTGGTTGCAGAGCCTTGAACAGCTAGACCAGGGTCTTGCCTGCTGCTGTTTGACTCCGGAACCAGAGCTCTTACCACTGTGGTGCAGTGCGTCCCTGGTCTACTGGAGAAGGGAGAGGAGAGACAGGAAAGATGGGAGGGAGAAGCAAGTGTTTTGAGGGACTTTCTCAGAACGATGGCACTACGCCTGCCTGGTCACCAGCATTTCCTGGCAGGCAGGGCTGAGGGGCAGGCTGCAGGAGATAAATGTCCGGTCCTTGAGTACCCCATGGGCTAACCACAGCTCTTCCTGGGCAGCCAGGAACTAGGTTCAAAGCCAGTTTTCAAGACCCTTCTCACCCTGGGTCCTTGGCACAGTCAGGAGTACCAGGTTACAATTCTCCATCACCTGCTCCAACCCTGGTGCTTCCAGGCTGCCTGGGGAGGAGCCACCAAGTCCTGGGCTTTGCTGGATGTAGAGCTCCTTTGGACTAATCAGCCTCGCCTGATGCCTTTGTCCCTGTGTCCTCGAACCCCTGTGCCTGTGTCCTGTCACTGTCTGGCAGCTTCCCAGGTTAGGAGGGCTTCACTATTTTTGGAGCTTGCACCTTCCATTCTCTTTGGAGCCAGACAGGTCAAGTCAATTCCATCTTGCACATGAGGCCCCTCAGATACCAGAAGACCAGCTGTGTATTTACAGTCATCCAGTGAATTCAGGTTGGCACCTGCATATGGAGAGCTGGTGTGTGCCAGGCACCATGCTAGGCACTGGCAAAGTTGGTGTACAATCCAGAGCCAACCCTGACTTTGGGGAGCTTCCAGTTGATGGTAGCAGGGGTCAGAAGGGCACTGAGGCAGGTGGGGGACCTGTAACGGGGTCAGGGAAACCACCCCAAGGAACCAACACTTGAGTTAGGACCCGAAGGGTGAGTAGGAATCAGCAAGGTGTGGCGACAGGGAACAGCACTGCTGAAGCCCAGAGTTAAGAGGCTGGGGTATGTTTGAGAATGTGAACGGATGCCTGTGGGGCTGAGGTTAGAGTGCGAGGGGGAGGAGATGAGCAGGTGGCGGGGACAGGGACCTGGGGAGGAATTGAGACAGTCCTCTTAAGAGCTGTAGGGAGCTATGAAAAAAAACTGTTGCCATCAAGTTGATTCCAACTCATAGCAACCCTATAGGACAGAACAGACCTGCTGCATACGGCTTCCAAGGAGTGCCCGGTGGATTCAAACTGCCGACCTTTTGGTTAGCAGCCGTATCTCTTTACCACTGCGTCACCAGGGTTTCCGTAGGGAGCCTTGGAAGGATTTTAAGCCAGCAATCTAGTGTGATCAGACTTGCTTTTTAGGAAGTCAGTCTGACTCTGGGGTGGGAGGATGGCTGGAGTCCGGGCTCTGGGATCAAGGGCTCACTTGAGGTGGCCCGTTAATTTAGGGTAGAGAGGGAGGGTTACCCTAGGCTAATTTGCCCCACCCATCTTCGGATTAACCACCCATCTCTGCCCTAGAAAGCAGTTGTGGACTAGGGCCACTAACACCCTCCCAAAGACGGTCTTCTGAGGCCATCTCAGTCACTTCCTCCTGGCCATGTGTAGACTCAGGGCCTGGGGGACTTGGCCATGAGCCCTCACTTGCCCTCCTGTCCCCGTCTGCAGGATGCCCAAGAGGCCACACCTGCTCCCCATGCCCACGGCTAACTGACCTCTCTGTCCCCACCTTGGGTGGACCAGAGCAGGTGCTCTGCACCCTGGGCTGTTTTTCAGTGGCCCTACGCCCCTTAATTCCAGCACAGCTTACTCAGTTCTCAGCTTCCCCCAGGAGCTTTGGAGCTAAGGCCTGGGGCTTTTGCTTGCATTAAAAAGAAAAAAGTAAAGAAAATGAAAAAAAGCCAGCTTCCCTCCACGGTAGGCACAGAGGTGGCCCACAAGTGGGGCATTGGTGGCTGGGATGCAGCCTGAACAGGCTGGCTGTGAGTGAGATGGCAGAGAAACCCCCCGGGGGAACAGAGTGGAACAACTGTTGTCGTGAGTTAAGCAGGCCTTTTATGGGAAGGATAAAAGTTAATGGAGAAGCCGCCCTCCAGCTCCCCACCATTAAGAGAAACGCTGGTGGAAGACACAAAGACAGAGAGATGAGGCCATAAGGCGGCGTAGGCTCTGCTCAGGAAGTACCTGGGTCAGGCTGGATGTTAGCTGGGGCGGGCGAAAGCGGGGAGGAGATCCATTCATTACCTGATTAGAAAGGCATCAATGTTTGGATTTCGCTAATTTCATCTAAATTCTCTGGGTGGCTTCTTAATCTATTACCCATCATCAAGGGCTATCCCCTTAGTTGAAAGCCACTTGGGGAGGCAGAAGTTGGCCCTCTCTCTAATGCATCTAAATAAGGCCTACTCTTTGAAGGCTGCCCAGTCGAATTGCCTGAACCTGGAGCCTCATCTATCCTAACAGTTCACAGCTGCCTTGGTTTCTTGCCAGCTGGTCAAGGAACACAGGACTGAAAACTGAAGATGGGAGCCCTTCCGGGTCAAGCAGCTGCTCCCATGTGAACTACCACTGTTACTACTACTACTACTAATACCAGTAACAGCAGCTGATGCTTCTTGAGGACTTCACTCTTCTAAGCACTTTATGTTTTAACTCATTTAGTCTTTGTCTCTGCCTCCCTCAAAATGCCTGCTAAGGTGATCTAGTAACATGAGATTCCTACGACAGCATCATCCGTGACTTTCCTGCAGGACAGAGTTTGGGCATGCCCTCCCATCTGGCTCCTGGTGACCTCAGGGTTTTGTCACTGGCCCCAATCTGCAACAACACTGAGCTATGCAGGATTCCTCATTCACGCCATGGTGTTTTGGGCTCTGTGTTCTGCTTTAGGCTGTTCCCTTTGCCTGGCATTCTCTCTCCATTTTCCCTTGTGAACTCCCACAAGTCATCAGGCCACCCCTCCCAAGAAGCCTTCCTTTATGTGGCTCCTTCTCCCCTTTGAGTACGCATAATGCCTTGTCCCCTTTTGGGTACCCATAATGCCCTGTTCCCTTTTGAGTACCCATAATGCCCTCTTGCACAGCTCTACCGTTGCAGCTTCCTGCATTACAGTTAAATTGTGTCTCCCCTTGAGTAAAGGGCCAGGTCTGAGGCTTCCTCATCTTTAAATCTCAAGCTCCTATTTCAGCATCTGGCACATAGGAGGTGCTCAATTCATGTCGGTTCAGTTGAACTCAGTTTTTTTGCTTCAAAGGGAGCTTGGGATGGGAACATGCAGGGCTGAGGGATATTGCTCTGTCCTGGCCCCTAGTTCCGTGTCCACGTGGACAAGTGGAAAGGACACCCACTCTGCACTCGCACCCTCTTCCCCACAGAGCATCAAATACCTCAGAAATGCCTCAGCACGGCCAACAACGAAGCCAGAGGCACTGGCAGGACACGCATGCAATGTCCGTTCACGAGATGCCAGTGAAGTGAGCTGCTTGTCACCAACCCTAAGTAAACAAATCACTCCTGAGAGCAAGAGCCGATAGTAATATGATAAATACGAATGTTTGAGAGACTAATCCATGGGATGCACTCTGAGAACCATCGTTCGCCATCCGGTGTGACTGATGTCGTAAAAGCCCCATCTTAACCCATTCTAAAACCGAAGTAAAGACCACCACTGCATTAATAAGCTGAACTGATAGCAACGATGAGAGACGCAGAGGTCTAAGGGATCTTACTGCCCACACAACACACTGTGCCATAAATTCCAGAAGACTTGATGTTTCAGTAGAAATGCTGACCCACATGAAGATGCCAGCCAACAGAGATGTGGGTTTATGGGACCCTGGTCCTGGGGGTCTGACAGAGTCCAGGCCTTCAAGTTGGCCCCTCCAGTGCCTTCCTTTTTCTTAGCCGGACCTGAGAAGCCCGAGCTTCCTCAGGCACTGTGAGAAGGCATCACCATATGATCGTAAAGCTTTCATTATTCATTAAGCCATATTTCCTCCGTGTTGAAATCCAGATCCAGACATATGAGCAGTACGTCCTTCAGGTCCCAGGCAGAACCCCTCCCTGTCAGCAGACAGAGGCCAGAGATGCCCCTTTTCAGCGGGTCAAGTAACAGCTGGAAAATGAGGCTTGTGGAGGGCCGTGGTTAGCAGCGAGAGCACCGTGGCCCGAAGCCAGCACCATGTCCCCAAAGGCCTGAATCTTTTACATCTAATGACTCTGAGTTATGGGCTTTATACCTTAGATATCAGAGTAAACTTGATTTGAAGTTGGCCCGAGGGGAAATTTATTAAAGAAAAATAAAGATGTTCGATGGACTCTAATGTACTTTGCTAGGCAGTGCTCTGCCCCACGTTGACAAAGCCACGGATTTCTAGATAATCCAGGGGGGAGTTCTTATAGCCCTCCTCCTATCAATGCCATGATTCCCGCATGCCTTACCCCCATTGTCTGTCTGGAAATACCACTCACACACTACTCCCCGCCCCAACCACTGCCAGCCTCCGACCTGGTGTAGGCAGCCACGCTATGCTGCCGCTGCTGTTGTATCTCTGAATGCTTCCCAAAGTCTGGGGGGGGGGGCAGTGTATATCACACTGTCCCCATGTTGCATAGGAGGAACCTGGGGCTCTGAGAAGTGATACAAAGAGTGAGCGGAAGGGGCCAGGATTTGAATCCAAGTTTACCTGGTTCCAAAGCACACACTTTTACTTACACAGCGCTTAGCTGATGTATGCTCAGTGGTCACCAGGATTGGGCCACTTGGAGGGCCAATCTGCAGTCTGGCCAAGCCCGTGATGGACTGTTTGTACTTGCTCAGGGTAACAGAGCCTCTAGCAGCCAATCCAGGATTCTCACCTGATCACAACTGGGCAATTACTTAACCCCTCTGTGCCCCATTTCCCTGTTCTGAACAGTCAGGGTGATCACAGTAACTGCCCCTGAGGGTCGTGGTGGGGACCAGGTAAAGCATGTGACATTCTCAGCCTGTGCCTGTCCTGCCTTCTCCACACATGCCTACTGTCATAAGAGGAGCACTTTGTAATCTTTAGCCCCAATCATTGCAATGATTTTGTGCATGTTTGAATGACAGCACATGCCAGTTAGTCTGTGTGTAGCCAGGTGTGTGTGGGTGAGCGCGTACCTGGCTAACTCCGCTGGGACGGCGATGGAGAGAAGGCAGATGGACAATCATGTCCACCTGTCCACAGAGGCCCAGCCCAGGTTGGAGACAGTGAGAAGTTGCCTTTTGTTCCAAAATGTACAAGCTTTGCTTTGAACAGATGAAGCAATGAGGGATGTGTTGTGGGTTGAACTGTGCCTTCCCGAAAGATACGTTTAAGACAGGGAACAGAGAGGCACCCAAATCTGCAAAGTAAAAGGAAATGGGCCAGGGAGCAGAAACAAAGCCATTCCCCAGAACAATGGAGCAGGGTATCAGAAAACAGCCCACAAACTTCTTTAAAGTTGTCTATCAGAAGCAGCTGGATGAAACCAGTGCCAGAGACATGCGCAGAACATCCACCTCTGACCACTGTGTGACCTCCCACCAAGGGCAGTGAGGGGCTGCAGCCGCTGCTGGGAATCGAACGCAGCGAGAGACTGTGCAGGCACGACACCCCATAATAAGTCCTGCTACAAATACCAGAGGCCTCCAGGACAGAAGCCATTTTAGAATGCTACTGCACACACCTTAGTTAACCTGTCCCCTCCCAAAACAGTCTACTTGCCAGAAAACCCTGCCTATGCCTCTGAATAAACATGAATCTTTTTCCCGCTCAAGAATTTTTAAACGCCTGTGCAAGTCCTTTGTTCTGTGAGGGGGGTAAGCGTAGTTTAGGCCCTCCTCGTCTCCGCTTGCAAGCCTCTTCAATAAAGCTTTGCTCATGTGGAAAACTCTTCATGCCTTACCTGCTCGTTCTTGACCAGTGAGAGGCGAGAACCTTATTCAATTCCAGTAACACATTCAAGTTCTAACCCTTGGCACCTGTGAGCCCCTGGTACCTGTCATTCAGAAATAGGGTCTTCGCAGATGTAATTAGTTAAGATGAGGTCATATTGGATCAGGATGGACCCGGATCCAATATGACTAGTATCCTTATAAGAAGGAAATTTGGACCCAGGGACACAGACACAGATGGCAGACAGCCATGTGAAGATGGACGCAGAGACTGGAGTGATGCAGCCACAAGCCAAGAAACACCTGGGCCACCAGAAGCTAGCAGAAGCAAGGAAGGATCCTCCCCTAGAGGCGCTGGAGGGAGCGCAGCCATGCCAACACCTTGATTTCAGGCTCCTAGCTTCCAACACGATGGGAGCCCTGGTGGCAAAGTGGTTAAAGCAACCAACTGCCAACCAAAAGGTCAGCAGTTTGAAACCACCAGCAGCTTCACTTCCAGGACCGTGAGAGAATAAATTTATGTTGTTTTAGTCACCCAATTTGTGGTACTCTGTTCTGGCAATGAGGGCAGTGGGAACCACTTTCCACGTGGGAGACCCAGGTTCTATTCCTAGGCAACGTACCTCATGCACAGCCACCACCCACTTGTCAGTGGAAGCTTGTGTGTTGCTACAATGCTGAACCAGTTTCAGCACAGCTTCCAGGCTAAGATGAACTAGGAAGAAAGGCCTGGCAATGTACTCCAAAAACCAGCCAGTGGGAACTCCATGGATCACAAAGGGTCTGCAACCAATCATGGGGATGGCTCAGGACCGGGCAGTGTCTTGTTCAGTTGTGCATATGGTCACCATGTGTCAAGAGACTGACCTGATGGCAGCTAAAAACAACAAGAAGGTAACACCGGGCAACAGCATACAGCAACAGCAGCCACGGTAGGAGCAGTGTGGAGCATCTTCCAGCCTTGCCTGCCTGGCTCTCAGAGTCCACGCGTGTAACCGAGCCCTAATTCAAGGGCTGCTGTCAATGCTCATCAATAAATGATGGAAAACCTCTCAGCAAATGCCGGGCCCAGACGCTGCTGCGTGGCCCCCCGACAGGCCTTGAGCCCTCACCTACCGGGAGTTGCCACCTTCATGTTCCCCGAGGAGTTCGCATGGTGAGGCCTGGAGGGCTCTGCCATGAAGTCCACACAGCCAGGCCTAACCTGGGTGGATATAGCCCTGCTGCCTGCTGACCTGTGGTAATGCTGGCTGCACAGGGTGACGCTCCCTCTGGGATTTCCCTCAGGGAATTCAGAGGCAGCCTGATTTAGAGGGCTCTGTGTTTGCTGACAGGGATTATGACTGCTGGCATCTGAAAGGTCAGTCTGATTAGCATGTTTTCCACAATCTGGAAAACTGGAGAATAGAGAGGGAAGAAAACACTCTCACAATCTTTATTGTGGGTACCACTACCTGTCCTGGGGAAGAGGGACCACAGAATCAGCAGCCTTGCTACATTCAGGAGGGACCCTCCTTCCTACCCCCCATCTTAGTCATCCAGTGCTGCTATAACAGAAATACCACAAGTGGACGGCTTTAACAAAGAAAAATTTATTTCCTCACAGTAAAGTAGGCTAAAAGTCCAAATTCAGGGTGTCAGCTCCAGGGGAAGGCTTTTTCTCTCTGTCGGCCTTCTTGTCAATCTTCCCCAGGATTAGGAGCATCTCCGAGCAGGGACCCAGGGTCCAAAGGACACACTGTGCTCCTGGAACTGCTTTTTTGGTGGTATGAGGTCCCCTGTCTCTCTGCTCGCTTCTCTTTTATACCTCAAGAGATTGCCTCAAGACACAATCCAATCTTGTAGACTGAGTCCTGCCTCACTAACACAACTGCCTCCCACCCTCCCTCATTAGCATCACAGAGGTAGGATTTACAAGATAAAGGAAAATCACGTAATACCGGGAATCATGGTCCAGCGAAACCCATATACACATTTTTTGCAGAGGCGACATAATTCAATCCGTGACACCCCCTTCCACGCCTGAGCACCATCCTATATAAGTTCCAGCAGCCCACTGTCCTGACCTCACATCACTTTCTTTAGGGGGGCTGGCTGGAGGAAGGTGGGGTACCCCAATATGTGCATTTACACCCTGGGGCCCCATGCCTCCATACATAGAGAGAGGGGCCCTGACTTCCTGAGAAGTCCTGCTTTGTGACGGCTCTATCTGTGGGCCAAAGGGGCAAATCTAGATTTTGTTGAGCCCTGAAGCTTATGCAATTAGTTGGGCCCTCTTAACGAAGAATACATACTCATAAACACCAAATTAGATTCTCGACCTAGAAAGGGCCGTGCAAGGGAGGGACCTGAAGTTCAAGCTTCTTTAGCATCGTGGTAGGTCCATCTTGGTGCAAATGGTTAACACACTCGGCTGCTAACCGAAAGGACAGTGGTACGAGTCCACCCAGAGGTGCGTTGGAAGAAAGGCCTGGTGATCTACTTCTAGAAAATCAGCCACTGAAACTCTATGGAAGTCCGACACACATGGAGTTGCCATGAGTCCAAGTCAACTCCATGGCAACTGGTTTGGTTTTTTTGGTTTATGGTCCACATAGAAGGTGGTCGGCCCTGGAGCCTGAAGGCCTGGTCAGGTGCTACTGTGATCCCAGGCAATGTCCACCCATGTCACGGTTTCCACCACCTCTTCCCCTTCTCCAAAATGGTAAGACCTGCACCAACTTTGCCTGGTGAAAGATGAAGGTGAAATGAGATACTCAAACCAAGCAGTTGGAGGGCAGAGACAGTATCACTCCCTCTCGGGGCCTCAGAGCACTTAGGTCTGTGCAAACTTCCAACCTTCTGGTTTGTAGCCGAGCACGTTAACCATTTGTACCACCCAGGGATATCCCCACTGCCATCGAGTTGACTCTGACTCATGGCGACCCTATAGGACAGAGCAGAATTGCCCCACAGGTTTCCAATGTGGTAATCTTTACAGGAGCAGACTGCTACATCTTTCTCCCGAGGAACAACTGCTGGGTTCAAATTGCCGACTTTTTATTAGCAGCCAAGTGCTTAACCACTGTACCACCAGGTCTCTTCTCTTAAGTTATTTTATATAAGACTGTTGTGGCAGAGCGGATGGAAGAAGTCAGAGTGACACCTTCTCCTGGCCTGAAAAAAGCAAAACAGTCATGTTACGAACTGCCTATGGGGCCACAGAGCAAAGAACTATGGGTGGTCTCTAGGAGCTGAGAGGTCCCTGGCCAAAGGCTAGCAAGAGAACAGGGCCCTCAGTCATTCAGTCACAAGGAAACAAATTTTCCCAACAACCAGTGAGCTTGGACAAGGACCTCAACCTCCAGAAAGAAGCCTACCTGGCTGATACCTTGACTGCAGCCTTGGCCTGCCTGAGCAGAGGACCCAGCTAAGGTGTGCCCATATCCTCAAGCCACAGACACTATGAGAGAACAAATCTGCATTGTTGTAAGCCACTAAAAAAAAAAAAAAAAAGCCACTAACCTTGTGGTAATTTACTAAGAAGCATAGAAAACAAATACACTTCTCACCTAAACCAGTCCATTTTGTGCACTGAAAATAGCCACTGACCCAGAAAGAAATACAAATATTCACGTTGTGTTGGGAAACTTACTTCAGCTGAGACTCAGTTTCCTCACCTGTAAACGGGGATAGTAGCAGTGCTTGCCTCACGGGCCAGAGAGAAGGCTAAGTGGGATGATGTATACAAGTTCTCAGCCTACATAGTGAGTCCTCAACACCCAGTTGTTAACAAAATTGCCTTTCTTTTATATGATGTTACCTGCAAACGGAGTGTGACATGGGAAAAAATTCAGGAGGCTGCCTAACTGCGTAGTTATTTGCAAAGTTGAATTAATCTCCCCAGTGCAAAGATGTTGGGAGGAAAATGCCTTCAGGACATCTAAGTCAATTGGCATAATAAAATCTATTAAGAAAACATTCTGCATCCCACTTTGGAGAGTGGCGTCTAGGGTCTTAAACGCTAGCAAGCGGTCATCTAAGATGCATCAATTGGTCTCAACCAATTGATGGATCAAAGAAGAATGAAGAACACCAAGGACACAAGGTAACTACGAGGCCAAGAGACAGAAAGGGCCACATGAACCAGAGGCTACATCGGCTTGGGACCAGAAGAGTTAGATGTTGTCTGGCTATAGCCGATGACTGCCCTGACAGGGAACACAACAGAGAACCACTGAGGGAGCAGGAGAGCAGTGGGATGCAGACCCCAAGTTCTCATAAGACCAGACTTAATGGTCTGACTGAGACTAGAAGGACACAGGTGGTCATGGCTCCCAGACCTTCTGTTGGCCCAGGACAGGAACCATTCCCAAAGCCAACTCTTCAGACATGGATTGGACTGCACAATGGGTTGGAGAGATACTGGTGAGGAGTCAGCTTCTTGGAGCAGGTGGACACTTGAGACTATGTTGGTATCTCCCGCCTGGAGGGGAGATGAGAGGGTAAAGGGGGTTAGAAGCTGGTGAAATGGACACGAAAAGAGAAAGTGGAGGGAGGGAGTGGGCTATCTCATTAGGGGGAGAGCAATTGGGAGTATGTAGGAAAGTGTGTATAAGTTCTTGTGTGAATGACTTGATTTGTAAACTTTCACTTAAAGCACAATAAAAAAGAAAGAAAGAAAGAAAATGCCCTCAGTGGCCTCCCTTTCTCTTCTCATCCAAATCTCCTGCTGTTTCAAAGCCTGGTTCATATGCAGAATCAGAAATGGGAGAGCCCTTCCCTCCACCAACGAATTCCTGAGGGGCACTGGCCTGAGAGAGGCCCTCTGAAGTCCTGAATCTCTTAGGGCCTCCAAAAAGCGCGAATCCAGGCGCCACTCAATGCTGTCTGAGTAGTGAGGGATGCAGGGGCCAAATGAGCTCCTGAGGTGAAGAGGGATGAGGAGGCAGGTGCGGGGCGGGTAGGCCCTGCCGGAGACCAGCTGGCCCACTAAGCCAACAGGCAGATGTGGCAAAATCTCAAATGATGGAGGGGGATTTCCAAGGAAAACTGAAATTCTGCTTCTTCCCTTCAAAGAAAAGCTGGCACTGCAGATTTCTGGGGACTTCTCTCTCCCTGGCTTCTCTGTCTTCTCTCTCGCTCGTGGTCGTTTGTAGAAGGAAGATGTACCCACCCAGTGGTCCCAGTGACCAAATGGGCCAAGTCACAGGGCACTGTGGAGGAGAAGGCTGAGCATGGGTGCTGGGCTTCAGCCTGGATCTTTCTGCCAGGGCACTGGGATGGGATGGGCTATAGGCCGATGCAGCGTCAGACGTTGTGTGATTGCCTCACATGCTTCCAGATGCCTGTCCACGGGGACTCAGGCCGCTGGGCATGTACTCTCAGTCTGGTGGCTCTGTGGACATGCTGTGTGCAGTTACGGGTGTGTACTCTCATTCTGGTGGCTCTGTGGTCATACTGTGTGCAGTTGCATGTGCCCAATGCATTCAAAGGCTATTCACAGCCACGAGGCACACACACACACACACACACACATGCTGCAACTCTGCTTCCCTGCCTTGGTGGACACACTTGGGGCATGTACCCACCAAAGGTATGTCCAGTCTTAGAACGCCAGTATCATATGCTCAGCCAACCAAAACTGCAGCTGAGAGTGCCCCTGGATCTTGGGGAACTACATTTCCCAGGTTCCCATGCCATGGGGTTCTGGGAAGGTTTGGCCAATAGGAGGCTTTGGTGGGAAATGAAGGAGCGGGAGCAAGGGAAAATCCAGGGTATTTCTCCCCCTCTACATTGGCCAGTGGAAACCCTGGTGGAGTAGTGGCTAAGTGCTATGGCTACTAACCAAAGGGCCAGCAGTTCAAATCCACCATGTGCTGCTTGGAATCTCTACGGGACAGTTCTACTCTGTCCTACAGGGTCACTATGAGTCGGAATCGACTCGGCGACACTGGGGTTTTTGGTTTTGACCTTCGCCTGCATTTCTGGCAGTGGCTGAGCCATCTCTAGGCTTCTGATTCCTTCTGGATGTAAAGTCCCTCTCTCCGTGGTCCAAGCTCCTGCTGGAGAGCCTGGCTTCAGGGCTCTCATAAAACCACCTCTTCTTGTTTTTCTCTCACCATAGGAGTGGGAGGGCTTCCTGTGGTGCTGACATCTGGGTTGCCTCAGAGTTCCCCCATGGGACTTTTCAGCTTTTCCTTCACCTGGGCAATCAATCCTTTTATTAAATTTCCTTTGTCTGAAAGACATAGAGTGGTTTCTGTTTTCCTGGCTGGGCTCTGACTAATAGAATAATGATAATGATAATGTATTGTGAATTTAGAAGGTACCAGTGACTCTTACATAAATTATCTCTTTGAATTCTCACATGGGTAGAGATGAGGCTGATATATCGACTCCATTTTATAGACAAGGAAGGTTAGGCTCAGGGAATTTAAATAATTTTCTAAAAAAATTTTCTAAAGAGCAACCTCAGTTTGAACCCAGTTATAATGGAAAGAACACATCTTTGGAGCAAATACCATCTCTACCACTGAGCAATTGCGTGACTTCAGGCAACTTGTCTAATCTCTCTAAATCCCTATTTCCTCATTTGTAAAATAGAGATAATAATATCTGCCTTGAACCTCTTCTAGGATTGTTGTTGTTGGTTCCGACTCATAGCAACCCCATGTGACAGAGTAGAACTGCCCCATAGGGTTTTCTCTGCTATAATCTTTTTTCTTTTTAATTTTTGCTGTGCTTTAAGTGAAAGTTTACAAATCAAGTCAGTCTCTCATATAAAAATTTACACACACCTTGCTATATACTCCTAATTGCTCTTCCCCTAATGAGACAGCACACTCCTTCCCTCCACTCTCTCTTTTCATATCTATTCGGCCAGCTTCTGACCCTCTCCGCCCTCCCATCTCCCCTCCAGACAGGAGATACCAACATAGTCTCATGTGTCTGCTTGATCCAAGAATCTCACTCTTCACCAGTATCATTTTCTATCCCGTGTCCAGTCCAATCCCTGTCTGAAGAGTTGCCTTTGGGAATGGTTCCCGTCTTGGGCTAACAGAAGGTCTGGGGGCCATGACCACCAGCGTCCTTCTAGTCTCAGTCAGGCCATTAAGTCTGTTCTTTTTACGAGAATTTGGGGTCTGCATCCCACTGCTCTCCTGCTCCCTCAGTGGTTCTCTGTTGTGTTCCCTGTCAGAGCAGTCATCGGTTGTACCCGGGCACCATCTAGTTCTTCTGGTCTCAGGCTGATGATGTAGTCTCTGGTTCATGTGGCCCTTTCTGTCTCTTGGGCTGGCTGTAATCTTTATGGAAGCAGACTGCCAGGTCTTTCTCCTGAGGAGCCACTAGGTAAGTTCAAACTGCGGACCTTTCAGCTAGCAGCCAAGTGCTTAGCCATTTGTGCTACCAGGGATCCAGGAAGATTAAATAAGATAAAATACGTCAATGGATTAGCACAGTGCCTGGCACTGAGTTAGATTCCTTTAAGACTTGGCAAGAGGGTGGCCCACAGGGATTCTGAAATGCAACCCAAACACAAAGAGAAAGAACGTTTGAATGATACTCAAATGATGACCTTACCTCTTCTGAGTGACCCCCATGATTCATGCAGTGTTTTTTCATCCTTAATTAGTGTGGTAAAATACACATAACATCGACTTACCATTTCAACCACTGCAAGGTCTACGGCTTAGTACCAATTAAGAAATTCACAATGTTGTACAACCATCACCCCCATCTAGTTCCAGAATGAGATATCACCCCAAAAGGAAACCCAGTACCCACTAGCAGTTTTTACACTCCATTCCCCGCTACCCCCAACCCATGGCAACCACTAATTCACTTTCTGTCTCTATTCACTTGCCTGTTCTCCATACTTCATGTAAATGGGATCAAACAACATGTGGCCTATTGTGTCTGGCTTCCTCCACTTGGCATCATGTTTTCAAAGCTCATCTGTGTCAGAGGACGTGTGGTCACTTTGCTTTGGCCCCCCAGGGCTTAATCCCAGGGTGTTGATAGCTAGTGGTCCCTAGATGGTAGGCTGGCGGCAATGTTCTCTCCCAGCCAGCACTGTAGGATGGAGATGTGCTACTAGGGTGGGGAGGAAACAGAGGAAAGGAGGAAGCAGAGTTGAGGAGGCTATCATAACGAGCTTTATTTCTTCCCGGACAGTCACACCCATGGAATCCTGGGGTGCTTTATTTCTTCCCGGACAGTCACACCCATGGAATCCTGGGGTGCACAGCTATCCCGTATCCTGCTGAGATTCCGACCCATGGTGACCCTGTAGGACAGGGTAGAAATCCCCCACAGGGTTTTCTTGGCTGTAATCTTTATGGAAGCAGATGACCAGGTCTTTCTGCTGCAGACCCACTGGGTGGGTTTGCAAACCACCGAACTTTCAGTTTAGAGCCAAGCACTTAACCATTATGCCACCAGGGCTCCTTGAGTGAAGACATATTCCTCTGCAGATTCAATTCTCCCTGCCTGGGGTATACCTACATATTCTGCAAGACACAGAACAAATGTCACCTCCTCTCCATTATGTTCCTGCTCCAGCACCTCCGCCCCCATCACTGTCCTCGAGCATGGCAGACAGGTTCCTACTGGGCGGTGGCACCTGCTGAAATGACTGTTCAGGATCTCCAGTGTCTTACCTCCTTACCTCCTACAGGTGTTCACTCAAATATGAGCCTCTCAGCAAGACCTTCCTCGGTCACTCTCTAATATCACAACCCTCACCCTGAGGCAACCTAGTTTTCTTGGTTATTCTTTGCCTCTCCTGCTACAATATAAGCACTAAATGAATTGTTGTCTGCTTTATTCACTGCTATAAATAAAAGAGTCACTGGGTGATGCAAATGGTTAGCGCACTCAGCTACTAACTGAAAGGCTGGAGGTTTGCGTCCACCCAGAGGTACCTCAGAAGAAAGGCCTGGCAATCAGCTTCAGAAAAATCAGCCATTGAAAATCCTATGCAGCACAGTTCTACTCTGATGCACATGGTGTTGCCATGAGTCAGAATCAACTCGACAGCAACTGATGTGTGTGTGTGAATAAAATTTTCCCCATCACCTGGAAGGTGGTAAGCAGCAGGCCCTCAGTAAGTATTTGCTGAATGAATGAATGAATATTTGGGTGCCCAGAACTCAGCTTGGGGTCTGAAAATACTGGTGGGGTGTTGGGGCCAGACAGGACCGGAGGAGGGCTGGTGGTAGGTGTCCTGAGGGCAGGGTGGCCAGGCAGCCTCTCAAAATCACAGTGGCCACAGGCATTCAGGGAAGTAGGCCATTCTCTGCCCTCAAGAAGACCCTCCTCACCCAAACCTGGCAGAGCTTCTGCCACCCTTTGGACTGGCCTCACTTAGCAGACGTGCTCAGCTCAGCGGGCATTTCTCTCAGGCTGAAGCTGGTGGGGAGGAGATAGCAAACGCCCTACCTAGTCCCCAGGGTGGGCTCAGACTTGGAAGGCGAGTTCAAGTCCCACCCGTGCCTCTGCTGCTTACCCTTCAGAAGTGGTAGAAGCCACCTCACCCAGAGACCGTACCTCACCAACAGAACCTACCCACCAACAGAGCCCACTCTCCGTGACAGACTTCAAACCACCAGACATGTACAATTGCGAGCAGGGGCGGATTACCCAATAGGCAAAGTAAGCACAGGCTGACTTGTGCTTTCGTCTTAATCTATCGTGGATAATTTCACATGGGTTTCACCACATCTTGTTCACTACAGATCGGTAAGTAAGTACAAGTCAGCCCATGCTTACCTCGTTCACTGGGTAATTCATCCCTGTTAAACCCAGAAAGGGACTGTAAATTTGAGAAGAGGCTTTGATTCTGTGGGAAGGTGCTGTAGGGTTGGAAGAAAGACAGATGCCAGCCACACCTAGAAACAGAATCTTTGATGTGGTGAAAAACATCTGAAATTGTTCACTACAGATGAGTTGGTAAGCCCAGTGCTTATTGGATAATCCTCCTGAGTGGGAGATGTTGTCTGAGCCACAAAATTCACTGACCCAGGCATGTCTCTTCCCTCCAAGGAGTCAAGCAATGTTCCTCAGAGCCCAGACTAAAAAATAATTGTTAAATGAGGGAATGAATTCAATCTTCAGCTCCCAGAGTTTAGGAGAGGGCCAGGTACACATGTTTCCAATGAGTATTTTCAGGATTGAATGGAACTGAAGAAAACAGGCCAGGAGTTAGGGATCCATGCGGGCAGGTGAGGGCTGGTGGCAGGCCACCTGGGGGTCTTTTTTACCTTGGACCTATGCTCGTTTGTTTTTAATTTTTATTAAGGATAATATACAGAGTAATCCTAAGAGTGCAGCCAGATGAACATACATCAACCTGCGTGTAACTAGCCCCCAGATCATGATATAGAACACATTCATACCCCCAAAGGCTCCCTCTTGCCCCCTCCCATCAATAGTCCACAAAAGGAGCTTCCTTCCTGATTTCCACCACCCCAGATTAGTTTTGCCTGCATTTGAGCTTGACATGAATGGAATCCTCCAGCATATACAGACTTCTGTTTTTTTTTTTTTATCAGCCTCTGTGAGCTGGTAGTTGCCACATGCATGGCAACAATCGGAATCTGGGTATGAAAGCATGCTGTCGGGTGGCATCACCTGCTGAACGTGGGTTCCGGGGGTTGGAAGCACATGGTTCATGTCTCACTAAAGGAGCTGTCTTGAGCAGAATGATTTTCACCTTCTTTGCCCAGAGCTCCCCATCTTCAGCACCGCCCTCGGTCTGACGGCAGAAGCCTTCTGCTCCAGGCTACATGAGTCAGACCTGGGATCAGTATCGTGTGCTCTTCTGGTCACGATGCTATGCCCACCTCCTCCGAGAAGCCTGCCATGCCAGCCCAGCCTGCAGACACATTTGGCAACAGTTCATGCACCTATTGGGTGGTTCTGGCTTTCTCTTCACATCCAACCTCCCCCTCCGGATCCACAGCCTGCACTGTGGCCTCTGGGCTCCCCGGGTCAGCATGGGTAATTGGGATATTTATAGGACACCAAGCCACCTCATGCCCTCTCCTTGGGGAGACTGAGGCAGCCAGCACATAAGAGGTTTTAGTGTTGGGCTGGAGAAAGAAATGGAATGGGCCTTGGAGCCATAAGCTTGGATGCAAATGCTTGCTTGTGTCTTAGGCTGGTTAGTCTGCCTCAGTCTCTCCATTTCCCAGGTCAGAAGGATTACAGGCACTGTGCGGTGAGGCCGGAACATACTATGCAAAGCGCCTGAAGGTAAGAGATTTGCAATAAATTGTACTTTCCGCTGTTATCAACTGGGAGGAGACAGCTGGATGACTAAAAGAACGGAACCTGAAGCTAGACTGCCGGGTCTGAATCCCCACTTCACCGCTTGTTAGCTCTGGGGCCTTGGGAAAGTTACTTAAAACTCTCTGTACCTCAGTTTCCCCATCTATACAATGGGGGTAGTGATAGGACTGACCTCACAGGACTGCTGAGGAGTAACTAAATTAATACATGAAAATTGTATAGGACAGTTCCTAGCACCTAGAAGGACCCGCGAGTGTTAGTGCTCTCTCTATACAATCCACAGTAGAAAAAAACTTACTATTGAATCGATTCCAACTCGTGGCAACCTCACATGTGTCAGAGTACAGCTGTGCTCCATACGTTTTCAATGGCTGATTTTTCAGAAGTAGATCACCAAAGCTTTCTTCTGAGGTACCTCTGGGTGGACTCGAACCTTCAACCTTTTGGTTAGCAGCTGAGCACTTAACCTTTTGCACCAGTCGTGTATACCAATATACCTCATGTTGTTGTTGTTGTTAGGTGCCGTCAAGTTGGTTCTGACTTATAGAGACCCTACGTACAACAGAACGAAACACTGCCCCATCCTGCTTATGGGCAACTTAACCATCCATCTCTAATAAGTGGTGAGAGTCCCAAGACCCCAGCACTTCCCATAGAGGTTTTCATTGGCTGGTACTCCACCAAGGTGTGTTGCTGTTAAGTCAGAAATGGTCTAGAGACCAACCAGGTTCAAGGAAAAAGGAAAAATAAATAAATCAGGCAAAGTTCCTTCCCTTTCCCCCAGATATGGGAAGAGTTAAAGAGGACATAAAAATTGTTTCTGAAACTGGCAAAATTGTTATGAAAGGAGAGACCGGAAGGGCTGACTCATTAGGGGGAGAGTAAGTGGGAGTATGGAGTAAGGTGTATATAAGCTTATACGTGACAGACTGACTTGATTTGTAAACGTTCACTTAAAGCTCAATAAAAATTATTAAAAAAAAAAATGTAAAACATGGACAACAGTAAAAAAAAAAAAGTTACTGAGAACATGAAGGGCTTTCAAGGGCTGAAGATGAGTGCTTTGTTTTCAGGTTCAGGAAGACTGAACAAGAAAGGAACAGACATTATCATGAGAGGTGCAGAACTTCTGATTAAAATTATGGAAAAACTTTCTAATCCAAGTACTGGAGATCTCGGAGGGAGACTGCTGAACTTGTGACCTAAGTCTCTGCACACACTCACCAGACGTTTCGCTTAACCAAGACAGCCACTGACAACTAAAATCAGCATTTACAAGCACCTGGCAACAAGGACTGATGGGGAAGCAACACCTCTGCACTGATTAGCAGTTGAGGGGTCAACTGGGTCACTGACAGGAAAAGCAAGGATCCTTTTAGTGGTGGTATAAGTCAGAGTATAGGCACACTGATGGCTCAGTGGTAGGATCCTTGCCTTCCACGTGGGAGACCTGGGTTCGATTCCTGGCCAATGCATCTCGTGCGCAGCCACCACCCATCCGTCAGTGGAGACTTGCATGTTGCTGTGATGCCGAACAGGTTTCAGCACAGCTCCAGACTAAGATGAACTAGGAAGAAAGGCCTGGCAATCTACTTCTGAAAGTCAACCAACGAAAAACATGGAATACAAGGATCCAATCCACACCTGATCCTGGGGACTGGGCAGAGTTCCTTTCCTTTGTGCATGGGGTCACCATGAATCAGGGGCTGACTCGATGGCAGCAAGTCATAGTGGAAACTGTTTTACCTCCGATATTCACCATGAAAAGATTTTTCTGAAGAATTTACACAAACGAAATTGGCAACAGAAAAAATTTGCGACAGAAGAACCCTTTATTTTAAATAGGGTGAGGATTTTTGGTATAAGGAAGTATGCTGAAACTTGTCATAGGGAAATTTCTGGGGGCGGGGGGAGTACCTTCTGTTCAAAATTCACTGGATTCATGTTTTAAGTCTGGCTCAGGCAGAAAAAAACCACCCAAAGGAACATTTGGGACACAGCTTTTATAGTACGTATTTAGTTTTACACAATGTGATAAAAGTTTGCAAGAGCATATATCTGGGTTTTATTTTCTTTTCACTTACTTTTGTGACTACTTTTATTGCATGAGATGGATTTCTAGGAATGGACACCCAATGTGTAAATTGTGCTTACAGAAAATAAAGATTCAACTGTGGGTGGCTCACGAAGGCTTCCATCCAGAAATCAATATCAGTTATAAGTCGGGGTGGCCTGGAATAAAACACTGGCAAGGGGTGACTGGGTGTGGTGCCTGGGAGCCTGTTTCTGGATGCATTTAATAATAAAGAGTACAAGTACCATCAGTGCTGGACAAACGTGCTCATCCACTCATCTGTCTCGGGATTGAGGACTGGGCCTAGTGCTCTTTTTATTTAAATACTAGGTTTATATCTTCCCCCAACATAATGGAAAACTTGGGGAGAAAAAAAAAATAGAAGGAGATAAAATAAACCAGTCACTGTCCCCAAGACCACCATTTTAACATTCTGGTGAATTGCCTTCCAGTATTTTCCTCTGGTCTAATAAAACACGTTCCATCATTTTATACCAGATGATCTTTAGAGGTTCCACAACTGTGAGCTTTTGACTCACTCAATTTGCTATTTAATAGAATTCTACCCATGTTTAATAACCCTCCTAAATATTCACGGAGTTAAAATAATACATTTTTATCTAGTAAATGCCTCAAGAACTTTCAAAAGACTGCCTTGAACAGGAAATAGGAGAGACCTTGAGTGGTTTAAATGTGGCAGACTAGAAAGGAAAAGGAGAAGAAAGAATTACAAATACAAATAAGAAAAGAAGGAAGGAGCGGAGGAAGAGAGGGAGAAAAACAGGACTAGAAAGAGGAAAGGGAAAGTTGACTTGGGTTTTAAAGGATGCTCATAACAGAGGAACTCATCAGTTGGCCAGATGGCTCCTAGGGGGCGTGGAGGGTACACTGGGAGTGGCGCAACCAAAGCAGGGGCCTTTGGGACACATCAAAGGGACGCATCAAAAACAGTCATCGCATGGGAAGAAGAGCTGACTACACCCACTCCTCATTTATCAGCATGTTAGGTTGCAAAAATCAGGCCATTGTGCGAAAATTGGCATTATGCAAAAATGGAGGATGACCACATCAGATCACAAAATGGAGGATGACTACATCATTACATGACTGCCAAATTACATCATTATATAACTGCCAAACCATTAAGAATCATGGCCCAGACAAGCTGACACATAACCTTAACCATCAAAGCCAGTGTTACTCTCGCCTGGCCCTTCCACCCAAAATAGTCAGATAGATTTTTCACTATTGTCATAAATGTAGAATGTCGGTTAACGAGTGAGTCTATAAGTGAGGAGTAGGTGTAGTGTGAATGTGGGGACCATCCCAGGGGCCAGCAGTCAACTCCCAGAGAGACTGAACCTCAAGGCGCACATCTGAGCCCTGCCCGACGGCAGTGGTCAAGGTAGAAGCAGGGAGCCCCCCGGACGATTAAGCAAACAGGGACTCTTCGTCTACCAGGCGCCTGGCCTTGATTCACACGCAAGGAATCGGTGGGCAGAAAGACAACAAAAGCCATTTTCATGCAAGAGGAGTTGGACATCAGGAAAAATCAGAGCCTCTTTGTATGACATGCCAAACTGCTGGAGCGAGAAAATGCCGGCCAGGGCTCAGATGCGCGCCGGGGACAGCGCGCCGCCCTGGGGAACCTGGGCCGTCAATGTGCACTTGTTATCGGGCTTTTCAGAGCGGTCGCCGGAAGCACGCGGGGCGCCTCCCCTGCCGCCTGTTCATGATGAGCTGGTGACACGGCCTTGGCTGGACTGTCTGGCCCCTGGAAGGGAGCCTGGGTGTCCTGAGATGTCCTCAGGGAGCCTTCGGGGCTCCGTATTCCTTTCCCTGCCTGCAATTTGGTCTGGGGGCTACAGGTGAAGTGGGCAGGGGGATTCCTGGGTAAAAAGAGCCAAGAGCAAAAGAAGACCCCTTCTTCCAAGACCTGGTCTCCCTCAGGGCCCCCTTCCCTGTCCCCCACCATACCGTACGTTCTTGGGGTGAGCAAATGAGCATAGCTTTTCATCCCAGCCCCAAGCTTACGTTCTTAAGTGTTTGACCTTGGCTCTTCTCAGCACAGTAGGTGTTGCCAACAACCCCATTTTGCAAAGAAGGAAACCGAGGCACAAAGAAGGTCCCCCAGCTAGCAGGAGACGGCCTGGATTCAAACCCTGATTCATTGCAGGACCTGGGCCCTCCTCCACCATCTCAACCACCATGCCCCACCTCCTCTCCAAGATGCCAACCATCATGATCGTAAAGTAAAACCAGTTGCCATGGCAATTCACGTGGCCCTGTGTGTCAGAGTGACCACAGGGCTTCCAAATTGGTGGGTTTTTCCCTGAGAATAGATTACCAGGCCTTCCTTCCAAGGTGCTTGTAGGTGGACTGGAACCTTTCAGTTAACAGCCGAGCAAGTTGTCTGCACCACCCTGGGATTTCGCCGATGGTAACAGCTGCCGCTTATTTCAAGTCTACTGTGAGGCAGATGGAACTGCAGCCTTGCGTGTAGTTTCCACTTGATCCTCCTGACAACCCTATGAGGCAGGGATGGTTGAGCTCCCAGGAGGAGCCCCTAGCATCTAGGGCTTGTTCTCCTGATTCTCTCTCCACACTCTGCACTGCATGTATGCCACCTGTCCTTCTTACCACTGGGGTCTCTACAACCTCACGGTAAGTTCCCGGGGGGCTTCCTATAACCCGCAATGGCTAGCACAACACCAGACATTCAGCAGGTGCCCCACAAATGCTTAATGACAAGAATGTTAAGTAATGCTGCTCTCTAATGCAGTCCCTGGCCCTGTGGATATAGTGTTTGCGGTGGCCTCTGGAAAAAACACAAAAAGGTGAAGTCTGGTTTCAGCCCCACCTCTGCTGCCCAACCCAGATGACATTTTCTGTGCAAACCATCCCTCTGGTCCACTGCTCTAAGCAAGGTTCTCAGGGCAGAGCGGGACACCCATGACCAGCTACACAATTTGTGAGGCCCAAAGCAAAATGAAAATGTGCGCCCTTTATTCAAAAATTATTAATAATTTCAAGATGGTGACAACAGAGCATTAAACTAAGCACGGGGCCCTCTGAGCACAGAGCCCTTCTGAGCACGAGGTCCTTCTGAGCATGGGGTCTTGGGCGAGTGCACAGGTGACACGGCCATGAAGCTGGCCTTGGTGACAGCAGTCATTTTACACCCTACGAACATGGCCTGTTAGAGGGGCCTGGATTTCTCTAAGGCAGTCCTGATTTTAAATCTTCTGGATTCCCTTCCCTCCAAAGACACTAAAGATGCTAACATTTCAGAATCCCATAGCACCCACCTCCTGTATTGCCTCTTCTCCCTTCAACAACAACACAAAATCTGTCACTTGATCTCTTATCTAGAGATTTGCTTCAGAAAATATGGTTGCCACTGTATCATTTGTCCTGTGGGGGCACTCAAGGCACTGGGGTTAAACATTGACAGCCTGACAGCTTATCATGAGGCGGAAGCTGCTTCTAGCCTGGGCGCAAAAAAGTCTCCAGCTGGCCCAGTCTCAGCCCTGTAGAGCCAGGGTCCCCCAGCCAGTGCGAAGCTGGGCTCTCCTCTCCCTCACCCCAGACCATTCCTCAGTGTGTTCTGTGTCTTGGCAAATGGCTCCACTGCCCAGTTTCCCAGGCTAACCGTTGGGGCATCTTCCCGGCCTCCTACTTCTCTCAACCCCACCCCACCCAGCCAGTCAACCCGGCCTCCTAGTCTTTGGAATCCATCTGTTCTTCTTGGACATCTAACAGTTACTGCCTCCCCCATGCCACTGCCTCAGCTCAGACCCTCGTCATTTCACTCTGGGACAACTGTGTATTCCGGCCTCCCAGGAGGTCTCCTGACTCTAACCCACCTACCCTATGAAGAAGAGTCTCAACGTAAAACCCCACCGATGGCTGCCCTTTGCATGTAGGATCGAGTATCTCCTAAGCTTTGCATGGAAGGTCCTTCATGCTCCTCTCACCAGCATCGCCTGCAGCACCTCTCTGGGCAGCCTGGCCTTACAGACTGCTAGAGGTACCTTCAGCACAGCAGACTTTCCAAAGAATAGCTACAGTCAAGTGGTAGGCAGCAACCTGTGGGCTTTTCATGCTCAAGCTCATTTCATCTTTGTGACAACTCACTGTATCTCCATTTTGCAGATAAGACAACCAAGGCTCAGAGACTGCAAAGAATTTGCCCAAGGTTACAGAGCTAACACAGGATACAGCCAGGATTCAAATGCAGATCTCTTTGACCCAAACCCCTGTCTTATTAACCATTGCACTGACTCAGTTCAGATGTTTCAGGGATTCAATGTTCGAATCCCTTCTGGACAATGAAGCTCCCAGTGGGAGAGGAGCCCAGAGAGGTGGGCAGGGGCTAGGTCACGTGGGGCTTCGTGGGTCAGGGGAAGGAGCCTGATATTATCACAAGTGGAATGTGGTCTCATTGAAGAGTTCTGAGCTGAGGAGTGACACAATTGGATTTATATTTTTGAAAGATCTTTCTGGCTGCATTTGGCGAATGGCTAGCTCAGGGGTGGGAAAGAAAGCAGGGAGGCCAGGTAAGACACTATTGCAGCATCTAGGCGAGAGAAGACAGAGGCTTGGAGCCAGATGCAGCAGCAGAGATGGGGAGAAGTGGAGGGAAAGCTGGGGGGTGTGTTGGAGGTAGAGTGACAGGATTGGTGAGGGGTGTCAGGAATCCAGAAGGGATTTTCTTATCCTGTTCACCCTTGTTGTCTCTGCAGTGTCCAGCACTGTGTTTGGTATATAACAGGCTCTTGGTGTTTACTGGGTGGATGAACTAATGACCGAGTGGGTGGGAAAGGGGACAGAGGTGAGTCTCCTGAAATCAGACCACACTAGCCAGCAGCAGCACGTCCAGCGTGTGAAGCTACCACCACACACTGTTCTTGCCAACGTGTCAAAGTGAAATCAGGCTTTGAAGTAAAAATCTAAATGGCAAAGCCAACAGTGTCTCCAAGAAGTCACTGTCCCTTCTGCAGTGCCTCTGTGGGAGCACAACCACTGTGCTTTTCACAGCAATTTCCCAAATATCTTCTCATTGGGTTTTTGCACAGCCCTGGGAGAGAATGTGGAGGGTGGAGGATAAAGGAATGGAGGAATGGAGGGTGGTGAAAGGATGGGGAGATGTAGGGAGGGTGAAGGGATGGAGGGAGAATGGATAGAAGGATGGAGAGAGAGAGGATGGATGGAGGACGGATGGGGAGGAAAGAAAAACAATGTAGGGAGGATGGAGGGAGGGAGAGTGGAGGGAGGATAGATGGATGGAGGGAGGATGGAGAGAGGGAGGACAGAAGGAGGATAGATGGGACAGGAAGGAAGGAGGATGGAGGGAAGATGAAGGATAATGGAGGAAGGATGGAGGGAGGGAGGACTGATGGGGAAGGAGGGAGGAGGACAGAAAGATAATGGAGGAAGGAAGGACAGAGGGAGGATGGATAGGAAGGATGGAGATAAGATGGATGGGGGAAGGATGGAAGAAGAATGGAAAGGGGGTGGAGGAAGGATAGATGGGGAGGAAGCAAGGAGGACAGAAGGATAAGGGAGGAATGGAGGGAGAATGGAGGGAGGGAGGATGGGTGGAGAGAGGATAGAAGGAAGGACAGGTATCACTTGCCAATTTGACAGCCAAGCCAAACAAGGGTCTAGGAGGTTAAGGAAGAAGTGATTGTCCAGATGGTTAGTGGCAGAATTGGAACCAGGTCACAGGTTTCTGACTCCCTTTCTAGGGATTTCTGCACCCCAGCACCCCGGTCTTCTTTATCATAGCCCTTATCATGCAGCACTGGAAGTTCACAGTTGTAGCCTCAGAACCTGAACAGAGTTTGGTACTGAGCAGGTGCTCGATAAGTATTGGAGGGACGAATGGGTTGTGTTACGAAGTCTCTCTTTAAAGCCCCCCAATGCATTATCTGTTACTCAGGTATCAATAACATGCCACTCAGCTCCTGTCCTGCGGCTCTCATGCCAGCCCAGAATGACCGCGTCCCCGGCTCCTCTCTGTCCCCTCGGGGCCAGGGTGGGCAGGCAGGGCATTTGGCAAACTCACTCAGCCAGAAAATGAGATGGGGGATGCAGATGCCATCACCACCCCAGCACTGCCTTGGTGCCCGACCCGAGTTAAACTCCTAATAAAAAGAGAGCCCTTAAGGCTCCGATTTCATGGGTCACAGAAGCAGCGATAGTGGTTCTGCCTCCTGGAGGTGAATGGAATAGCACCGGACCCTTCGTCTGCCTGAACACCCCTGGGGAGGCTCAGCTTCTTCCATTCCCAGACCCTTGAGGCCAGTGAACTGACCTGGGCCCTCACTCAGGACAGCTGCAAAGTCGGGGTGAATTATTTCTTCTGGGAAAACTTCCAAAGTTCAGGAAACATGGAAACGAGAAGAAGGAAATGACACATTTTGAACATCTATTAGGTGCCGGGCATGGTGAGGGGCATTTTGTGTGTTTTCTCATAAAAACTTCACAACAATTCCAGGAGGGTTAGTCTATGATGCTCCTATTTTACAATGAAGGAACTGGAGTTCAGAGAGGTTAGGTAATTTGTCTGAAGACACACAGCTAATAAGTGGCAGAGTCTGGACTCAAACCCGGGTTCATGTGACTTCAGTGCTGGCTGGCTGACTGATGCTGCTGCTTCCACACAGATGAATGGAAGGAGAAAGGGCACGCTGGGGCTAGGAGGTGACAGAGACACTGATAGCAGTTAAGCCAGGGAGACCTGACCATTATTACTCATTCATTTTCTCCAAGGCTCAGGAGCTGGGCTTGAGTCAAGAAACTCCCCTGGGTCTTTCCATGCTTAGCCTTGGAGATAGGGCCATAGTAGGGGTGGGTCCGTGGGGAGGGGGGCATTTGTTAAGCACTTCTACCTCCTTGGACTTGGCACAGCAGAAGGCACAGCAGGGCTTGATGCCACAAGGTGACGTATTGACCTTGCTTTAATTCTGCAATCCTCAAAGGAGGGGGGGTTGTACCAAGTGGAAAGGGCTTTGCAGGGGGGTGACCACGAGAGTCTCCAAGTCCGTGCACAGCAAAGCTTCCTGGGCTGGGGGACACAAGTGCTTAAGGACCCCAAGGAAGAAGAGTGGGTTGGTGGAGAGGCACTGATGTTTTAACCAGTTCCCATCAAGTTGATTCTGACTCATGGTGACCCATGTGTGTTAGGGCAGAACTGTGCTCCATAGGGTTTTCAATGGCTGGTTTTTTGAAAGTAGATCACCAGGCCTTTCTTCCAAGGTGCCTCTGGGGGGACTTGAACCTCTAACCTTCCAGCTGGTTAGCAGCCCAGCAAATCAACCATTTGCGCCACCCAGGGACTTCCCTGATATTTTAGGAGAGCAAAAACAGAGAGCTCCTTGGACAAGAGAACATCCCAGTCTCCAGCACCTTAATACGGTGTCCTCTGCCCCCATTCTGGCTCCAGGAGAGTGGGAGGAGGGGCAGGAAGAGGCCTGGGGCCAAGGCTGGGAGTGGTTGAAAGTGAAGTCGCCCTCTGTGCTGCTGTGGAGCCAGCAGAGAGCTTGGGTCTGTGATGGGCTGCAGTCTGCTTTGCAACCACCCTGGAGCATCACCCAAGAGTCTCTGGATGCCAGGCCTCTCCTCAGGCAGTGGAGGCATGAGGGAGCCTGGAAACACAAAGGCCAAAACACTCATCCCTGCCGGGATCGCCAGCTCGCAATGGAGGACCGTGTGTTGAGGTTGAGAGCTGAGCCTCTTGCCTGGCTCCCTCCTCTTGGATGCGCGTGGCTCACACCCAAGAGCTGCTGGAACGCAGGAGCTAGGGCAGTTTGAATTCCACGCAGCTTTCTGCTAACAAGCACCTCCTGTTGTGGAGCACCAGCTCTAGGGTGTGCAAGCTATGTTCACATTCCCTGCCCCATCATCCCATCTTCCAGACGTCTGGACAACAGGAGCCTACTCTGTTACGGTGGCTGCTTGGTGCCAAACCTTCCTTTCCCCAGGTGCTGGTGGGAGGGGAGGCTGGGCTGGGACAGAGCCCTAACCAGGCAGCCCAAACACCCACTTCTGTTCCTGGCTTCCTTACTAACGAGCTGCCTGACCTTGGGTAAGTCACTTTGCCTCTCTGGCCTTGAGTTTCTTTTCCTTGCAGAGGTTAGGGGTTAGGCAGTTTTGCTCCTCAGTGCTGGAACATGCTGGGTGTCTTAGGCAGGGGTGAGTTGGGCGCCTGTGGCTCATGACTGTTACTAATGTAATGGGGCTGGGCAGGACTAAGTCCCCCAGCAGGAGTAGAGGCAAGCCAGCCCGTTCAGAGGGTGCTCTCCCCCCTTTACATCCCATGTGCTTTCTTGAAGGGAGGAGAAATGAGTGGAGCTCTCACTGGTTTTCAAGGATCTGCCTTCGCGCACCTAAGTGATGCACCCCTCCAGCAGTGGGTCTCCACCACGACAATTTTGCCCCCCAGGGGACAGTGGCAATGTCTGGAAACCTTTTGGGGGAACATTTTTGGGGGGACAGTGCTACTGCTATCTAGGGTTGAGGCCAGGGCTGCTGCTGTTGTTGGGTGCCATTGAGTCGATTCTGACTCATAGTGACACCATGTGACAGAGCAGAACTGCCTCATAGGCTGTAATTTTTATGGGGGGCTGATTGCCAGGTCTTTCTCCCATGGAACCACTGGGTAGGTTCAAACCACCAACCTTTGGGTTAGCAGCTGACTGCTTAACCATTGCCCCACCAGGGCTCCAGGGATGCTGCTAAACATCCTACAGTGAACAGGACCGCCCCCCACAATAAAGAATGACCCAGGCCATATGTCAGTTGTGCTGAGGTTGAGAGCCACTGCTCTGTCCCGAGAGCCATTGATGATGGTCCCATAACCCTTGGGAGGACTACGAGTTATCATGGTGCTCCTGAGTCAGGCTCTACGGCACTTTCCGGCGCTGCTTTTGGCTGTGGGGGTGTTGGGCAGTAGTGCCAAAATCTGGGGACCCCCATGAGTACACCCATGATTTTCTTTCCCAATTCTGCTCCTTCCTCCACCTTCCCATCTGGAAATGGCACCACCACTTAGCCAGCTCCCATGGCCAGAAATTTGGGCAGTCATCTGGATTCCTTACCCCCTTCTCCCCATCCTTCTGGCCACTTCTCCCCATCTCTGCTGCTGCCACTATGGTCCCAGGTATCCTGCCTGGTAGGAAAGCCCGGTGGCATAGTGGTTAAGTGCTACAGCTGCTAACCAAAGGGTTGGCAGTTCGAATCCACCAGGCACTCCTTGGGAACTCTATGGGGCAGTTCTACTCTGTCCTACAGGGTCGCTATGATTCGGAATCGACTTGACGGCACTGGGTTTGGTTTTGGTTTGGTATCCTGCCTAGTTGCTTGCCACCATGTTCTGACTGGCCACCTGGTGGCCTCCCAGATTTCCATCCCCCACATGAAGCCTGAGCATCTTCTGAAAACAGAAATCAAATCACTTTACTGTCCTGTCCCAAAGCCCCAAACAGCACTGACTGATCCCATGTAAAATAAAGCAGGCTCCTGACCCTGACTCAGACTGCCCCTCCAGCCTGTGATGGAGCCCCCCCCCCCCTCTGTCCGCCCTTCCTCCCATCCCTTTCCCTTCTGCATCCTCACCAGGCACCATCCTGCCTGGGGACCTTGACTTGCTTTTCCCTCTTCCTGGAAGACCTTCCTCCAGGTCCTGCTTCTGGTTCGGGTTTCAGCTTAAACATCCCCTTCCCTAGGGCTCGTCCCTGCCCCCTTGGCCAAGCACTGCCCCCCATCCCCCAGTGTCTCCCAGTACACACCCCTGCATATTTTCATCACAGCATCCATCAGTATTTGGTAATGTCAGCTACCCCATCAGGCTGCCAACCCCAGCACAGCAAGGACCTGGAGCCAAGCTGTGTCTGACACAGGGCAGGTACTCAGCAAGTATGAGCTGAATGAATGAATGAACAGAAGTATGTCCCATAGGTTTTTCCAGCCCACATGTGTGTGCCTTAGCGGTAAAAATGTTGCGAACCACTGAACTAAACAAGGTTCTCCCTGAGCTGGAGAAAACCCTCCTTCGAGCACTTGAGGAGGCCAGGCTGAGCTAGGCCCCACCCGGAAGCGGTGGGCGGGGGCTCCCTGGCGTTTGCTGCAGAAACTCAGAGCAGGAGGGGTGTCCCAGATCAGCCAGGTGAGGAGGCGGAGGCCCACTGGGCTCACTTCCTAGCACATTGCCCCTCTAGATTGGCTGTGCTAGTCCTTCCTTCCCTCACCTCTGAGAGGCTGGATTCTAAGACTCAAACCTCCTTCCTACTTTTTGCTTCCGTGCTGTGTCCTGAAAACCCCGAGTCGGGATGAACCTCTGAGCTGGCTGAGGAGACTGACACAGGAGATTTATTTTAGCAACCCACTGGTTTTTCTACTGAGCCTTTCTGAAGCCCCTAACATGGGGCTCCTCCAAGGCCAGCTCTGCAGTGGAGCAATTAAGTCAGTCCCCAGGCTGGGGTCCACCAAGACCCCCAGGTCGTCTCCATGAAGTCAGCTGGCTCCAGTTAAAAGAAAGTGGGGTTTCCTTACAAGGAGAGAAGGAAGTGAAGAACAGGGGACAGGGAGAAGGACAGAACAGGGCATTAAAGAAAGGTGGACGTGAGAAGGGATCTTGAGGGCTCTTTCTCGACGGGTTGGAGAGTGAGCACCAGGTACGGAGCAGGACCAGCAAGGGAAAACACCCCCTACTGCCCTTCTCCAAATCTGTGGTTCAAATGAAGGACTTTCCTTGGCTGGGGGAAAGCTGAGACCACCTGTTCAATCTCAGCCGTGTTCCGGACAGTGGAAGACCTCTCTGACACTCAGGAGCTGTGACGACCTTAAGCCTCATTTTCTACGCCTTTTTTTTAATCTAGAAAAGACAGGTAATTAATATTTACCTTGAAGTGTTGCTGGCAATTACATGAGCTAATCCGAATCCTGCACTGAGGTCTTCAAAAGTGATGGCTGTGATTATTAATACTGGAGCGCCAAGGAGGGCCCGCGGGTGAGGTTACGAGCTGGCAGAGCTTGGTGCAGCGGGGCAGGGGGCCTGCTCGGGCTGCTGTCATCTGGGCTGAGTGGACGGAATGCCCACGGGTTATCGTGAGAGGAAATGAAAGCAAAAAGAGACCGGAGTCTGTGAATGTTCATAGCAGCATTACCCATAATAGCCAAAAAGTAGAAACGACCCAAATGACCATCAACATTCGAGAAATAAAGTGCCAATACATGCTGTAACATAGACGAAACTCACAAAACACTGCTCAGTGAAAGAAACCAGTCACAAAACCACATCTCGTACGATTCCATGTGCACAAATTGTCCAGAATAGGAAAATCCACAAAGACAGAAAGTAGTTATGTGGCTGCTTAGGGCTGAAGGTTGGGGCTGGGTGGAGAGTGACTTCTAATGGGTACAAGGTTCTTTTGGGGGAGACAAAAATGTTCTGGAATTAGATGGTGGTCATGGTTCTACAACCGTGAATATACTAAAAGCCACTGAATTGTACTCTTGAACACACACACACCCATGAAAGGTTCCTAGCCCAGGGCTTGGCCTGGAGAAGGTGGGTAGTTGTTGTGTACCATCCAGGGTACACCTGTAGGGTTCCCTAGGCTGTAATCTTTACAGGAGCAGATTGCCAGGTCTTTCCTCCCATGGAGCAGCTGCTGGGTTTGAACTGCTGACCTTTTGGTTAGCAGCCAAGTACTCAACCATGGCTCCAGTAGGGTAAATAGTGTTATTTGGATCAAAAACTCTGTGAATGGTCCTGGGTCTGGAGTGTGGTTTAAGGCAGAGCTTTCCAGCTGAGCTGCAAGGAAAGGGTTCCAGGTGTGCTTGGGGAGGGGGGGTCCCACCCTTTACCTCTGGGCAGCTGGGCAAGGCCTGGGGCAGCTGGAGTCCCTCGGGCAGTCATCCACTGTGCAGTACTAACATTTTCTCTGTGTCATGGTGTGACTAACAGCTGGGGGACCTGGTGGGAGGGCTGCTGCCCAGATGAGAAAGGTGAGCGTGATTGGCAGAAAGCCTCCTCTCCCTCTAAGTTTCCAGGGCCTTCTCTGTATCTTCCCCTGCTGGCACCCAGCACAGAGCTGGGCATGAAGTAGGCAGCAGGGCTGCCCCTGGTGTCGAGGCTGGCAGTGTAAGGCTCTGGCAGACCTCTGCGAGTGTGCTGGGGGCTTCATCCATAGGTGATGTCGGGGCAAGGAAGGGGAAGGGCACTGCTGAGGCTGAGCTTTGCCAGGACCCTTTATTCTGGGGCCAGAGCCCTCGTGATGCCAGTACAGTGACTGGATCCTGCATGGACCCTGGCTTCCAGCAGCCCCATCACGTGCTCCAGAACTAATGGTGGGCATGGAGGCTTTGGCACAAGCTGATGCCCTTGGGGCCCAGAGCCTCCTTTTCTCCTGTTGCCCTGGCAGACTAGAACTGCTCCATAGGCTGGTGGATTCGAACTGCTGACCTTTTGGTTAGCAGCCATAGCTCCTAACAACTGCACCACCAGGGCTCCACTCTGTCCCCAGTACACAGGGTGTGTTCTTCATGTTTGCTTACACTCTGTAAAACCAAAACACCAAATCCATTGCCATCAAGTCGATTCCAACTCATAGTGACCCTAGAGGACAGAGTAGAACTGCCACATAGGGTTTCCAAGGAGCAGCAGGTGGATTTGAACTGCTGAGCTTTTGGTTAGCAGCCAAATGCTTAACCACTGCTCCACCAGGGCCCCAAAAAACCAAATCCGTTGCTGTCGAGTATCCCCTGTCAACTTCTAAAATGCATTTGAGATTAAACAAACATTTGTTAGCAATGCCTTTGATTTAACGTCCACAAAGATGTATTACTCCTTTCCTTAGTCCCCAGCCTTGTGCCGGGTGTCACCAAAGATAAAAAGAAAAAATGAGGTGGGATCTTGAGTGGGGGTAGGGACGGCCAGTCCAGAATGTGGTGGAAGGAGAGAGAAAAAGAGAGAGAGGGAGGAGGAGAGAGAGAAGGCGTGTGTTATGTAATGTGTGTATCCGCTGCACATCCTAACTTCTCGCTGCCTTGATGCTCAGACCCTGGCTCCACTGGGTAGTCCAGTACTTAGTTCTATTTTTAATGGCACCCCAGAAGCAGAAGCTGTTTGAGAATGGGCAGGATATCTTGTGGGAAGAAGTATATAGTAAGACAAAGGATCAAATCCGGCCCTGCCGCCTCCTGACTGGGTCCCTCTGGGCAAGTCCCTTAGCCTCCCTAAGCCTCAGTTCCCTCTTCTGCAAGATGGGGGTGAGACAGTGGCCCCACTGGGCTGTTGGGAGCCTACCACACAGTACATGCACAAGGCTCACGCACGTGGCTATTCTGACACTTGTGGAATAGAGGGGCAGCAGGGGTGCCCTTTCTTCGGGGGCAGAAAGTGGCTAAGGCGCTCTCCGCGCTGGCGAGGCTGGGCAGGCAGGCTTCCGCATGCAGCCCTGACAGATTGCAGAGACACTGTCAGTACACAGAGGAGCTGGGCTCCCCTGGCCTGGCAACGTCCGCCTACGGGAAGCAACCAGGAAACAGGCTCTGCTGTTTGCCAGTTGTCAGCGAACCTTTCCCAGCCCTGCCGTGACACCCAGCCTCCCTGTGCCGCAGTATTTCTTCAGTTTCAGCTCCGCGGTTTGACCTTTTAATTTTTTTTTTTCCTTTTCATTTTAGTTTGGATGCACTGCTTTGGAGGCATTCTGCTCCAGAACAGGTGGAAATCATGCATTTTACACACAAAAGCCAACACTGAGGTGACTCCCTTCCTCCACGCCCCCAGGGAGTGGCCAGGGGTGAATGGACTGTCCAGGACTCTGCCCTGGCCACTTGCTGGTGGTGGTGGGGACAGAGGAGGTGTCAGAGGGCTGACCCAGGTGGAGGAGCTGTCGAGGTGATTCTACAAGCAACAAGGAATCTTACAGAAGCTTTCCCAGCCCTGGGTCCCATGAGATTGTTCTGACTCTAGGATGTGGTCTGGTTTGGCCCCCAGAGCCCCAGAGTTTGGGGCATGGCTGAGGCAGCCCAGTTTCTTTAGTGAAGTCCCCCAGATGGCAATTCCCTACCCCGCCCCCCTCTGCCAGCTCAGCCAGCTGCCCAGATCAGCTTGGGGCTCTCTTGATGAACACCGAGTGCAAACGGCTCGAGGCAGCTGGCAAGATGCTAAGTGCAGCATCAATCCTAATTAGGATGAGGGATTAATAAAGGTGGCACCTTAGCCACTCTGCGGAGGCCAGGTTTGCTGGCACGGAGAAGTTATTCCAATGTTCAGGGGGAGACTGGAAAGCCCGGGGTCCAACTGTGCCTCGGGGTGGTGATGGTGCTGTGCAGACAGCTCCAGCGGAGCTTGTGGGACAGCACCCGGGAGCACTGCAGCCCCTGCTCTGTGTTTAGTTCAGGTGCTGTGGCAGGTAGTGACGTGGGCACACTGGCAGCAGGAGAGGAGTAGGTGTTCATGATCTGAGCAATTGCACACCGAAAAACGATGTTTTTCAAAAGAAAGGAGGAGGGTGTGATCGTGGGCCCACTGGCGCCTTTGTGTGGCTGTGTTTCCCCAACTATTGGTTGCACATTCGTGTGTCTTGAAGACTCCACTTAGCCCTGGCATTAAGCTCCGAATTGCAAAGGGCAAGCCAACCTCCTTTGCAAAATGATGTGGGGGACAAAGGTGGGCAAGATTCCAGAGAGGAAAAGGCATGGTCTGAGGGGGGCAGAGAGGGGGCAAGTTTGGCTCCACAAGCCACCCAGCTTTACAAAGCCCCCTTTTAGCTGCATCCAGATGCGGCTAGAAAAGGCCCATCTTTTTAAGAGCTCCCTACCAACCTCCACTCTACGGCCTTCAGTATGGCTTACACCTCAACATAAAGAAAACAAAAAATCCTCACAACTGGACCAGTAAGTAACATCATGATAAACAGAGAAAAGATTGAAGTTGTCAAGGATTTCATTTTACTGGGATCCACAATCCACAATCAACGCCCACGGAAGCAGCAGTCAAGAAATCAACCGATGTGTGTAGCACTGGGCAAATCTGTTGCAAAAGACCTCTTTAAAGTGTTAAAAAGCAAAGATATCAACCGTGAGCACTAAGGTGTGCCTGACCCAAGCCAGGGTATTTTCAATTGCCTCATATACATGTGAAAGCTGAATAATGAATAAGGAAGACCAAAGAATTGATGCCTCTAGAATTGTGGTGCTGGCAAAGAATATTGAATACACCATGGACTGCCAGAATAACGAAAAAATCTGTCTTGGAAGAAGTACAGCCAGAATGCTCCTAGAAGGGAGCATGGTGAGACTTCGTCCTACCTCCTTTGGGCATGGTGTCAGGAGGGATAGGTCCCTGGAGAGGGAGATCATACTTGGTAAAGTAGAGGGTCAGCAAAAAAGAGGAAGACGCTCAAAGAAATGAATTGACACAGTGGTTGCAACAATGGTCTCAAGCATAGCAACAATTGTGAGGATGGCACAGGACTGGGCAGTGTTTTGTTCTGTTGTACACAGGGTCGCTATGAGTCGGAATTGATTGGAGGGCACCTAACAACACCAAACTCCACTATGATCCAACCACGCTGAACTATCTGCCGGCGGCGGCTGTAACCGCGAGAACGAAGGTTAGACATGCGGAAGAACTTCCTTAACAATCAAGGGACGGAGTTAACACACAGGAAAAGGTTCCAGAGAGAGATGAGGCAACTCTGTCCAAGGATTTTTGAAAAATTAAAGGAACGGTCCGCCACCTCTCCCCCCGCCCCCGTTTCCTTTCTCAATCTGAAGGACAAGACCAAGCAGCGGACTTGTCCGCAGCGTGGAAGGGACCAGAGGGCCCTTCCACTGCCACCTGTTAGTTCAAGTTTTGCAGCTGGGCAGGCGGGAGATTTTCGGCGTTGGTGTCAGGGCCCGCCCTGGAGGAGCCGGTCTACACTGTCCGGGAAGGGAAGTACCCAGTCCGGCCCCTGGAGGTTTTCCACCCTCAGAGCATCAACTGTTCGGCCTTCCAGCACATCTGGGGGTCGCAGCGCCCCGCCCCTGCCACCTCGACGGGCGACCACGCCCCTCTCAGGCCGCTCCCGCTCGCAGCGCACCCCTAGTCCCCTGCCGAGGTCTCCCGAAACCACCCAGCAGAGGGTCCAGGTCAGAAGGTTCGCTGCCCTAATCCGGGGCGGGGGTAGGGGGGACTTGGTGTCGCCCCTTCTCCTCCCCACCGCGCAGGGGGAGCGGGCCGGTGGCAGGGTGGAAGAGGAAACGGCAGAGCAGGGTCTCGGAGGTGTCGGGCTCGGGCGACCCGGCTCCCCTAGACCCACTCGAGGTCTACCCCCGCCCTGGGCCCCGGACTGAAGCCAGCGGCGGGCGGCTACGGCTCCCCGCCCCCGGCCAGCCCCGCCCAGGATGGCCAGTTCCCATAGCAATCGCACAGACACCGGTTGCCAAGCAACCCCTCCCTCTCCTCCCTCCCCTTCTAGCCCGTCCGCTCCCCCCACCCCCACCCCACCCTCCTCCCACCCCCTCCCACCCAGCCTCCACCTCCCCGGGGGCGCCGGCGAGGCCCCTCGGGATCGCTCCGGTCCCGGATGCGTGCGCGCGCGCGTGTGAGTTTCCGTGTGTTTCATTGTGTCCGCTGCCAGGGGGTGTGCGTGTGCGAGTGGAGAGTTTTGGGGGTCGGTGTGTTGGGGGCCCACCGGCTGGGAGGCACCCTGAGCTGGTGCACATCTGGCGGCGAGGGGACTCGCCCGCCGCTCCGGCTCCTTTGTGTCTCGCGCGGAGCCGGCGCCGCGCCCACCCCTTCGCTGCCCGCGCCCCGGGCGGTGTTTGTGTGCGTGCGTGTGTGTGTTGGGGGGTTCGGGCTGGCCGTACCTTCGATGCAGCACACCCGCCACAGCCCCGAGTGGGTGAGGTCGCCTCGGGCGCGGCGGGGCGGGGGCCCGTCGTCCATGGTCAGGTTGGTGCCGTTGCAGATGTGCGCGCTGGAGTAGAGCCAGTAGTCGGTGCCGATGGCGATGGCCATGAGCGAGAAGGCGGCGAAGGCTCCGGCCGTGGTCAGCAGCATCTGCAGCCCGCGGTCGCATCGCACCATGGTGGGCGCCTCATAGTCCGCCGCCCGCCGGCCCGGCCGCCGCGCCCGCCCGCAGCTTCACTCCGCGCGCCGCGCCGGGCACCCGGGCTGGGGCCAAGGCCGGGGGGCGGCACCGCGCTGTGCGCTTGGACCCCCGCCGGGGTTGCCTGCGCGCCGGCCCGCCGGGGCTCAAACTCCGAGCGCTAGGGCGGCGAGTGCGGGCTGCGCGGGCCCCGGGCGGGCTGGCGGCGGCGGCGGCCGGGGGCTCCTCCCTCTCGGCCCGCCCCCTCTCCCCGCGCCTCCGCCCGCGCCCTCCGCGCCACCGCCGCCGCCGCGCTCCCGGGCCGCGCCCCGCTCCCCTCCGCACCCCTCGCTCCCCTCTCTCTAGCCCGGATTTTCTCTTCCCTCCCCTCCTCTTCCCTGCTCGCGCGCGCTCTCTCCTCCTCTCCCAGGGTTCATTCACATTATTAGAGCGAAGGAAGAAAGGTTGCCGCCGAGGGAAGAAAGGTTGCCCAGGAGGACCGAAGGGAAACCACGTGTCCAGCCAGCTCTTTTACCCAACCCAGGACACACGGCCTCACCTACACGGCCCTATTTTTTTTTTTTTTTTAATATGTGGAGTGTATGTATGTGTATGTCGCGTGTCCCTCCTTTCCCCCTTGCACATATCCGTGCCGCTACCTGGCGATGACTGGATACGCCTGAGTGGTAGTAGGAGTGTTCAAGTCAGGTTTCCGGAAGCCCCAGGTGTGGGTCACAGCTGGGAGTTGTTGCAGGTTAAGCTGGGCCCCCGGGCCACGCCTTTTTTCTCTCCTCTGTTATCTCCCCTTCCTCCCCTGCCCCGGAGGCAGCGGTCCAGACGACAGCCCCTCCTTACCCAGATGGCCCCTGCCCCAGGGGTCCTCCAGATGCGGTTGTGGGGGCTGGGAGGATCAGGACTTTGGATGGAGCTGAGGGAGAAAGGGAGATAGCAGCCTAGATCCTTTGGGTAGAACTTAGGATCCCTGCTTTATTGGGCAGTGTGTTTAAGGCTGTGACTGAAGATGGGACTGTCACCTATTATTATACTCCTCATCGTACGTTACTGTTACAGTCCAAGGAACACCCCCCCAAAAAAAAACCATTGCGGTCGAGGGGATTCCAACTCATAGCGGCCCTATAGGACGGAGTAGAACTGCCCCATAAGGTTTCTAAAGCTGTAATCTTTACTGCTGACCTTTCAGTCAGCAGCCAAACACTTTAACCACTGCACCACCAGGGTTCCTTGACGAACACCCCAGTTTTACAAAATTCAACATTCCAACCACCAGCAGTTTCCCTCTTTCTCCCAGCTCCGTCCACAATACCTTTATTTCTTTTTGCCTCTTTCCTCACTCACTCTACTCAGGCTTAACTGGCTCTCCCTCTCCTCCTCTCCTTTATCACCATCCTCTGCTCCAAGCCCTGCTGGTTTCACTTAATTGCCTTTGCTGCTGGCAGGATCCCAACCTGGACACACTCCCTTCTCCTGGCAGCCACTCCAGACTCCTCCCCCTTCAAAACCCTGCTCCCAACTCTTCCCTCCAGGAGGCCCTCTGAGAACCACACCTGGACGCTCCTTTGCTTCACCAATGCTCTTGTGGATTTCACCAATATTGTCAATTTCCTAGGGGAGGCTGCACTCCAGGAAACTGAAGGAGGTCGTAGATGGAGAACTGCCATTCTTGCAAGTTGCAGCTTAAATTTTACCTCCTTTGTAGCACCATCCCTGATCCTCATTCCCCAGCGGGAATTAATTAGTCCGTGATGGAACCACTAGGAGCCCTGGTGGGGCAATGGTTAAGTGCTCAGCTGCTAACTGAAATGGTGGTGGTTTGAACCTACCCAGAGGCTGGGGGTGGGAGGGAGAATGACCTGGTGGTCTGTTCCCATAAAGATGTCGGCCTAAAAAACCCTATGGGGTAAATCTACTCTGTCACATGGGGTTGCTATGAGCCGAAAATCGACTCGACAGCATCCAACAACAACAGCTGGAATCACTGGAGTATCTCTCCCAGGAGATTGTGAGCTTTACCTTGTCTGGCATGTATGGTAAGTGCTTAAGGAATGTTTGCTGAAAAAGAGGTGTTTCTTGCCCCCTGGAAAATTATAGTCTGGTTGGAGGAAGCAGGACATATAAATAAAAGGGGAAAAAAATTGCAAGGAATAGACTGGCTATCTATATAATTTATTTATTGTGCTTTATTTAGGTGAAAGTTTACAAATCAAGTCAGTCTCTCATACAAAAAGCCATACACACCCTGCCGTGCACTTCCAGCTGCTCTCCCCTTAATGAGACAGCACATTCCTCCTCTCCACCCTGTATTCCCCGTGTCCATTCTGCTAGCTCCTGTCCCCCTCTTCCTTCTCATCCTGCCACCAGACAGAAATCACCCACATAGTCTTATGTGTCTACTTGACCCACAATGTTCACTCCTCACCAGCATCATTGTCTATCTTATAGTCTAGGCCAATCCCTGTCTGTAGAGCTGATTTCGGGAATGGTTCCAATCTTGGGCTATCAAAGGGTCCAGAGACCATGACCATCATGGTCCCTCCGGTCTCAGTCAGACCATTAAGCCTGGTCTTTTTACAAGAATTTTGTATCTGCATCCCACTGATCTCCTTTTCCATCAGGGATTCTCTGTTGTATTCCCTGTCAGGGCAGTGATCAGTGGTAGCCGGGCACCATCTAGTTCTGGTCTCAGGCTGATGCAGTCTCTGGTTTACGTGGCCCTTTCTGTCCCTTGGGCTCATATTTATCTTGTTAGACCGGCTATATTAATTAGCACTTGTTGGCCCCTTCTCCTGCTTTTGGGGTGTCCTGCCTTCCAGAGTCTCAAAGGACAAGAGTCTTTTGAGACTTCTATTTTACTTTTACTCAGTCACCATGGCCCCTGATATGAGTGTCTGCACACAGCAGGTGCCCAGTGCTTGCCTGAGCAGGCCACAAGGAGGAAGTTCCCTGTGGCGGGGAACAGAGGCATCCACCTCTGCCGCTAACATCGACAAAGATTAAGTCTGGGTTGTTTTCAGAAGCTCCTAGGAAAGTGGATCTCAAGCTTCTTTTCTTGTTCGTTTGTTTTTTAGGAGCAAATTCTTATTTCAAATTAAATCTTAAAAGGAAACAACATAAATGAGCCAGCTCTCCCAACAGGGAGACTTACAGGTAAGAGCTGGTGCTGCTGTGGTTGAATGGGGCTATGGGGCCTAGAACATCCCCTTCAGTGCCTCTACCTGTCCACACACACCATCCCTGCAGCCCCCGGAGCTCCTTTGTGGACCTAGGGGTCCATGAGACATGATGTGAAAACTGATGTCCTGTGCCAACAACAGAAACCCTGGTGGCGTAGTGGTGAAGTGCTATGGCTGCTAACCAGAAGGCAGCAGTTCGAATCCACCAGGCGCTCCTTGGAAACTCTATGGGGCAGTTCTACTCTGTCCTATAGGGTCACTATGAGTTGGAATCCACGGCAGTGGGTTAGTGACTGCCAACAACTGGGTGACTCGGGAACATCCCCCCACATCTGCACCCACCCCTCCATCTGCTTGCAGCCTCCCTCAGGGACTTTAGGAGAAACAAATGGAAGTGACATGAATGAATCTGATATGGAGAGGGGATAGCTACCCCACACTCCTCTTAGGTGGGAGAAAAAGGCAAGTATGGCAGAACCCTCCTCTCATTGAGCAAGTGATTATATGTTAATCCTATGGGAGATGGAGATGTTATTCAGAACAGAGATTTTCATTCCTCTGGGTCCTATCAGACCAGCTCCCACCCCTTCCACTCTCACAGGAGCTTGTAGGAGAGTTGAGACAGCACTGGACTTAGCTCCAAGAGAATCACCATCTTGTGCTGGCTTCACGGCGAATTTGCTGGGTGATCTTAGATCAGCCGAAACCACCACAGAGAACGATATGTCTCGGGTCCACCTTTAAGAGTTGTTTGGAGAGTCAAATAAAGCAGTCCTGCACGCTGCATACACTTAATGACAGCTGTGGAATGCTGACTTTACCATTTTGGAGGCAGTTAGCCAGACACAGTATAAAAAACCGTTGCTGTTGAGCCAATTCCAATTCATGGCAACTCCACATGTGTCAGAATAGAACTGCACTCCATAGGGTTTTCAAGGGCTGATTTGTTGGAGAGGATCCCCAGGCCTTTCTCCTGAGGTGCCTCTGGGTGGGCTTGAACCTCCAACATTTCAGTAGCAGCTGACCCATTAACCATTTGTACCACCCGGGGCTCCAGACACTGTCTAAACCAAAACCAAACACATTGCTGTCAAGTCGATTCTGACTCATAGCAACCCGATAGGACAGAGTAGAACTGCCCCATAGGATTTCCGAGGGCGCCTGGTGGATTTGAACTGCTGACCTTTTGGTTAGCAGCTGTAGCTCTTAACCACTATGCCACCAGGGTTTCCAGACACTGTCTAAAAATTGTCTAGGGGATGTATATTATATTCTCTGTTAATTCTATTATCCCCTTACCACACAGGGACCCGAGGCACAGAGAAGTTAAGTAACCAGCTCAAGGCCCTACACTTGGAAGGTGGTCAGGTCAGATCCCAGCTCAGGTCTGGGTAACTTCCAGGCCTGAGTTTTTCAAGGACACTATAAACAGCCTCTTTGTCATTCATCAAGTGTGGCTTGGCTGTGCCTATTCCTTGTTATTATCATTTCCTTTATGTCAGGGGGAACCTCAGTGGGGTCTATGGCAGTTTGCCTTTCTGTCTGTGGGCGCTCACGTGGCACCATGCTTGGTCCTGAGGTTGTGAGGATGTAGACTGTAGAGTCAAATAAGGACTTGATCGCCGGCAAAAGAAGCTGGAGCAAACTCAAGACTGTCTGAGACCATTCATCATGCCTGGGTGAGCACAATTTAAATCTGGAAATTTCTGCTCAGCCGGGTTATAGAACTCTAAATGGCAGTATTCAAGTGCTGCCTGAGGACCCTGGAGCTTCTCGCATGTGACAGTTCCAGATCTCAAGGAGGCAGGTGTCCTTCCCTGGGTTAGGAGAAGGCGTGGGCACTGGACTGGGCTTGTCCTGGAGTAGCTGGACACTTCACCCCTTCCCTCAGGGAGCCATTGATGTCCTCCCTCTGGAAGCCACTCAGTGTAAGTTTTACTGTAGGGGGTGGGTGGAGCAAGTAATCCCACATACAATTACATCTCTGGACAGCTGAGAGGGTGGAGATATTTGCCATTTAGTTGGACTAGTCCTCCAAAACCATCTTCTTCCACACAGGGCAGTTTCTTCTCCCCTCGCTGGATTATTTCGGTAATTACCTCAGTTCTCTATTTTACTTTGGCTGTGAAGACAAAGCCTTAATGAGCTGAGAACCCTCAGACAATCCTGACTCTGGGATGAAGAGGCCAGCAGTGGCTATGGGTGAGGAATGCAGTATTAGGCTGCTCACGCTGCGTAACGAGCACCTCAAAGCCGCTGAGGAGGCTGCATTGGCAGTCGGGAGAAGGAGGGCAGAGGACCTCCGCCGGCGAGGGGGATGAGGCTGTTTTCTGTGGCGGCTCTAAGGCCTTTGTTAAGAGCTTTGTTTTCCCCTTCGTCCTCCAGAAATAATGACCTTGGTGTGACGACTTTTTGTAATATCTCATTTCCATGCCCAAAGCAGATGGCTCTGGTGATTTCAGAAGGCTTAGTGGGGAGATTTGGGGAGCCTGGGAGGTATTTCGGATGAATAGATATAAAGAGTGATTTCGAATTTCGGTAGCAAAGGGTTGGGGATGAGCCTCGGAAGGATCCGAGGCACGGCTCAATGTGGAGGCTTATCTGCCGAGAAGAATGCCTCCGGATCCTGGTGCTGACAGCCGCCCTGTCAGATTATGCTCACGGCAAGAATGCCTTTTTTTTTCCTTCAATATTTCAGTAGGTTCTTTTGAGGGAGCGCACAGATCAGAAAATGTTACCTGGCTCTGTGTGTTCAAGCTGATGCCATTTCATCTGCTTCTCACTTATATTTCATTCAGGGTGGTTGGAGCTGGTATGCAGCCTTCTTCCTCAGTTCCATTGTAATAAAAGGGTGGCACCTCCACCCGGGCTCCAAAGCAGGCAGCCCCTAGAAGAGAAGCAGCATTTAGTGAGCAGCCACTGGCTACCAGTCATTCTCTGTGCATTCTGTCATTCAGTCATGACTGCAGCCTTCCAAGGCAGACACCTCTACCCCTATTTTGAAGATGACAGACCTGCGCTTACCAGAGAGTAAGTGGCAGAACTGGGTTTTGAACCCTGCTCTGCCTGGAGCCCTGGTGATGCAATGGTTAAGCACTTGTCTGCTAACCAACGTGTTGTTGGCTCAGACCCACCCAGCAGCTCCACAGGAAAAAGACCCGGTGATCTACTGTAAAAATTACAGCCTAGGAAACCCTATGGGGCAACTCTTCTCCGTCACATGGGGTTGCTCTGAGTCAAAATTGACTCAGCAGCACCTAAGGACTGCTGGGAGCACAGCTGAGCTCTTTGAGTTAATGCACTGTGCCTGTCTTCTCCCCAGAGGGGCACGGGGTCAGGGTCTTTAGAGTCCCTCCACCCACCTCTGCGTCCTCCTCTGCCCCTTCATGTGTCTCTCCAGTTGAAATCAGGTTAAAATGACTATCAAAGCCATGTGGGGATGGAAAGGTTAGGAAAGGCTTGCGCCTCCAGCCCAGATGGGCTGGAGCAGGCTCCCCATTTCCTGGGGGCAGGTAGGGGTGAGCTGGGCTGATGGCAGGTGCTGGAAGCCACCAGCCTTAAAAGCCCACCCTCCTCCTCTTCCCTCATGGCCCCTACTCCCCCAAGCACCTGCCCGAGTGCTGGCCAGAGTGGACGGAGAGGGCCAGCTCCTGATCCTGGTGCCCTGTGGCTCCTGCCAGCCAGCTCTGGCCTCTGGCTTCTACCCACTCCTGGGCAGTTTCCTTTTGCTGTCGATAGGGGGAGCACGTTGCACCCCGCTGTCAGCTGTCAGTGTTAAATAACAAGAACAAAGCAGTGCACTTGTGAAGTGAAGTCTTGTGGGCTTTTTCAAGACCTGTGTGTTTCCAAGCTCCCTCACATTAGGGGCTGTGCTTGGCCCCCATGCTGGGCAGCCTCCCCCGGTAGAATTTGTTCTGGAACCAGCCCAGTCTCCCCGCTCCTGCTTATTTGATGAGCATGTTGATATGAACAGCTTGACTTGGCCAAAGCTTCCGGCCCAGCACGCTTGAGAGTTAACTGGTTATTCTGAGAACATTCTTTTCAAAACACTCTACAGGACAAACAGGCCGAGAGGTTCCTTTGTCCACAGCCAGCCTCTAAAACCAAGCCGCCTCTCAGAAGGTTAGAAGGAACTCCAAGGAAGAAATTTACTGCACTCAGAGGCGGAAACATTTGGAAATGGGGCTGCGGGAGGGGCGTCAGAGAAGACCGTCAATGACCCCTCGTCCTTCAATGAACAGGTATCATTTGTCCTTCCACTAAAGTGGAGCTTAGCTTTTAATTCCTAAAATATCACAGCCTTGTGCGGGAGCTGGAAGAAAGGGCAGCATGTAATGCATAACTTTGCTGTAAAGTGCCTGGCGGAATGAAAGGTTGGTTCAGAGAAGGTCTAGCCACTTTTGCCTTCCGAGCAGCGACTTCTCTTTCATCCCCTGCCCTCCCGAGGACCTCAGTGGCCTGCTGTGGGGTCACAGCTGGCCTCAGCCCTCTTGGAGCTGAGCGTGACACAGGACGGGATGGGAGAGATTTGCTTTGTACTGCAGATGTCTTTAGGAATCATGAATATCAGTGGATTATTTGCGCATTCCTCCCTTGTACGCTATCCCGGATCAGTTTGTAATTGAAGAGCCTCTGGGTCTTTGCTGCTTTTCTCTCTGAGGGCCTTTGATGGGTGGAAAGGTCGCTGGACTCAGGCCAACCCAGGGTTCCAGTCCTGCTTTGCCATTTCTAGCTGTGTGGCCTTGGACTGGTGTCTCAACCTCTCTGGGCCCTGTGAAATAGGGAACAAAGCAGGAGCCTCATGGGTTGTTGTGCAGATTAAGCGCAGGCAAAGCATGGCACAAAGATACTAAGAACCAGCGTTTACTGAGCCCTTCTCCATTCTAAGTGCTTTACCATTGGATTTTCCCAAAATTTTCTCATTGGATTTTCCCCAAAATGCTTTGAGGGAGGTACTATGATTGACCTGTTTTACCAAAGAGGTAACTGATACCATTTGCCAAGGGTTTTGCCATGTGGAGTTCAATTTTGAAACTGGGCAGCCAGGCTCCAGGGACTACACTAATAATTATTTATTTTTGGATGACAAAACAACTGTTTAATATTATTTTTGGAAAAGACTGATTTTTTTTTTCAGTTTATTGTAAATATATATATATATGACACACCTTTTGCCAATGTAACGTTTTTCACGTACAGTTTAGTGACTTCAATTGCGTTAATCGTGTTCTGCAACCATTACCAACATCCATTGTCAAATTTCCATCACCATAAATGGAAACTCATGATTTTGATTTAAATATGGGTGTCGTACATGGTAGTTTTCATTCCGCTGCTTGCTAATGCTTCCTAACAATTAAGTTGAAGTAACTTGGCATCCCCACCCACCAACAACCACTGACTACACCAGACGCAAACTGTCTTTTAATGTAGACCCGAAACCCCACAAAAACCCAAACCCATTGCCGTTGAGTTGATTCTGACTCATTGAGACGCTACAGGACAGAGTAGAACTACCCCACAAGGTTTCCAAGGAGCGGCTGGTAGATTCGAACTGCTGATCTTTTGGTTAGCAGCCGAGCTCTTGACCACTACGCCACCAGGGCTCCTAATGTAGGCCATCACCCATTAATTTATCCAAACCAGAAATACTGGATTTTTCCTAAATGGGGCCTTCCCTATTGGTTCCTTATTGTCTCCTGGGGACCTATGAATGTGGATCTTCTGGGAGGTGAAGACCTTATTAAAATACTGCTTTCTGTTGCTAAAACTTTAATTTCATCTCACGTCCAGAGAGCCAGGCCTGTGGCACTGTGTGTGGAGGGGAAAAGCTGAGGCAAGTTCCTCAACTCTTTGAGAACTGCTTTCCCGGCTATAAAATGACCTAGTAGCTTCTACCCCCACCGCATCGCCGTGAGCTTTGAAGGAGGTGCCGTGTACAGTGGCTGCCACAAGGTCCAGCACGAAGGTGCCCCGCTGACCCAGGCAAAGGGTTTGACATCAGCAGGTGTCATCGGTAAGTGCATGTAAGAAGGAATTTTAAAATTGTTGTTGTCAGATGCTTCAAGTTGACTCTGATTCATGGCAACCCCATTTGTGCAGGGTAGAGCTGCTCCATAGGATTGTCAAGGCTGTGACCTCTCAGAAGCACGTTGCCAGGCCTGTCATCTGAGGAGCCTCTTGGTAGGTTTGAACTGCTAACCTTTCAGCTAGTAGCAGAGTGCTTATCCTTTTGTGCCACCCAGGGACTCCCAAATGCACATATGATGAAATAAAAACAATATTTACTAAATAAATAATGTCCCAGGACTTGGGACCACTCTTCAAGTGGTCTGCAGAATCATGGGGGTCATCTTGGGTGTGTCTGTCCCTGAAACCCTGCTCCTTGGCATGACCACTGTGCATATCAGGGCCTTCTCCTTCCTGCCCGGGGTCAAGGGCTGGGGATGGCTGGCCAAGCCAGCACCGGGCAGAGGGATTTCTCAGATGCTTGTGTCTGGCATGCTCTTGGCTGAATCTGATAACAGACCATTTCCAGATAAACAGGGGTTGGGAAATGAATTGGCTTCCTAGAGAATATATTTTAAATGCTTTAAATACTTTGCATTTAAAGGAAAAAATATTCTTTGGCTGGTGCTGTATCTGTAGGACGTTGTCTTAGTCATCTAGTGCTGCCATAACAGAAATACCACAAGTGGATGGCTTTAACAAAGAGAAATTTATTTCTTCACAGTAAAGTAGGCTATAAGTCCAAACTCAGGGTGTCAGCTCCAGGGTAAGGGTTTCTCTTTCTGTCAGCCTTCTCGTCAATCTTCCCCAGACTAGGAGCTTCTTTGTGCAGGAACTCTGGGTCCAAGGGACACGCTCTGCTTCTGATGCTACTTTCTTGGTGGTATGAGGTCCCCAACTCTCTGCTTGCTTCTCTTTCCTTTTAACTCTTAAGAGATAAAAGGTGGTGCAGGCCACATCCCAGGGAAACTCCCTTTACACTGGATCAGGGAGGTGACCTGAGTAAGGGTAGTGTTACAATCCCACCCTAATCCCCTTAACATAAAATTACAATCACAAAATGGAGGACAACTGCACAATATGGAAATCATGGCCTAACCAAGGTGACACATATTTTTTGGTGGACACCATTCAATCCATGACAGATATGTTGTTATCTGCGGGATGGTACTGGATTATCTTCTTGCAGTCTCTGTGCTCAGAAGTGAGGCTCAAGGGCAGCTCTGCAGGTGATGGAGGTCACAGTTCTGCAGGGAAGGAGCTGTGGGTCCTCGGAACCCACCACCACTGCTCCCAGATCCCTGACTGCTGCCTTGTTGGGCTATTCTGCCTGCTCAACACCAACAATCTCTTCTCCCAGAAGGCGGGTGGGTGATGGGCTATGATTAATAGCAGATCTAATTAACTGAACAGTTGTCTATGTCAGGTATTTTATAACAAGAAAGGTGTTATCATCCCCATTTACAGATGGTGAAGCTGAGGTTTGTTGATGTTAGTTGCTGTTGAATAATTTTTTGGAAGTAGATCGCCGTGCTTTTCTTCCAAGATGCCTCTTGGTAGACTCAAACCTCCAACCTTTCAGTTAGCAGCTGAGCACTTTAATCATTTGCACCACCCAGGGACTCTACTGCTAAGATGGTTGTTATTAGTTGCTGTTGAGTCAATTCCAACTCATGGTGACCCCATGTGTGCAGAGTAGAATTTCTCCCTACGGTTTTCAGGGCTGTGACCTTTTGGAAGCAGATCTCCAGGACTTTCTTCCAAGATGCTTCTGGGTGGATTCGAACCACCAACCTTTAGGCTAGTAGTTGAGCACCATGATGCCTTTGAACCCAAGTTCTCCTGCGAGTGTTTGTTCCTCAACCAAACTCATCATGGGCAGATACAGCCCAGCTCAGTCTCTGTGACAAGCAATAGGGAACGCTGGGCTGGGGCCTCCTGGCATCAGCTTGGCTGGCTGTGTCCCAGGTGAGTGGGAAAGGTGGCTGCTAAGCTGACATGATCTGGGAGATTCTGCAAGGTTCTCATCATCACCTCCAGTCCTGCTACCCAGCCGACTCCCGCTGCCCCCAGGGTAGATCCTGCTGTCCTGCCATCTTTCTGCCTTCCCATCAAGGTGGCCAGAAATGCCCACCGGAGAGAACAAGGGGGTTCTGGCTCTGCCTCTGGAAGGCCTCCTGGGATGGGAAAGCTTGGGGGACGTGGGGCCAAACCACCACTGTTTCTTCCATCACCCTCCCCCACTGGTGACTGTCATGGGGGAAGACCCTTAAAGTCTGGATGGGGGACCAGTCACCACCAGGTGGTTTACCTGGGAGAGCGAGGGTAGCTTTGGCATCAGACCAGAGGACTTAAAGGGCGAGAGGTGGATGGGTCTTATGCTCTGGCTCAAAAGCACTCAAGCTGGAGGATGTCCGGTGGCAGAGGGAGCAGACATACCCTTCCCCCTCGGGATGCCCAGCCCCATCCCTGGGACATCGCAGAGCCAGAGCTGGAGGCTGTGGCGAGTGCCACCCAGCGGCTCCTCTTCCCTCTGCCTCGGCCACTTCCCAGCAAACCGCCCGCTGCTGCACTTGCCAATGGAGCCAGATGCTGCTTTGGGGAAAATACCTTCTGGAGTTTGTTGTCTGAGCCCTCCCAGCTGACACCCACGGTGGAGGAGATGTGTCAGGATAACTGGAAAAATCTCTTCATAAATATCTCAGAAAAGGCAAAAAAGAAAAGAAAAGAGAACAAACCCCAAACTCCCAGCATTTGAGAGCATCTTAGTTATGCTTGCTAACAGATGGAGGGAGCAGGTCCTTCACTTGCATCAGTTTGTAGCGCCATACCAGCCAGAGTGCCTTTCTGTGCCTGCAGCCAGGAGCCCCCGTGCTTGCTTCCAGGGTGCAGACATCAAGGGGTCCCTGGCTTGCTCTGTGGGCTCAGGGGACAGGAAGGCCTGCCCACCCCCGCTGATGGCCACCACTGAGCAAGTGCAGGCGCCACACAGCCCGTGGGAGAGGCAGGCCTGCCCTGTATCTGTAGCCTGTGGCGGTGTCTTTAAGCTCAACTGCCTTGGGACTTTATTAGGAGAGAAGCACAGGCTACTGTGATTTTAGGGGAGCCCCTGGGGGAGAGTAAACAGGCCCTGGGGGCTGGGACGCTAATGGGAACGTGAGTGTTGGTGCCCACACAAGGGGCTGGAAGGCCCAGCGGGATAAGCGCTGCCTACCTGAGGGGCTCAGCTAAGGAGAGATGGTATCTTAAAGCCAGGCCAGCATAGTGGGCAGTCCTGAGCATCCCCCAATTGAAAGAGGGCCCTTCCCAGGTATGATTATCACATTCACCCCTCAGGGAGGGTGCCTTGATAGCGACCCTAAATGATAGAGTAGAACTGTACCACAGGGCTTCCTAGGCTGTCACCTTTACGGGGCAGCTCACCAGGCCTTTCTCCTGCAGAGCTGCTGAAGGATTCAAACTTCTGACCTTTCAGTTAGCAGTCCAGCACTTAACCCTTGCACCACCAAGTCACCTTGGTCTTAGCTGACAGGCCCAGATCCGGCCACACTAGCCCCACGCATCCCGGCAAACAGACGCTGCTGCTCCCAGCCCCCCGAGTGCCTGGCACTGAGTCCTCACCCACATTCCTGCCTGCCCTGATGAAGTTCTGAGTCAGCGTCACCTAACCTGGGGCCTGGTTCCTGCCAATCTCAGACTAGGCCATTCAGACTCTCTGTTCCAGGAGGCAGGTGATCCAAGGGGCCAGGGCAGGGTCTCTGGAAGACAAAACCCTGGCGACGACTTTTCTTGGGTAGGGAGAAGTTGGGCTCCTAAATCTAACGTTGGTGCATGTGGTTAATTAGGAAGAGAAGATGTGTTCAGAGGCCTTTGAAGGTCCCATGTGTCTTGCAGTGGGTCCCCTTTGCTCTGGGGTCAGGCAGTGGCCTTTGTGCCCCAAGACCAAAAAAAGAAAAACCTTGCCACCGATCGATTCCAACTAATGGCGACCTCACATGTTAAAGAATAGAGCTGCACCATAGGGTTTTCTCGGCTGTAATCTTTACAGAAGCAGGTCGCCAGACCTTTCTTCTGCGGTGCCGCTGGGTGGGTTCAAACCACTATCTTTTAGGTTAGCAGTCACGGGAAACCATTTGTGCCACCCAGGGACTTAAGGACAGCTCTCCCACTCCTCAGCAGTGGATATCCTTTAGTTCCTGTAGTTGGTGCTGTCACAGTGGAACAGACCTTCAGCAAAGGCTGGCAGTGTGGAGAGGAAGCTGCCGTGAATTGCAGCGTGTGATGAAATGCCAGTCCCCAAGCAGGGGTGGGAGGTCACACGGATCTTGACCAGGACATTTCAAGCAGAATTTCTTGTTGATCTATCTCTTTCTCCTTCTTGAAGCACAGATGTGGAAAATATTAATTGCTTCTGGAAGGAGACCAGGGGGTCCAGGCTGGGGGCCTGAGAAAAGGGAGACCAAATGCTGGGCCATGGAGCTCAGAGATGGTGCTCATTTCTCTGTCTCCATCTTGGCAGGAAAGAAGCACAAGAGTAGCTTCAACCATGAGTCTGGATCGATCTTCACCTTTGGAGCACTTTTAACCATGGCTCAAGCTCTATCTGGTATATTAACTGTGACTCAGTTCCACCTGAAATGCTGTGTTCTTAACACCTTTCTAAATGACCATCTTTGAGAAACAAATGGTGAATACCAACACCCCAAAAGGAAAGCTGGTTGCATAGCAAAGGGTTTGCTTTCTGATATAACATTTGAATTGCACTTGATTCTTCAGACAACCAAAAGATATTTATCAGCTGCGTACTGGTGCCCGGTCCTGGGCTAGTAACATTCTCTTCAACAAATGATTACGAAGAGTGAACGTGGTTCAGTCATTCATTTGCTCAGTTGATACATGTCATGAACTGAATTGTGGTCTCCCAAAAGATACGTCTACATTCCCAGAACCTGTAAATGTGACTTTATTTGGAAAATTAAAGATCTAGAGATGAGATCATCATGGATTAGGGTAGCCCTAAATCCAAGGACAAGTGTCTTTGTAAGAGACGCAAAGAGGAGAAGACACATGTGAAAATAGAGGTAAGAGATTGGAGTGATACGTCTACAAGCCAAGGAACACCAAGGGTTGTCAGCAGCCACCAAGAGCTCGGAGAAAGACATGGGATGGGGCCTCCCTCAGAGCCTCCGGAAGGAACCAACCCAACCGACACCTTGATTTCAGACTTCTGGCCTCCAGAGCTGTGAGAGAGTAAGTTTCTTTTGTTCTAAGTGACCAGGTTTGTGGTAGTTTGTCAGAGCAGCTCAGGGAACCAACGGAGTGGACATTTGAAGGTCCACAGGGCCAGGCCCTGGGCTCTCCACTCAGAATACAGCAATAGACAGAGTAGGGCTGACCCCGGCCCTCATGGAGCTTCCAGTCTAGGTGGGGGGAGACAGACTCCAAGGAGGAACTGTGAGTGTGATGAGGGTGCTAAAAGAATGTAGGACAAGCCACATATTTTCTCCTGTCAAGTCTGTCCTTCCTCCAACTTCTCCATCTTAATAATCAGCAGCACCTTCGGCTCCACTGCTCAGGCCATGAGCCTATGAGACAGTTTTTAATTTTTTAAAAGAAATTTCTGTTTGGGGGACAAAATATATATACCAAAATTTTCTATTTTAACCATTTTTTAAGTGTATAATTCAGTGACATTAATTACATTCACTGTCATTTTTCCCAAAACTTTTCATCACTCCAAACAGAAACTCTAACCATTGAGCAATAAGTCCCCATTTCCCCCTCCTCCACCCCCCAGTAGCCTCTAATCTACTTTCTGTCTCTATGAATTTGCCTATTCTCGATAACACATATAAGTGGGATTGTATACTCTTTGTCCTTTTGTGTCTGACTTATTTCACTCAGCAGAATATTTTCAAGATTCATCCATGTTGTAGCATGTGTCAGAACTTCATTTGTCTCTATGGCTTAATAATAGACCATTGTATTGCTATAACATATTTTGTTCATCCATTCATCAGTTGGTGGACACTTGGGTTGTTTCTCCCTTCTGGCTATTGTGAATAGTGCTACAATGATCATTGGAGCACAAATAAGTGTTTGAGTCCTTACTTGCAGTTCTTTTGGGCAAATATCTACTAGTGGAATTGCTGGGTCATACGGTATGAATATTGAAAATACCATGGACTGCGAGAAGAACAAAAAAATCTGTCTTGGAGCAAGTACAGCCAGAATGCTCCTTAGAAGGGAGGATGGCGAGACTTCATCTCACTTACTTTGGACATGTTATCAGGAGAGTCCAGTCCCTGTAGAAGGACATCATGCTTGATAAAATAGTGGGTCAGTGAAGCAGAGGAATACCCTCAAGGAGATGGATTGACGTAGTGGTAGCAACAATGGACTCAAACATAGCAATGATTGTGAGGATGGCACAGGACCAGGCAGTGGTTCCTTCTGTTATACATTGGGCGGCTATGAGTCAGAACCAACTCAATGCACCTAACAACAACAACAACGACACGGTATGAATCACCTTTATACTCTCCTCTGCCTCACCCACCTCCATGTCTTTCAGAAGTCTGTCAGTCTTCCCTTGGAAGCACATTCGAAACTGCCTGCTTCTCTCCGTCTCGCTGCTTGACCCTGACCAGTGAAGTCTCCCCTCAGGAGGACTGAAAATGCTTCCTCTAGCTAAATAATAATAAGCTCTGGTGGAACAACAGTTAAGCACTTGACTGCTAACCAAAAGGTCGGTGGTTCAAACCCAACAGCTGCTCCACAGGAGATCTCCTCCCATAAGGGTTATAGCAAAAAAAAAAAAAAAAAAATGCTCTATGGGGCACTTGTACTCTGTCACATGGAGTCACTATGAGTCAAAATTGCCTCAACAGCACCCAACAACAACAACAGCTAATTGAACTCCCTCCTTCACTTCTGCCACCCATGTTCTCTGCAGTGCATTCTCCCCTTGGCAGCTGAGTGATCTGTAGAAATGTCAGTTACTTCCCTCCTCTGCTGAAAACCACATCATGGCTTCCTAGTCTACTGGGAATAAAATACAAACGCCTGGGCCTGGTCTGCCCTTGTGACCTGGCCTCTGCCCCCTGCTCTGCCTCCTGCTCGGGTCCTTCCTCCCTGCAAAGTGGACCACATTGGCCACGTTCCATTCCTCAAACTCGCCAGGCTCTTGTCTATCTCAGGGCAGTCACACACTCCTTGCTGTCCATCTACAGCATTCTTCTTTCTACTCTTGGGTCTCAGTTTAAATCTCCTGATCTCAACTTAAATGTCACCTCCTCAGAGAGGCCTTCTCGGACCTCCTTGCCCCCAGCCTGGACAGAATGCCCCTTTTTTCTTTCTTCTGTGCCTTTCTTCAGAGTGCTGATTCCCATAATTAGGTAGTGGTTGGATGTTGTTATATTTACTGTCTGTCTTTATGATGAATCCCAGGAGCGGTGGCCATGTCTGTTCTGTTCAATTCAGATTCTCCACCACTGTTTTCATTCCCTAGAACTGCCATAACAAACTATAACAAAGTGGGCGGGTTAAAAAGACAGAAATTTATTGTCTCACAATTTCAGAGGCTAGAAGACTGAATTTCAGGTGTCACGAGCACCGTGCTCTCTCCAAGGCTCCAGGGGCGATCTTTCTTGTCTCCCAGCTTCTGGTAGCTCCAGGGATTCCTTGGCTTGCAGCTGCAGCATAACCCCATCTCAGCCTCTGTCTTCATGTGGCATCTTCCCTCTGTATGCCTGCCTGTGTCTCTCCCTCTCTTTTGTAGGACACCACTCAGATGGGATTGGAAACCCTGGTGGTGCAGTGGTTAAGAGCTGGGCTGCTTATCAAAAAAGTCGGCAGTTTTTATCCACCAGGTGCTCCTTGGAAACCCTATGGAGCAGTTCTATTCTGTCCTATAGGGTCACTGTGAGTTGGATATGACTCGATGGCAGTGGGTTTGGTTTACTCAGATGGGATTAGGACTCACCGTACTCTGGTATGAGGTTAACATCTTCCAAACCAAACGTGTTGCCATTGAGTTAATCCTGACTCATAGTGACCCCACAGGACAGAGTAGAACTGTCCCATAGGGTTTCCAAGGAGCAGCTGGTGAATTTGAACTGTTGATCTTTTGGTTGGTTAGCAGCTGAGCTCTTAACCACTGTGCCACCAGAGCTCCGATAACATCTTCAAAGACCTGATTTTCAAATGAGGTCAAATTCACAGGTGCTGGGGGTTAGAACTTCAACACATCTTTTTGGAGGACACAGTTCAGTCCATAGCAATCACTTAACATACCAGACAAAAACCAAACCCGTTACTGTCGAGTCAGTTCTGACTCGTGGCAACCCCATGTGTTGCAGAGTAGAAATGCTCTATAAGGTTTTCTAGCAGATCACTAGGTCTTTCTTCCACAGCACCGCTGTGTGGGTTTTAACTGCCAACCTTTAAATTAGTAGTTGAACACAAACCATAGAGAAACGCTCAATAATTATGCATTGAATGAAAAAAAAAATGAACAAATTTTCTGAATTTTATAGGAGAGGGGTGGAGTGAAGAAGAGAGCCAACATTTGTGTGGCAAATCTAGCTCCTGAGATGGTATAAGTTTAATACCTCAGGATGACAGGCTTGGCAATGTAATTACTTTTGTTGTTCTCTCTTCTCCCAAAGCTTGATTTTTAAAGTTTATTTTTTCACTGTTGAGTAAATGTATGTATTAACCCTTAGGGCAGCAGAAAGTCAGATCCCTGAGAGGAAAAGCTTCCTGTCAAACGGAACATCTGATAGAAGTTAAATGCACTTGCAGAAATAAATTGGTTGCCATAGCAACCAGTTCTAGTTCTCCCCCAGAAGAAAAACATGGAAAGAGGAGGAGATCAAAAAAAAAAAAAAAAGTCAGCTAACTCTCGCCTAGGCTTGAGAGAAAGTCTATCTAAATAAATTATGGGGTAATATTGTGAAACGTCTCATGTAACCAGCATGAAATGGTGTTTTGCATGTTTGCCTTGGTTTGGACTCTCTTATCCAGCCTGCTTCACCATTTCCATGCCTTTCTGGCTGACTCCCGTAGGCGGTGGAATGTTCGACCCTGCCAGACAATGCCTCCTGTCACTCTCAAAGTTGTACACCAGCTCCTGTCTCCTGAATTAAAATGTTCCCGGAAACTTGCTCTTTAGAGAGACCCTGTTGTGGATCCCTCTGTAATGAGTAAGCAACTCCTAAGAGGCTCTCATTGTACATTCATATTTTTATCTATATATAGTTTTTGACAGTGGAATCCACCCACTTGTGTTAGAAGAGTTCACCGAAGGTATCAACTTGAGGAATGAACTCTTAGAGGTGATTCTCAAGCGTGCGTTTGGGGGTGAGCTTAGCTGCTAACCAAAAGATCGGCAGTTTGAATCCACCAGCCACTCCTCAGAAACCCTATGGGACAGTTCTACTCTGTCCTATAGTGTTGCTATGAGTCAGAATTGACTAGAAGGCAATGGGTTTGGCTTTTTGGTTTGGGGAATGGCAACACACCAATGGGGGAGAAGTGCCACCAGGGGGCGCTAGCTGCAGGGCTGTGAGGTGGTGGGTGCAGGCCATGGTTTTGATGAAATGCCGTGATCCTAGCAAGTGGACAAAGTCCTTGGGTGGTGCAAATCATTAATGTGCTAGGCTGCTATCCAAAAGGTTGGAGGTTTGAGTCCACCCAGAAGCACCTTGTAAGAAAGGCATGGCGATCTGCTGAAAAATCAGCCACTGAAAACCCTATGGAGCACAGTTCTACTCTGATACACACAGGGCTGCCATGAGTCAGAATGAGCTCAACAGCAACTGGTTTGGTTAGCAAGTGTACAGCCCAGCCTCAGGTGGTTTTCTCTGAGCGGGTTATCTGTTGAGCAGGTGATTCTCAAGAAGCACTTTTGAGGGGTTCAATAACCACTTTTGACAGTGGCAAAAAAGGCACAAAAAATATTCATGTTGAAGGCTTTTGGTGCATGGTGGTCCATGGAGCTTGTAGGGTCATTTCACTCACACATCTTTGTTCAAGGGGCATTTATTGAGTCCTCTCTGTGGGAAGTAGAATAATGCCACCCCTTCCCCCCAAAGATTCCTGTGTCCTGATCCCTGGAATCTACAGATATGTTACATGGCAAAGAAGAATTAAGGCAGCAGATGGAATTAAGGTTGCTAATCAGCTGAATTTAAGAGGGTGATTATGCAGGTGGGCTGAATGTAATCACTCATAAAAAAAAAAACCCATTGGACTTCTAAGTCAATTGGCAAAATAATTCTATTATGAAAACATTCTGCATCCCACTTTGCAATGTGGCGTCTGGGGTCTTAAATGCTAACAAGCGGCCATCTAAGATGCATCAATTGGTCTCAACCCACCTGGATCAAAGGAGAATGAAGAACACCAAGGTCACACGATAACTATGAGCCCAAGAGACAGAAAGGGCCACATGAACCAGAGACTTACATCATCCTGAGACCAGAAGAACTAGATGGTGCCCGGCCACAACCGATGACTGCCCTGACAGGGAGCACAACAGAGAACCCCTAAGGGAGCAGGAGATCAGTGGGATGCAGACCCCAAATTCTCATAAAAAGACCAGACTTAATGGTCTGACTGAGACTAGAGGAATCCCAGCGGTCATGGTCCCCAAACCTTCTGTTGGCCCAGGACAGGAACCATTCCTGAAGACAACTCATCAGACATAGAATGGACTGGACAATGGGTTGGAGAGAGATGCTGACGAAGAGTGAGCTACTTGTATCAGGTGGACACTTGAGACTGTGTTGGCATCTCCTGCCTCGGGGGGAGATAGGAGGGTAGAGAGGGTTAGAAACTGACAAAATTGTCACGAAAGGAGAGACTGGAAGGAGGGAGCGGGCTGACTCATTAGGGGGAGAGTAAGTGGGAGTATGGAGTAAGGTGTATATAAGCTTATATGTGACAGACTGACTTGATTTGTAAACGTTCACTTAAAGTTCAATAAAAATTATTAAAAAAAAAAAAACCCATTGCTGTCTAGTTGATTTAGACTGCTAGTGACCTATAGGACAGAGTAGAACTGCCCCATAGGATTCCCAAGTCTTAATCTTTACACAAGCCGATTGCCACATCTTTCTCCTGTGGAGCCGCTGGTGGGTTTGAACCACTGATCTTTTGGTTAGCAGCCAAATGCTTAACCACTTCGCCATCAGGGCTCCTTAATGTAATCACAAGGGCACTTAAATGAGAAAGAGGGAGGCAGAAGAGGAGGTTGGAGTGATGCAATGTGAGAAGAACTCAACCTGGTGTTGTTGCTTTGAAGATGAAGGAAGAGGGCTAGAAGCCAGGAAAAGTGGCAGCCTCCAGAAGCTAGAAAGGGCAATGTTATGGATTGAGTTGTGTCCCGTCAAAATGTGTCAACTTGGCTAGGCCATATTCCCAGTATTGTGTGATTGTCTACCATTTCGTCATCTGATGTGATTTTCCTACGTGTTGTAAATCCTACCTCTATGATGTTAATGAGGCAGGATTACAGACAGTTATATTAATGAGACAGGACTCAATCTACAAGATTAGGTTGTGTTTTAAGTCAATTTCTTTTGAAATATGAAAGAGAGAAGCAAGCAGAGAGATGGGGGACCTCATACCACCAAGAGAGTAGTGCTCGGAGCAGAGCATGTCCTTTGGACCCAAGGTCCCTGTGCAGAGAAGCTCCTAGACCAGAGGAAGATTGATGTCAAGGACCTTCCCCCAGAAGTGACAAAGAGAGAAAACCTTCCTCTGGAGCTGACTCTCTGAATTCAGGCTTCTAGCCCCTAGACTGAGAGAATAAACTTCTATTTGATAAAGTCATCCACTTGTGGTATTTCTGTTATAGAAGGACTAGCTAACTAAGACAGGCAAGAAAACAGATTCTCCCCTTGAGCCTCCAGAAAGAACACAGCCCTGCTGACATCTTGACGCTAGTCCAGTGAGACTCATTTGGGACTTCTAGATATGGAACTGTAAGATAGTGAATTTGTGTCATTTTAAGCTATTAAGTTCTGGGTAATTTGTTACAGCAGCAACCAGAAGCTAATATGCCCTCAAAGTGCCAGGCCATGTGCCAGGTTCTGGGGAGACAGTTGTGAGGCATGGCTGTCACCCTCACCAAGTTTACGGTCCAGGGAGGGAGGCAGACGAGGAAACCAGCGGTTGGAGCTCTGCGAGATGGGTGGGGTACACTGGGTAGCGATGGGGGTGGTGGAGGTTGTGGTTGAGGAAGACTTCCCAGACCAACTTTTGATGGATGGACTTGAAGGATTAGCTAGTGTGTGAAGGGCCTGGGTATGAAGCCAGCAGGGGCAGAAGGGGCCGGAGATGGGGCTGTGGAGAAGCAGCACCTTGAGGTAGATGACTTATGGGCAAAGCTGCTGTTGTTACTGCACAGTTGATTCAGACTCATGGCAACTTCATGCGTGCAGAGTAGAACTGCCCCAGAGGATTTTCAAGGCTGTGACCTTTCAAAATGAGATTGCCAGGCCTTTCTCCTGCGTGCCAACCTCTTGGCTAGTATTCAAGTGCTTAACTGTTCGCACCCCCTAGTGATTCTGTGGGCAAAGCTAAGCAGTTAGAATTCCATCCCGAGAGCTCCCGGGGAGCCTCCAAAGGGTTGTGAGCAGGGGACTGACATGCTTTGATCAAGCTGGCTAGAGAATGAATCCAGAAGCAGAGCCAGTCAGAAATAGAGCCAGGTGGATCACAACAAAGGCTTCTCAGTGCACTGGGCTGCCTGCCCTCACTGGGAGTGCCTTCTCCGGCCTTCCTCATGGACGCAGTCCCTTCCTTCCCTTCCCTGTGCTCCCCTCCAGTCCTCATCCCTTCTGAGCCTTGATCCCATATCTGAGCCTTGATCCTGTGTCTGTCTGAACCTTGATCCCATATCTGAGCTTTGATCCTGTGTCTGTCTGAGCCTTGATCCATGTCTGAGCCTTGATCCCATATCTGAGCCTTGATCCCATATCTGAGCCTTGATCCCATGTCTAAGTCTTGATTCCATGTCTGAGCCTTGATCCCATGTCTGTCTGACCCTTGATCTCATGTCTGAGCCTTCATCCCATGGGTGTTACTTGACCTGCTCAGAGAAGTCCTCAGGAATCCACAGGCTTGCTCTGCCCGTCACCTCTGAGCCCCTTCCTCTTCCCAAGGGAATAGGCACCAAGGAAAACAGCCAATGGAAAATGAAGCTGTGGTCACAGGCGGAGCTCTGGCATGTCATCCTTTTGTAAATTAGATGTAAACTGTGAAAATGGATTATTTAGTGATAATTGCCACTATTTTCTAATGTGGAAAAGCAGGGAAGAGTGCTGGGGTGGATGAAGAGCCAGAACAAAGAGAGGCGATGAATGCATTTGATGAGCCTATTGAAGAAGCATTCCCTCTGGATTGGAGGCTGCCTTGGGCATGCTGGGCTGTGTCTGGCTCTGTGGGGTGGCCCAAACTCCAGGCTGGGGTCTTCCCAGCACAGTGAGCCTTTCTCTGGGTGCCCACAGAAGGAGCAGCAGGTCCAGTACCCCAGTGTTGCCCACGGGCTTGGATGGGCTCGGCTCTCAGATGTTGTGGCTTCAGGCCCCAACTTGCATGGAACTGGGAGGGCTGGCTGAGCAGGTGGGAGTCAGTGGAGGGCCCGAATCTGGCCTCTGGAAGGTCAAGGTCAAGACCAGGCACTCAGCCAAACCCCCCTGTCCCCAGCTCAAGCTATGGGACACCCCCAGTCCCCTACGCATGCACACACCCGGTTCAATAATCAAGACCAAGGTGAGTGGTTTTGAGGAGGAGCCCAAGTTCATTCCTCACATAGCTGAGCTTGGGGAGCCCCATCCCAACCTGTGTTCCCATCCTTATGAGCAAGCCCCCCCCATCCTCTCAAGTTCTACTAACCCGATTCTGTCTTGTCTCTTCTTTCCCAGTCTGACTGGGTTCCTGGGTGATCATGATGATAATAATATTGTATTTAAAACTCATCATTTCCCAGGAGAACTATACTCAATGCACCATAAACATCCTCTCATTTAATCCCTCCAACAACTCTGTAAGGTGGGCATTGTTCCCATTTTACAGATGAGAAGGCTGAGGCTCAAGGGCTTAAGTGATTTTCCCACCAACAGGTAGTTTTTGGCGGAGCCAGGATTCAAACCCAGGTCTCTGGCTCGTCAAGCCTATCAGAACTAAGAAAGAACCAGAAAAGGGAGGGCAGCTGTTCCCTTTCCATCCCAGACCCTTTCCCAATCCCTTCTGGTCCTTTGGACACTTTGGCTGTGTTTATTTCAAGTCCTGAGCCTTCAGGACATGTCACTAGGAATTGAGCAAGCAGCATCTCCCTGACTGGCGCTCAGAAAGCTGGTGCGGCCTCAGTGGCTGCTGGCGTCTAATTGATTTAATACATCAACAAAGGAACTGCTGTTTCCTGAATGAAACCTGGAATTGCGTTGGCTCTATAGCTGCAGCTGAGAAGGACTCTGAGTTAAGCCCAAATGCAAACAGAGGTGGCGCTGGATCGAAGGGACTGTCCCTGGAGTTAATAACAACGTCTTTGACCTGTTGTCTCTTGTCTCCCCAAGGGGAGGCAGGGACACAGGAGAAAGCAAGGAGCTGTGTTAGAGCCGCATTGAAGGGTGACAATGGCCATTTGTAGGGAAACAGATCTCCCCTCCCTCCCCCATCTTGGGGCTGAGAAAATGAACGTTGTATGAGCAGCCCTCATCTGAAGGAAACTAATTGATTCCCATTTTCCTTTTGCCGGGTCCCATCATTCTTTATTATGCCTTCTTTTATGACTTGGGAGGCTCTGGCGCTGAGCTACTGTGTAACAGGAGGGCTGTGTAATCCACACCGTAATCACTGACTCACCAGTGGGACAAATGGTGTCTTGTGTAATTAAGAGGAGGCACAGCTCTCTCCGTCACTCCGCTTGTCTCACCTGAGGTATGCCTATCTCAGCGTGTCAGGCAAAGCCACCTTCCCCTGGAGGAGAGAGAAGGGGACAGGAGGCCTAGACGGAGTTTCAGAGAACTCAAAATGCAGGCCACCTCTTCACCAGCATTTCAAGACAAATGGTAACGTTTCTGAGAAAAGCTAGCTTCTAAATGGGTCCCTGGTGGCAGGTGGCTTGAGACAAAATTTATTTAAGGAGAAAGGATGAAGCTACGTCTACACACGGGCAGGGTATCTCCTCCCCAAAGCTGGCTGGGCAGAGTGCCAGGAAGCCGGGTTACTAGGCAGGTTTTCAAAGACTTAGATCATTACCGTGCTTCACTTTCTGCAAAAAATACCGAAAGTCAGCTTCTCCCTGCAGTTGACTTCATAGCTTCCTGGGTGCACTGCCTCATTCATTCACTCACTCATTCACTCACTTACTTCTCGCCCATTTATCAAGTCCCTGCTGGGTGTTTGATACTGGGGATCTAGGGATGAGTAACACGTGGAGAGCTGACTTTCTGTGAGGGAAGAAGAAAAAGGAAGGAGCTAGAGCAGCAATAGGCTTGGTGTAAGCAATGAGAGAGGCAGGTACAAAGAAAGGTGTGGTGAACCTGGCTGGACCCAGGATGGCCTCCGAGTTGGGGGATGGGCAGATCACCCCGGCAGGATGACAGAGTGTGCAAAGCCTCATGGTGTGAAACAGGATGGCATTTGTATGGCTGGAGTGGGAAGCTCAAAGGGAGGAATGGCTGAGGTTTGGTGAGCCGGACCATGAAGGCTGTGCCTGCCTCACTGAGGGCGGGTTTTGGTTTTATCCTGATTGCAGTTGGGAGACGGTGCAAGTTTTTAAGCCAAGCAGAGACACCATCCATTGTGCAGTTGTCTCGATCATCTAGTGCTGCTATAATAGAAATACCACAAGTGGATGGCTTTAACAAAAAGAAGTTTGTTCTCTCACAGGCTAGAAGTCCAAATTCAGGGTGCCAGCTCCAGGGGAAGGCTTTCTTTGTTGGCTCTGAAGGAAGGTCCTTGTCATCAATCTTCCCATAGTCTAGGAGCTTCGCTGCACAGGAACCTCGGGTCCAAAGGACGTGCTCTGCTCCCAGCACTGCTTTCTTGGTGGGACGAGGTCCTCATGTCTCTCTTCTCACTTCTCTCTTTTATATCTCAAAAGAGATTGGCTTAAGACACTATCTGATCTTGTGGATCTCGTCCATGTAACTGTCACTAATCCATCTCATTACATCGTAGTGATAGGATTTACAACACATAGAGAAATCACATCAGATGACAAAATGGTAGACAATCATAAAATACTGGGAATCATGACCTAGCCAAGTTGAGAGATATTTTTGGTGGACAGACTTCAATCCATGACAGCAATATATACATTCTAAAAATATCACTGCAGATACAGTTGTAGGGGGGAGTGGGAGAGAGTAATGGAGAAGAGGAGACAGGTTAGGGGAACAGGAGGGCATGACCTGTGATGGCAACTGTGAGCATGGCAAGGGAAAGGGGAGGGGAAGAGACACCCAGGAGTTAAAATCACCAGCATTTGGTGACTTATATGATGAGGGAAAAGGAGGAAGTGAATTTTACTCCTGGGATCCTGGCTTGGGGACCTGGATATGTGACAGTGCCTCTGTTTTAGGAATGCTTTCAGCTGCAAGGAATAGAAACCAAACAAAGGATGCCTTAAGCCATAAAGACATTTAATTATCTCATGTATTGAGAAGTCTGGAGATGAGCCATCTAGGGCTGGTTTAACATCTCAATAGTGCCATCAAAATGGTAGGCTCTTCTTCATTTCTGCTTCACCATCCTCAATGTATTGGCTTTTTATCTCATTGTTGCAAGATGGCTACTGTAGCTCCAGGCATCCTCATGGCATTCAAGACAAAAAGAAGAGGGAAGAGCCTGGTCATTAAGACAACAAAAACTTTCCTAGGAGCTTTTTCTAATAAGTAATTGGCTAGAACTGTGTCAAACAGCTGGCTGTAGCTGCTGGGAGGCTGGGAGAGTGAGATTTTAACTTTTCCAGCACCTATAGTGGAGGCACTTACGGAAGAAGGGGATTGGGAACGGGTACCGAGTCAGCAACCAAGACAGAAAAGTTAAAAGGAACGGTCAGTATAGCCTCATGCCCTGGAGGGAGATGTGAGAGGAAGCACACCCTCTACCCAAGGAGTCTAAGGGGAAGTGGATGCTGAATGGAGCCTGGTGGGCTGGTCCTGGACTTGTTTGCCTTTAGATCCATTCCTTGCCCTTCCCCTACTCTGTATGGCAGTATTTCCCCAACCCCCAAGTCCTCTGACTCCCAGATCATTCAGCCAATAGGAGGCACTGGAAGGAGATTAAAGGGCCGGAGGAAGAAGTCAGGGTATTTCTCCTCTCACTGCACATATACAATGGCTGCATCTCCCTGTAGGCTCCAGCTCCTGACCACTATAGTTCCAACTTCCCCTGGTTGTCCCTAGGCCCCCTTCCCTTTGTCCTTCCAGTCTGGGAGTCCTGGTAACTTCCTGCCGTTGCTAATCTCTGGACTCCTTACCATCCCAGCCTGCCTTCTCAGCAATTCCACCTCCTCTGTAACTAATTCCCTGGATTAAATTCTCTCTGCTTTAAATTCTCAGAATGGTTTTGTAACCTGACTGTATGAATGCCAGTAAATTTCTATTAGTCCTTAAGCTAGCCCAGACCAGCTTTGGCCCACCCTTTATGCGCAGAAGGGCCAGCTGTGACCACTAATTGACCTCAACAGAGGATACAGCAAAGGAGGAACGAATCAGAAGGAAAATCATCACCCAGAACCTATTCTGAGGTGAGAGGTCGGAAAAGAACCACGTCACCTCTTGGTTCCTGGCTGCCTTCTAGAATTTTCCTCCCCAATACACCTGTGCAGCTGCCATCTTGCATCCCAAATCACATAGAAGCTCTGCTTCCCCGTAACTCAGGAGCCAGATCTGAGGAACTTCCTCCCAGCTCCTTGCTCTGCGAATTGCAATAAAGTTACTTTCTCTTTCTCAAAGACTGGTGTCCAGATAATTGGCAAGTCTGAGCACGTGGGACAAGGACCCACCTTCTAGGCTTTGGTAACAGTTTCTGTTCTCTTGGTTGGGCCCTGTTATGCCTATTTTTGAGGAAGGATGTAGGAGAGTTTGTTTCCAATGGCATGAAGGTTATAGGGGACTCCAATGAAAGAAAGAAAGGCCAGCAGACGGGAGCTGAGTTGAAAGGTACGGAGGAGAGACACGGCTGAATCCGCAGTTGGAAGAAGTAGTAGACTGAAGGGGAGGGGGATCCCAAATGCAGGTCCAGTTTCCTCTGGGCTGTGTGCCCTGGGGTCTGGAGCCCCTTGATACCCTGGAGCAGGTGGTGCTGGACTTGCAGCCACTCTTCACATGTAGAGCGAACTCAAGATGGGGCAGTCGTCCAGTGCGCATGATCCATAGAGTGAGGACACAAGGCAGCACCTTCACATTTGCATTCTCTGCTAGGTGACCCCCGTGTTTGCTTCCTCTGGATCTGCTAAGACATAACTACAAGGATCAGACTGTGGAATGTTCTGGAAGGCTCAAGTTGGGGGACACCAGTTTTATCAGTCAGGAAAGGCTCAGCTATGCTGCCATAACAAACAACCCCCACATCTCAGTGGTTTGACATTTGTAATAAAAATCCGTTATAACCAGTTGCGGTCAAGTTGGCAACTATTATCTTAGAAAATAATAGCAAGACACTCAGGTTGGACGTGCATAAACTCATTAAATTTATTGCAAGACAGTCATGGCAAGGCACGCCAGTAAGACTTCACAATGTTCCTTTAGAAGCAGAGACTCAGAATTACAATTACAATGTTAGTTCAATGGTTAGAGTCCAAATCTTTGGACTTCAGGCTTTCACCTTTAACAAGGGCTCTGGGGAGGAAGGCTGAACCATGGTTCGAACTTGGGGGAGGTCCCTTGTAGCTAAGGTCCAAGGTTGGTAGCAGCGGACAGAATTAGAGTTTATATGTGAATTTGTCACCTTGGCTCCACACACAAGGGCCTGCATGATGTCAAAGACTAGTATGTTATGTTTTCTCTCCGGGGTTGGAGAGTAGCTGAATGACACATCTTTTCTTCAAGGTTAGAAATTAGAGAGGTTGTTTAGATTTATGTCTCAATGCTAGTTTACAAAGATTAACTAACTATGTTGTGTCTTTTTTAATCACAGCATGTCAGGTCGAAGTCAACCTAACTTAAAGGTTGACTTTACATACTTCACCTTCTTCTATGTTTCTATGTCTAAGTTCAGAAATTTTCTAAATGATTTTCTTATGACTTACAGGCTTCTAATGATTTATAGTTAATGTTAGAGCCACCAGTCACTCCTCTGGAGAAAGATGTGGCAGTCTGCTCCCATAAAGATTACAGCCTTGGAAACCCTATGGAGTAGTTCTAGTCTGTCCTATAGTTTTACTATGAGTCATAATTGACTCGACCGCAAAGGAGTTGGGTATAAACACTTTGGCTCAAAGATTGGCACTGGAGCCCCCATAGATCTGGTTCAAAGTGCACCCCTTCTCCCTTGACTTTGTATCTCTCCTTTGTGGCCTGATGCTTACAATTCATTTGTACCCTGGCCCCTTGCCAAAGCCATTGCACTCTCCTCCATCAGGGCTGATCGATTTATGGTAGGCATCCTGATCTTGCTTGGAGTTATGTGGCAGGTCCACCCGCCTGCCTTGCCGGTGTCAGAGCCTCTGTGACAACCTGGAGCAGAAAGAGCTGACCTCTGTATGCACAGGGTCACACACCATGTTTAAAAAACAAAAACCAGACCCCGTTGCAGTGGAGTCAATTCCAACTCATGATGACTCCACGTGTTACAAAGTAGAACTGCAGAGGGTTTTCTTGGCTGTAATCTTTAAAGAAGCAGATCACCAGGTCTTTCTCCTGCGGTACCGTTAGGTGAATTCGAACCACCAGCCTTTCGTTACTTCTGTGGAAATATCATCTGCAGAGGAATCACCTGACCATCCCCATTCGGTTGGCACCTATCGGGGACCTACTGGGTGCTGCCACAGTGCTAGGTGCTTGTCTAGCCCTCAAGGAACTCACGGTCAGGTGGGATCTCCCAAGACAGAGGTCACCACCACTGATAGTGACAAGGGGAAAAGGCAGCTTCTCAAAGGTCCCAACAGGCACCAGGCATAGTTCTCCTGGGGTTATTCATCATCAGCGGCAGAATCAGAAGTTGGTGCTTCTAGATCTCAGGCACATCACCACCAGGGTGGCGGGCGTCTGTTGGTTTGGCCTGTGTGGCATTTGTTCCTCTTTCTGCAGGCCACAGTGTCTGATTTCTCCCCTAGGACCTGCTCATCCCTGCTAGGTGCAGCCTGATGGGTGCCTAAGGGGCGGGCTCCAGAGGAGGGACGTGGATCTCCCCACACTGGTTCCCTGGAGAAGGGGGTCAATGGTGTCCATTGCCCCAACCTTGGACCCTCTCTGGTTCTTGTCTCGGCCTTCTCTGTGCTGTGAGCACTGCCCCCGCATCTCCCTCCAATAAATCCCCTTCTTTTTTTAAAAATAAATATTTTATTGTGTGATAAATCCCTCTCTGCATAGCTTATCTGGAGTTGCAAGTTGACTGCTTCCATCCAAAATAACCTAACAGGTGTACCCAGGATTTCTAATTCCAGAGCTAGAGAACAACTTAGAGACCATTTCATCCAACCCTTTTATCCTCCAGCTGAACAAATTTAGGCCCAAGAGTAAATTGAAGTCTGGAGGGTGGACATAATGATAGCCAAGAGCTGAGTGCTTTCTATGAGTCAGCTGCTCCGTGAAGCGTCCCCAACACTCCCAGATGAGGGCCAGCCTTCTCACTGCAGAGAGAGGAAACGGGCGCAAAGATACCGAGCAGCTTTCCCAAAGTCACATGGCCTCAAGCGGCAGGGCCAACCTGGCTCTTTGGCTCCAGAGGGCGAGCCGGCCCCAACTCGCTCTTCTTCTTTCTGGGACTTCTCTGGGGGGCAGGGGGTCTTCATTTTCTAGGGCTGCCAAAACAAAGTACCACAAAGTGGGGAGCTTAAGAACACAGAAATTTATTGTCTCACAGTTCTGGAAGCTGGAAGTCTGAATTCGAGGCGTCAGCGTGGCCATGCCCTCTCCAGAGGAGTTGGAGAAGCTGTTTCTTGTCTCGCACAGGTTCTGGTGGCCCCAGGCTTTCCTTGGCTTGCAGCTGTGGCATGATAACTCTGATTTCTACCTCCTCTGTCTTCACTTGGCCGTCTTCCCTCTAAGTCTGGTTTAGGACCCACCCTGCTCCATTTACTACCTCCTCTTAGCTGATAACATCTTCAAAGGCCCTATTTCCAAACAAGGCCAAGTTCACAGGTATCCCTTTGGGAGACACAATTCAGCCTATATTGGGGAAAGTATCAGCATGAAGACTGAATCCCGGGGCTCCTGGGTCCTGGATAGGGCCTGGCCACAGGTATTCATCGAATATGTGGTCAAGAAGTTAACACCAGACTCACATGCATTCCCTCCCTTCTTCCTCCCTCCTCTTTCTCTCTTCCTTCCTCCTTCACTTTTTTTTGTGGAATGAATTATTAACTCATCAAACCTTTCAACAACCTTGATGAAGTAGTTATTGTAATAATTTCCATTTTACAGATGAAGAAACTGAGGCTCAGAAAAGTTAAGTAAATTTTCTTTCTCTTGTAGTATGGTAGAGCTCCCACTTTGCTGTTTTGAAGGCTGTCCTTTAAAGCCTCTAGAGCATTCTGGGTGTTCAGGCTTCCGAATACCTCTGGCATGTGTCTCCTCTCCTCTGCCGCCATGATCAAGGGGTCTGACCAATCCCCGGGAGGACCAGGCCTAGGAACCACAGGGCCTTGCTACATGGAGCCCTCACAAGACAACCTGGGTACAGCCTCAGGGGCTCCCTGCAGGTGACATGCCCCATACTCCATGGGGATGTGCATGACCTGGAGAGCCAGTCCACAGAGGAGGCCAGGGTGGGGTCACATTGCCCACTGGGCACCTGCTCCCCTCTCCTTCAGGGCCCTTCCCTTCCCAGCCAGCGCCTCTTCTAGCTCAGCCTGACCTCTGACACCCTCCCACCCCCACGGAAGGAGACTTGCCTTCTTGGTCTTGGCTGTCACCTGAAAACTCCAAACTGAACCAAACCCATCGCCGATGAGCTGATTCCAACTCATGGCGACCCCATGTGTGTCAGAGTAGAACTGTTCCATTTTCTTGGCTATAATCTTTATAAAAGCAGACTGCCAGGCCTTTCATTCGTGGCACCACTAGGTGGGCTTGAACCGCCAACCTTCAGGCTAATAGCTGAGTGAAAACCATTTTCTGCACCCAGGGACCTTCCAGCTGTGCAGACCTTACCCGATGCCAAGGGAACTTCTCATCATTGCCCTTTCCAGAAGGGATGAACCTTATCCTCTTTTGAGGCCTAATGTGAGACTCCTCCCCACCTTAGACAAGAATCAAGCACACAACCCCAGAGCCAGCAGTGGGAAACTTTCTCAGGGACCCCCCCTCCAGTGCCATCATATGAGAAGAGGACATCTCCTATGTCAGCAGGACTGTGATCTTGCTCCTGGTGAATCATAACCCGCAGATTCCGCATTAGGGGCTATTCATGGCGTCCTCGGTGTCACTGTGCTGACGGCAGGAGCAGAGCCACGTGGCTCATGCTTTGTTCTGTCTCCCTTCTGGGAGGGTGGGGGCTTCTGGCGACCTCACCACACCATCACCCACTACCCAGCTATCCCTGGATCAATGACTGGGTGCCAGATCTCACCTCGTCACGTGAGCAGCGCAGACGGGCATTAACACACAGTGGCAGGTAGAAGGGATGAATGGCATGATAGAACATCTTGGGCAGCCAGCGAACTGAAAGGCCAGGAAGGCCTCTGTGGGGGAGTGACATTTAAATTGATCTGGGGTTGGGGGCAGGTCTCTGGGTGGCACGAGTGGTTTACACTTGACTACTAACCTACAGATCGGCAGTTTGAATCCACCCAGTGGCACCACGAAAGAAAGGCTTGGTGATCTGCTTCTGCAAAATATTACAGCCAAGAAAATTCTATGGAGCAGTTCTACTCTGACACACACAGGGTTGTCTTGAGTTGGAATCAATTTGACAGTAGTGGGTTTGGTTTTTGGTGTTTTGGGGGGACTAGTGTGGCTTAGCAGAACAAGCAGGACACTCTCTGCTGCCTGCTGTCATAGGGTCTGTAGTAGGAGCATGGTGCTGTGTGAGAACGTGAGTATTGGAGCAGGCAAACCTGGGGATGTGTCCTGGCTCACTGACAGTGTGACTGTGGGCAGGTCCCTCCACCTCTGTGGGCTCCAAGTCCTCATCTGTAGGATGGATGTAGATCTCACTACCTTGCTCTCATCACGTGCAACCTCTCATTAGATGTTTGCAACAATCCTGGATGACTGACAACTTCAGCAATCCCCCCTTTTTCTGACAAAAGAATTATGGTGGTAAAATATATAGAGCAAACAATTTGCCATTTTAACCATTTTTAAGCGTGTGCTTCAGTGACATTAATTACGTTCACCATCTTGTGCTACCATCACTATATCCATTTCCAAAAGTTTTTCATCACCCCGAACAGAAACTCAGTACGCCTCCTTCATCAATAACTCCCATTTCCTCCTCCTTCCTTCAGCAACTCCATTCTGCAGATGGAAAAACTGAGGCTAAGAGGCTCGTTCAAAAGTCCCAGGGCCAGTAAACGACAGATGCAGAAATCCAGCCCTGGTCTGTCTGACTCCGGAGCCTGTTTTCCACCCCTCGTCACAAGCCTTTCCACCAACACCAGGATCATAGATGTGTCCGTGTGGCCAGCAGGTGGACAGTCGCCTGAGGGGTGCAGAGATGTCCCTGTGCCTCCCAGCTTAGAGCTGCCTGCCATCTCTGATGGTGCCAGCTTCAAACAGCCAGGGCCTCCCCACCCCCCTACCAGGCTGGCTGAGAGTGAGCTGCAGGGAAAGGAGAGATATAGTTGGCAAAACACGTTAGCATCTTCCTCTCTGCTAATTAGTTTTGTGAAAAATTATTTATTTATCTATTTATTTTCACCAGAGAGCAATTGGGGCTGCAGAAATGTGGTGACATGTTTTACACGAAAAGGAAGGAAAATGCCATTTATTGTGAATTTAAATCATCTCCCGCACGGATAATGAGCAGACTTCCGGGAGGCTGGGATGTAAGGATGTGATGGACAAGATGCGCCAATCCCAGACATTACTGGGCACCCATGATGTATGTGACCCTATGTAAAAATCTTGGAAATAAGAACAAGAATAATATTGGGTTCTTACATTTTACTCTTGTTAGATGCTATGGAATCGCTCCCTGACTCATGGTGACCCCATGCACAACAAAATGAAATGCTACCTGGTCTGGTGCCATCCCTATGATTGGTTGTGCATTGAATCATTGTGCTCCATAGGGTTTTCATTGGCTGATTTTTTTTGGAAATAGATTGCCAGGCCTTTCTTCCTAGTCTGTCTTAGTCTGGAAGCTCTGCTGAAACCCCTTCAGCACCATGTTGTTGCTGTTAGGTGCCATTGAGTTGGTTCCAACTCATAGCAACCCTACGTACAACAGAACAAAACACTTCCTGGTCCTGCACCATCTTCACAATCATTGTCGTGTTTGAGCCCATTGTTGCAGCCACTGTGTCCATCCAATTCATTGAGGACTTCCCTCTTTTTCAGCACCATAGCAACATGCAAACCACCAATGACATACAGGTGGTAGCTGAGCACGAGGTGTATTTGTCAGGAATCGAACCAGGGTCTTCTGCATGGAAGGCGAGAATTCTACCACTGAACCACCATTGCCCCCTTCATAGTACTACGAAGGTATTATCTGCCTTTTTCACTCTCTGTCTTAGTTATCTAGTGCTGCTATAACAGAAATACCATGAATGGATGGCTTTAACAAAGAAAAATTTATTCTCCCACCATTTAGAAGACTAGAAGTCTGAATTCAGGGTGCCAGCTCCAGGGGAAGGTTTTCTTTTTCTATCTTCTCTGGGGGAAGGTCCTTGTCATCAGTCTTCCCTGGTCGAGGAGCTTCTCAGTGAAGGGACCCCAGGTCTAAAGGATGCGCTGTTCTCCTGACTCTTGTTTCTTGGTGGTATGAAGTCTCCCTGTCTTTCTGCTCACTTCTCTCTTTTATATCTCAAAAGAGATTGGTTTAACGCACAACCTAATCTTGTAGATTGAGTCCTGCCTCGTTAACTCAACTGCCTCTAATCCTGCCTTTCTAACATCATAGAGGTAGAGTTTACAACTCACAGGAAAATCACATCAGATGACAAGATGGTGGACAACCATACAACACTGGGAATCATGGCCTAGCCAAATTGACACATATTTTTGGGGGGCACACAATTCAATCCATGACACTCTCATTCTCTCACCAGTGTTCAGCAGAATTTTCCAGAGACTCCATGATGTGCAATATGGCAGCAGATTGATTTGGACACAGGTGTGAGAATCTAGCACCTCCTATTAAGCCAGACGCTAAAGAGATTTGCAGAAGTGTGAAACAATGTCACGCTTCTAACTAAATATTTTTTGTTTTGGAAAATAGTTACTTCTCATGAAAATATTTATGTTAACATTTAATGAGTTCATTGTAATTATTTTCAAATGAATTAATATTTTACAAAGGTCTATGCTATAATGTCTAAAATGGTTAGTATCAATAGAAACAACCCACATACACAAAAGCTCTTTGGAATCCCCAATGATTTTTAAGAGTGTGAAAGGCCCTTAGTCCAAAAAGTTTTTATAGAGCAATATGAGGATATGAATTCAAAGCTTTGAAAATGGAGCTTTTCTGTAATTCAGCATTCCCACCTTTGGACAACTTGTTCTAAGGAAATAATCAGTTATGTACCTCAAGAAATTTCTGTAAGAATAGTCATCACAGTATTATTACTTTATAAATTGTATTTATTTTGTTGTCGAGAATATACACAGTAAAACATGCACAAATTCAATATTTTCTACATGTACAATTCAGTGACATTGAGTACATTCTTCAAGTTGTGCAGCCATTCTCACGCTCCTTTTCTGAGTTGTTTCTCCCCATTAATATAAACTTATTGCCCCTAAGTTTCCTATTTAATCCTTCGGTTTGCTGTTGTCAATTTGATCCCACCTAGATAGATCTTAAAAGAGCACAATGCTCTAGGCAGACATTCTTTACTAGTTAAGCTAAACTGTTGTTTGGTTTTAAGAAAACTTCAGGGGATATTTTTGGTTTAAGGTTTAAAGATTATATCAGGGCAATTTTCGGGAGTTCATTCAGCTTCCATGGCTCCAGAACATCTGAATTGCATGAGAATTTGAAATCCTGTTCTCCATTTTTCCCCTTTTGATGGAGACTTTTCTATAGAATCTTTGATCAAAATGTTCAGTAATAGTAGCTGGGTACCACAGTATTATTTAAGAAAGCAAAATGTAAAAAACAGCATAAATGCCCATCCATAGGGGATTGGTTAAATAAATCTCATTATAGCTATATTACAGAGTACATATGACTAATAAATAGTGCCCCAAAGTAGTGTTTTATCGTAATGAAAAATATTCAGAATTCATTAAGTTAAAAAAATAGTAGATCTACATATGTATAAAGCCAAGAAGAGAGGATATATGCTAATTCTATAAAAACATGTATTGCTTTCTGAATTGAAAAACTGAGCAAAAAAAAGTTGTTAAAGATAAATAGTGATTTTTCTAGTCTACAATTCTGTGAGCTCATCTAAGCAGTCCTTCTGGTCTGGGTTAGACTCAAGGAGCCCTGTGGCACAGTGGTTAAAGCACTCAGCTGCTAACCAAAAGGTCGGTGGTTCAAATTCACCAGGTGCTCCATAGAAGAAAGACGTGGCAGTCTGCTTTTGTAAAGATTTACAGCCTTGGAAACCGTATGGGGGTTCTACTCTTTATTGTAGGGTTGCTATGAGTCACCACGAGTCAGAATTGACTCGACGGCAGTGGGTTTGGTTGGTTTGGGTTAGACTCAGCCGATCTTGGCTTACTTATGTGTCTGTACTCAGCTCCCAAGTAGCTAGGAGGTGCTGCCTCTGGAAGTTGGCTGGTTGTTGGCTGGGGTGATGCGGGCAACCAGGTCTTGTGTCTTTTACAATCCAGCAGGCTAGCCTGGGGCCTGGGGTCCTTCCCATGATGGCTCAGGGTTCCAAGGATTGCAAGAATGTAAGATCCAAGGCTTCTAACAATCTAGGCTTGGAAATCACACATTACTTTCTTTGCGTTCTATTAGTCAAAGCCATACTAGTTCGGCCCAGATTCAAGGGGCGGTGAAATAGACTACTTCACCTCTCGATGGGAGGAGCTACAAAGTACTGTAACTCTCTATGCAATCTGGAGTCCCTGAGTGGTGCAAACCATTAACACTCTCGGCTGCTACTGATAGGTTGGAGGTTGGTGTCCACCCAGAGGCACCTGGAAGAAAGGCCTGGAGATCTACTTCTGAAAAGACCAGTCATTGAAAACCCTCTGGAGCACAGTTCTACTCTGACACATATGGGATTGCCACAAATCAGGGCTGACTCAACAGTAACTCATTTTTATGCACTCTACAGTGCAGTAATACCCAAACCCCATTTATATGACAAATATTTACCCTATGACATGCACTGTGCTAGCTACAGGGCCTTTGCTGTCTGTTGGGGAGAGATATCCATCCCACGGGGATACAACTACATGCATTCAGAGTGTGAGCCCATAGTAGATGCTCAGGGCATATTTGTGGAGTGAGCACTAGAGCTCTCACAGACCCCAGACTCCTCCCACCGATGGCATTAATAAGCACCCTTATCCCCTGGGTGCACTATGCCACATGCCTAAGCAAATCACTCAGACCAAGTTCACAGGAAAGCAGAGAAGGGTTTCTTCTAGGACGAACAGACATGCTGAGTTGTCATGGGGTGCAGCCTGACTCAGTACAAGCAAACTGCTTGCGGCTCCGCTTCACACGAGAGAGGCAAAGCAAAGACCTATGCACTGAGGAGAAAGTCATTATTCTGGTTTAGACACCAGCAGACAAGCGTATGAAAAGAAAATATTTCTTTGATGTTGCCACTGATACTGAGTCTAGATGCTTCAGAAGACGGCCTTGCTAGGCTGAGCTCCACAAACAAGCTTCAGAGAGAGGGGGAGGTCAGCAGGGGAGAGGCCAGGAAGCGGTGTGTGTGTGTGTGTGTGCGCGCGCGCGTGCATTGAGATTGCACTTCAGATCTTTTCATCTCTGAGAGAACAGAATGCAGAGTGCCTCTGAGGACGTTGGTTTACTTTGGTTTTATATATATATGATATACATATGAACCCTTGTGGCACAGTGGTTACGTGCTCTGCTGCTAATCCAAAGATTCGAACTCACCAGCTTCTCTTCAGGAGAAAGATGTGGCAGTCTGCTTCTCCAAAGATTACAGCCTCGGAAACTCTATGGAACAGTTCTACTCTGTCCTGTAGGGTGGCTATGAGTCAAAATAGTCTCAAGCGTCATGGATTTATTTATATATATGTATATATCTGTCATGGATTGAATTGTGTCCTTTGAAAATATGTGTCAACTTTGTTAGGCCATGATTCCCAGTGTTGTGTGGTTGTTGTCCTCCATTTTGTGATTTCCCTATGTGTTGTAAATCATAATCTCTGCCTGTGGTTAAAGAGGATTAGGGCGGAATGCAACACGCTTGCTCAGGTCACATCCCTGATCCAATGTAAAGGGAGTTTCCCTGGGGTGTGGCCTGCACCAAGATAAAAGGAAAGGGAAGCAAGCAGAGAGTGGGGGACCTCATATCACCTGGAGAGAAGCATCAGGAGCAGAGCGTGTCCTTTGGACCTGGGGTTCCTGAGCAGAGAAGCTCCTAGTCCAGGGGAAGATTGAGACGATGACCATCCTCCAGAGCCAACAGAGAGAAAAAGCCGTCTGCTGGAGCTGTCGTCCTGAATTTGGACTTCTAGCCTACTAGACTGTGAGAAAATAAATTTCTCTTTGTGAAACTCATCCGCTTGTGGTATTTCTGTTACAGCAGCACTAGGTAACTAAGACACTGTGTATATGAGCCCTGGTGGCACACTGGTTAAGCACTCAGCTGCTAACCTAAAGGTTAGTGGTTCACACCCACCTAGCAGCTCCTCAAGAGAAAGATCTAGAGATTTAAAAAAGAGATTACAGACTAGGAAATCCTATGGGGCAGTTCTAGTCTGTCACGTGGGGTCGCTATGAGTCAGAATCCACTTGATGGCACTGGACAACAACATATATATATACATATACATGTATACATAATCAATGACTTAGTCTCAGGAGCCTCCCTCCCCCAGGGAGAAGGTGCCAGAGCAGCTGCTTTGGAATCTGCCATTTGCAACTGTCTCCTGGCTCTGCACCTTCAGAGGCAGCCACACGCCGAGGCGGGACCACAAAAGCGTGGTCACCATCTGTGCCACTCAGAAACCAGACTCGCGCTCCCCCGCGCAGCTCACAGCATCTCACAGAAGACAGAGGGAAAGTCACCCAGGGGTGACCCTATTTGGTCTTGTTGCCCATGGCCAATGGATGCAGAACAACTTGGGTTTCTTGCAAGGTACTGAAGAAGGGGCTGGTCAGGTGAATGGAGGGGATGCAGGTGATAGCATCTTCTGGGCAGAAGGTAGTGGCTCAGGGCATGGACTCTGGAATCTGACAGCTCTGGCACTAACTGGATAAACTTTGAGCAAGTTAATACACCTTGCCAGTTTGTTTCCTCATCTGTAAAATGGGGATAATAATTACAATGTCATAGGGACGTTGTGAGGTTGGTACATGATTGCCTAGGTAAAGTAAAACCAAACCCATTGCTGTCAAGTTGATTTCAACTTGTGGCAGCCCATGTGTGTCAGAGGAGAACCGCACTCCATAGGGCTTTCAATGGCTGTGACTTTATGGAAGTACGTAGCCAGGCCTTTCTTCTGAGATCCTGCTGATTGGATTCAAACTGCCAACCTTTTGGTTAGTAGCCAAGCACAAACCATTTGTGCCACCCAGGGACCTACCACGGCTAAACCGTTTAGCTTGTAAGAATTGCTCCATAAACAGTAGCTGCAGTGCTATGAAGCATTGGGTGTACAGGGGGACCTCAACATTCAGGTCTTCAAGAAACACCTTAGCTTTGGGTGCTCCACTCTAGACAGGCATACTCTCCCTCTCCCCTGCCCCTCTTTCAGAGGTTGGAGGGTTCCAACTCCAAGGGCAGAACGAGTATGAAAAAGGTGGTGTATTTTATGTTGCTTTTCAGCAAAGCAGTTCACATTCAGTGCCAGCGGTCACCAAGAAGCCACAGGATGTCTAATAGTCCATGATGCCCCTCTCATTGGTAGTGACACCCTGCATGAAGATTTGTAGAAAACCTACCCCTTGGAGTTACAGCTGCAGTTTTCTAGGTGTTCATTCCAGAGACACACAACTCCCCAGTTAAGATGCCACAAAAAACGGTTATTGGGACGGAATGGGTCCTGCGATTTCCTTTCTGAATAATCCAACAAGCTATTAGTTTTGTCCCAGTTAAGGAATCATCATTTCTTGAAACCCAAGAGTGTAGCTTTCCCAGAGTCCCTGAAGACTGGGGGCGCTCCTTCTCCACTCAGGCCATGTCCATCCGATTCTCCCTGATCACACCAGGGCTTGCTGTCACTCCCATCTGACCAATTAAGGGATTGTCCAGGGGGTCTTTGCCCCCAGGCTGTGGACCAGGCCTGCCATCCTCACCAATTTCTCTCTGAAGTGCCATGATGGGGTGGGCGGCAAGCAAGGAGGGGGAGTTAAACCAGTTTTCTTCAAGTCAAGACCATGGGTGTTTACAGAGTAGAACTGCTCCAAAGCAGAACACCAGTTCATTTCTTGAAATAAATCATATTGGTATCCAAATGAGACACATGCCATTGAGATGGTCTCCATCCCCGGACGTTGCTGCCCCCTGCTGGTAGCTTCCTTCCTCATTGTTATCCAGCCGATGGGCAGGTGCGCTGGTGAGATGCTGTCTTGCTGGCCACGTGGTAGGGAGCTGCAGCACAGCCTCTGGACTTACCTTATTGTCACTTCTCCGTCTTGTCACCTCTGGGCTCCTGGGCAAATTGCTCTGTGCCAGCCCAATGGGCACTCAACAACATCCCTTCTAACCATGACCTCCTCACCCCAGAGTCCCCTTAGAGCCAACACTCTGCTTTTCCCAACTTGCATCCTCGTCTCCATACACACCCATTGGAGCAAGACTGGGCAGTACCAACGCTTCCTGTGTGCCCCGGGGCAGAGCAGGGTGCATAGCAGTCACTCGGAGTGGACATGGGCAGATGGCAGGGTTGTCAGATGTGAGGGTTTGTGCTTGTTCAGACATGTCTGTGGGAAGGACGAGGTGTGTGTGCCTTTGGGGGCGTTAGGAGGGAAGGAGGGATGATCGTGTGTATGGGGAAGGGAAGAAGAAGAGGAAGAGGAGAAGGAAAAGGAAAGAAGAGAGAACGTACATGAGATCCAAAGCCTGGATGAGGGGTTGTGACTCAGGGTCTGTCTGGAGTGAATCTAGGTGACTCTTCCCAAAGCGAGAACGCCTGGGTTTTCAGGGTGGTGAAGATGGTGATGACGTGTCTTTATTTCAGAGGTAAGTGCCTGCACTTATACTGTTTGCACCCAGAGGGCTGTGAGCAGGGTCTCAGCTGGACACCCGTGGGGGTCTGGGACACTGGGGACACAGAGCCGGAGGAGGGCCGCTTGCCTACTTGGAGCCCGCCTTTGTCCAAAGAGCTTACATGGGGCTGGGGCTCCCACTTCTGAGCTGGCAAAGCCAATGGGGACAGCAGGGCCAAGGGAGCTCTGCTCTCCCCCAGGTCTTCTCCATCCTCCCTGGGGGTGTGCACCCAGAGGAGCCCGAGGTTACAATGCCTCGAGAGCTTCTCCAAGTACTGTCATGACTGGAGGCCCTCTGAGTCACCACAGCCCTGAAGAAGAGCAAAAGCGGTTGCTGAGGAGTCAATTCCGACTCATGGTGACCCCATGTGTTACAGAGTAGAACTGCTCCAAAGCAGATCACCAGGTCGTCCTTCTGCAGTGTCGCTGATGGGTTCAAACCACTAACCTTTCCATCAGTAGCCGAGTGCAAACCGTTTGTGCCACCCAGGGCTCTCCCCAGTCACGAGCAGTAGTGAAATGCTGGACCAGCAGTCAGCACAACCAAGGAGCCCTGGTGGCACAGCAGTTAAAGAGCTCAGCTGTTTTAACCAAAAGGTTGGTGGTTCAAACCCACCAGCTGCTCCATGGGAGAAAGATGTGGCAGCCTGCTTCCTTAAAGATTACAGCCTTGGAAACCCTGTGGGGCAGTTCTACTCTGTCCTATGGGGTTGCTAGAAGTTGAAATTGACTGGATGGCAACAGGTTTAGGCAGCACCAGCAACACCTGGAAGCTTCTTAGAAAGGAGAATCTCGGCTCCTACCCAGGCCTCCTGGATCAGAACCTATGGGGCAGGCCCAGCCATCTATTCAATCAGCTTCTAGGAGGTTCTGAGCACGCTAAGGTCGAGCAGCACTGTTTTAGACAGTGTAACAGAAGCATGGTGGGGCAGGTGCCTTGCCCGTGGTCCCTTCACTCATTCATTCATTCATTCAACACAGATTGAGTGCCTGCTCTCTGCCAGGCATGGTCTAGGCCTCAGGGAGACTTCAGCAAGGAGAATAAACAAACCCCTCCCCACTCCCGGCTGACGTGGAGGGAGACAGACAATACATACAATTAGAAAGCAAAGTATATAGTGTGCTGCTGGCGTTGTTAGCTGCGGTAGAGATGGCCCAACTCACAGGGACCCCGTGCACAGTGGAATGAAATCCCACCCGGTCCGTCACCATTCCCGTGATTGGTTGCAGATTGGACTGTTGTGATCCATAAGGTTTTTTCATTGGCTGATTTTTGGAAGTAGATCACCAGGCCTTTCTTCCTACTCTATCTTAGTCTGGAAGATCCGCTGAAACCTGTTCAGCACCGTAGCAACTCATAAGCCTCCACTGACAGTTGGGTGGTGGCTTCGTGTGAGGTGCACTGGCTGGGAATCGAACTCATGCCTTCTGAAGGTGAGAATTCTACCTCTGAACTACCACTGCCTTCTTGGCCCAAAAGTAGTAGAGGGGAACTCTTAACTGACCTCTCCTGCTCCCCTCGCTGTGCACACCGAGGAGACAAGGCCACTGTCTGTTTAGATTCTGTGTTTTCATCTCAGAGCGTCAACAGGCAGACGGCAAATTATATAGTCCGGGAGACGTGGACATCTCTTTAGCCAGGCTGCCAAAACAATGATTACCACTGTCTGCCAGGGAAAGGCCTCAGGGAAGGTGGGAAAGGGCCCTTCTTAGTGATGATGGAGTCCCCACGCTCAGAAAAGGAACTCTGTGGGAAACGTATAACCTGGCCCTTTAGCTTTCAGAATCCCAGCTTCCCAACCTCTAGTTGGGTCTGCTCATCTTGCTGTAATTCCCAGATTTTATAAGTGGGCCCTTTGGTTCTAGAAGTGTAGCATTGGTCCAGGAATGGCAATTGGCAAGTCACTGGCTAGCGACACCATGAGGCAGGTGTCAGTAAGTGTATTAGTTTCTGAGGGCTGCTGTAACAAAATGGTGGCTTATAAAAACGGAAATTTATTGTCTCACGTTTGGAGTCCAGGCGTCTGAATTCAGGGTGTTGGCAGGGCCATGCTGTCTCTGAAGGCTCTAGGGGAAGATCCTTTCTTGTCTCTCATCTTCTGGTGGCCCCAGGCATTCCTTGGCTTGTAGCTGCAACCTAACTCTGTCATAGTCATCTTCCTTCTGTCTCTCTGTGCCTCTTCTCTTTTGTAAGGACACCAGTCGTATTGGATTAGGACCCACCCTTTTCCATTATGACCTTACGTTCACTGAAAACATCTGCAAAGACCTGGCTTCCAAACAAGGTCACGTTCACAGGCACCTGGGGTTAGGACTTCAACACGTCTTTGGGGGGGACATAATTCAATCTGTAACAGTAAATTACACCTTCCTGCTATGAGAGCCCCATCCTGCTCCTGGCCACAGTCTGGGCCACCTCCCCCAGCAACCCCATCCCAAATTCCTAAGAAGATCAGAAAAATGTCTGTTTTTGCAGACTGACAGGAATAAGATCTTCAAATGAATTTTTAAGAGCAGTTGTGCTGGACACCTTTTTTGAAGCTTCTACTTCAAAAATTATATTTGGATCATAATTTCTTCTTTATTTTCCCCATGACTATTAAATCATAACACACAAACTTAGTGAAAAGTACAGAAAGAATCATACATATAATTCAGATTTCTTTTTTAAGTTTTATTGCGGCAAAATAAATACACATAGTCCCCGATTTACAAAGGAGTTCTGTTCTGATGATTCTGTTCTAAGCAGGCTCTGATGTAAGCGGAATATCTCTCTTTTTTTTTTTTAGCTTTCATTATTATCAGTATCTTCATAAATCTGATCTTTATTTGTCTTTGGGGGTTGGAACATTACATATAAACTTACAGGTATCTTTTAATAATACATGCATAATACATTAAAAAAATACACAAATCATAAAAACTTATGTCCATGAGGAAGACGAGTTTGGATGACATCTTGGCATTTTGTCAGTTGTGGTAAAGACCCCACCTGTGGGAGGTACTGGACCATCTGGATTATCCCTGGGAATGGGGCTGGCATTTCTACTCAGAAAATGAGTGAGAGTTGTCTGTATGGTCCGTTTCTTTTTTTCTTCACATATTTCGTGGTAACATCTCACTGCTTCCTGAATCTGCCTAGTGACTTTAGCAAAGCGATCAGTGTTTAGGTCCAGGTGTTCAAGCAACTGAAGCCCCTGATTTAGTTTAGAAAAAACTCCAGCTAATCTTTTCAACGTAAAAATTTTTTGACAACTTCTCTTCCCTCTTCCTCATTCTTTCTTTCTTCTTCAGGATTTCTTTCCTCTTCCAAACCCATTAAGTCCTAATGTGTCAATCCTCCTTCTTCGTGATCTATGAGCTGTTCCATATGGACGATATCAAATTCTAAATTCAGCCTTCTGGCCATATGGACGACTTTCCACTTACCTCTTCTATCACAGTATCCTGATCAAATGCTTAGAGCGTGTTTGCTTAACTCAGCATTTTTTCCCATATCTCCTGCATGCATTTTCCCATGATTTCATCCCAGGAAGATGTATTAACAATAATAAGTACAAAACAAAACAAACAAACAAAAATATGTTCAGAAATACAATTCATCATAACTCAAAAACATCATAAGTTGGGGACTATTTATTTAATAAAAGTTGCCATTTTAACCCTTGTTAAGTGTATAAAAAGGTAATTAATTCAGTGACATTAATTACATTCACCATGTTGTACAACCATCGCTACTATATTTCCAAAACTTTTTCATCACCCGGTTAAGCACTAACTCCCCCCAGTTCCTGTTAACTGCTCAGCTACTTTCTGTCTTTATACAATTGCCTATTCTGGATATTTCATGGAAGTGGAATCATACAGTATTTGTCCTTTTCTGTCTGACTTCTTTCACTTAGTGTATTTCAAGTATAATATTTTCATCCATGCCGTTGTACGTATTAGAACTTCATTTCTCTTTATGACTGCATCTAATACCTTATTGTATGGATACACGAGAGTTTGTTTATGCATTCATCTGTTGATGGGCACTTGGTTTGTTTCCACCTTACGGCCGTTGTGAACGATGCTGCAATGAACATGGGTGTAAAAGTATCTTTTTGAGGCCATACTTTCAATTCTTTTGGGTAATTACCCAGGAGTAGAATTGTTGGGTCATACAGTAATTTTGGAGCCCTGGTGGTGCAGCAGGGTTAAGAGCTAGGGCTGCTAACCAAAAGGTCAGCAGTTCGGATCGACCAGCTTCTCCTTGGAAACCCTATGGGAGCAGGTCTACTCTGCTTTGTAGGATCACTATGAGTCAGAATCAACTAAATGGCAACTTTTTTTTTTTTTTTAATGATAATTCTATGTTTAACTTTTTTGAGCAACTGCCAAACCATTTTGCATAGTTGTACCATTTTACATCCCCACCAGTAATAAACGAAGCTTCTCACTTCTCCACATCCTCACCAACACATGTTCATTTTCGTTTCTTTCTCTCTCTTTTTTTTTTTTGGATGATAGACATCCTAGAGGATGTGAAGTGGTATCCTGTGGTTTTTCATATTTGTTTGAAAGCAGCTTTCAATGAATGAAACAGAGTTGTATTAAAAGATGAGTTTGTCCCTCTAAAGGGATGCCCCTCACCTTCCCCGCTGCAGAGAGAGAACCATGAACGACAAATCAGGAGACTTGGTTCCTGGCTCAGGTTTCAACACGCCTAGCTATATAATTTTTAGCTATGTGACCTTGCACAAGTCAATCATCCTCTCTGGGCCTCAGGGAGGGTTGGTTTATGGTTACCGGGGTCATTTCCAGTGTTCATTAGCAAGATGTCATGCCTGGACAAGCAATCACACCTAGTCACATGTTTGGAGTCCCCAGAGCAGCGCACCTCAGGACCTTAGGTAAGGAGGAAGAATGGGCTTACGTAATATCCCACCTCACAGTGAGAAAACTATTGTCCTCAAGTGTCTTTCATTCCTTCTGATTATGCAAGTCTCCGTTCTACTCCTCTGTCTCTCAAATCTCAGCCATACTCATTAATCTCCGCTCCCCCCCCCGTTATGGATGAAATTATGCCCCCCCAAAATATGTGTTGGAATCTGGACCCCTATACCTGTGGGGGTAATCCTGTTTGGAAATGGAGTTTTATTTGTTATCCTGGTTAGATCATGTCTGAGTTGCTGTTATTGTTAGTTACCATCCAGAGGATTCCAACACATGGCGACCCCATGCCTGCACAGTATAACTACTCCATAGGGTTTTTAAGGCTGTGACTTTTGGAAGCAAATTGCCAGGCCTGTCTCCTGAGGCACCACTGGGTGAGTTTGAACTGCTTAACCATTGGCACCACCCAAGGACTCCTTATTTGAGGAGAATGGGTTCTAAATCTAATCACTTTTGAGTTGTAAAGAGATCAGATTAGACACAGCGACACACACAAGGGGGAAGACCGATGCTATGTGGATTGAATTATGTCCCCCCAAAATATCTGTCAACTTGGCTAGGCCATGATTCCCAGTATTGTGTGATTGTCCACGATTTTGTCAACTTCTGTGATTTTCCTATGTGTTGCAAGTCTTATCTCTATGATGTTGATGAGATGGGATTAGCCGCAGTTGTGTTGATGAGGCAGGACTCAATCTACAAGGTTAAGTTGTGCCTTAAGCCAATCTCTTTTGAGAAATAAAAGAGAGAAGTGAGCAGAGAGACATGGAGACCTCATGCCGCCAAGAAACAAGAGCCAGGAGAATAGCGTGTTCTTTGGACCCAGGGTCCCCGCAGTGAGAAGCTTCTCAACCAAGGAAGATTGATGATAAGGACCTTCCCCCAGAGCTGACAGAGAGAGGAAGCCTTCCCCTGGAGCTGGCACCATGAATTTGGACTTCTAGTCTACTAGACTATGAGAGAATAAATTTCTTTTTGTTAAAGCCATCCATTTGTGGTAGTTCTGTTACAGCAGCAATAGGTAACTAAGACACCATGTAAGGATAGTCTAGAAACCAAGAAGCCAAGAAACAGCCAAGACTACTGTGGTGGAAGGAATCAACATGGCCAAGACCCTGATTTGGACTTTGAGCCTCCGGAACTGTGAGAAAACAAATTTCAGTTCTTTAAAGCAGCCAATTTTAGCAGCACTAGGAAAATAAGACACCCCTTTTAACAAAGACAGAACAAAGCCATGGGTCCAGAATCCCCAGGAGGCAGCAGTATCTAGCCAGAAGTCAACAACACGACTTGGGTTCAGTGACTTCATGTTGATGGTTATCTTCTTCTACTTCTTTGTGCATGATGTTGGATTTCCATTTGCAGTGTGAGGTGCGAAAAGATTTCCTTTGAAATAAAATGTGTTTAAGTAAATAAGTTGGTTTATAGAAAATATATTAACAACAGGTGGTACCTTGATGTGGCAAAGAATATGGCACACATATACACAGATATGCATGAAGTTTGGAAAACTCATATTTAGGGGTTAAAATACCCCCCATACTGCCTCTGATTTGCAGGGGTTTTAAAAACAATTATGTCTTTCTCTTGAATCTGTAAATTTTGAATACATCCGAATTCTCTTTGTCTGCAGGCTTAATCCATGCAGTTGCTAGACTTGGCCACCAGATGGAACTTCTCCCCTTGTGTCTGAGCAGGGCTTCCGACAGGTTCCTTCCAGTTAGAACTCCTGGTCTGAGCTGCACAGCCCTGACAATGGCTCCCCACCAAAAGCTGGGTTATTTCTCAGCCTTGGGACTCTCTAGAAGCACCATATTCTGAACTTTATCAAAATATTGTTAAAAGATTCCACAAATGTTCCCTATCATTCAGGTCTCAATCCAAATATCACCTCCTCAGAGAGGCCTCTCTCCACTCTCTTCCACCTTATTCTTTTTTTCTTTGTTATCGCACCTGCCTGTACCTGAACTTAGAAGTTCTTGGTTGGTGCAAACAGTTAAGAGATTGGCTACTAACTGAAAGGTTGGCGGTTTGAGTCCACACAAAGGTGCCTCAGAAGAAAGGCCTGGCAATCTGCTTCTGAAAGTTCACAGCCATGAAAACCTTATGGCGTGCAGTTCTTCTCTGAGCCACATATGGTTACCATGAGTCTGAATCAGCTTGATGGCAATTTTTTTTTTAAGGGTCTTGATAAGTGTTGAATACTTCCCTTAATATTTTTGAAAAAGAGTTTTGTGAGATCATTTAACATAAATATGGCCAGGTCAAAACCTGTGCCTGAGCCAGACAGAGGGGAACTGTGTTAAAGAGGAGAACTGCTCTTTAGGGTTTTCTTGGCTGTAACCTTTACAGAAGCAGTTCACCAGGCTTGTCTTCCACGGAGCCATTGGGTAGGTTTGAATCACCGACCTTTAGGTTAGCAGCTGACTGCAAACCACTCGCACCACCCAGGCTCCCATTAGTACCTTTACCCCAACAATAACCTCCATCCCTTATTTTGTCCTCCTGGTCGCCTGGACTTCTCTTGGGTTCTCAGGTCCACCTCAGAGCTTTTCAGGAGCTGGTCTCAAGCCTTTCCCTGACAAATGTTAGTCATCATCAGGGCAGGGCTTAAATGCCACTTCCTCAGGGAAGTCCACTCCCGCCACAGATCCCACTGGATCAGCCACCCCCTTTGGACAGCCCTGTTCAAACTCGGACTTATTTCCTCCATGTCTAGCTTCCCTGTCATCTGTTGACTGATAACATGTTAGTGAGCAACATCTGAACGTTGCAGGGGTTTGGTTTCTAGACAGAGTCAGAGCATCCATGGCTTCACGATGGCTGCGTCAGAACAGCGGGGTAGATGTGCTCTGCGCTAGAACATACCAGAAGCTGCCAGAACCCCCATCTGTGCACTGGGCATTTCTATGCCAACCAGCTGGGCCCTGGTGAGGGACACTTGCTTCTCTAAATGACCCCCCACGTCAATTACAGCCACATTTCTGTAAGACAGTCCTTGTGTGATGCAAATGGTTAAGCTCTTGGCTGCTAACCAAAAGGTTGGTGGTTCAAACCCACCCAGAGGCACCTTGGAAGGAAGGTCTGGGGATCTGCTTTTGAAAGGTCACAGCCATGAAAACCCTATGGAGTACAGTTCTACTCTGACACACACAGGGTCATCATGAGTCGGAGTTAACTTGATGGCAACTGGTTTACTTATTCTATTAAGGAAGGAAGCTTGTTTTAAGCCATGGTTGGTGAATTCACAGAGCTGGATCTTTGCTGTTTAGAAAGACTGCAGAAAGACTGCAGGAAGTGAACAGCGCAATTGCAGACCCAGGGTCAGGAGCCAGAACAGGAGAGTTGCCCCAACTCTCACCCTCCACTCTGCTCTCCCAGAAACCCTGGGCTCCAACCCTGGTGCCCAGGGCTCTCCCCCGCTCCCAATCTCTCCTCTGCCATGGCCCTTCCCTGGCCCCAACCTCATTCTCAATCTGTTGGCAGTGAAAGCTTTTGGAGGCATCGCTCGATTCTCCACATTGTCTTCTCCTTGGCTGGAGATGGTGGGGTTTTAGAGGACTCTGCAATGTTCTCTTGTCAAAGAAGTGCCTCCGTACACGTCTGTAGCTTAATGAGCAGCCAGTGCCTCCTGACTGAGCCTCTTCCCAGTGGGAGACACCTACTCTGCCTCCAGAAGCTTGTCATGTGAGGTGTGTGTGTGTGAGTGTGTGTGTTGCTTCAGACACCTTGCTTTTTTTTTTTCTAAGTATTTTCTCTCCTTTCAGGTAAATGTGTTTCAGCTGTGGTGGTCTTTTGGTGTTTCTTCTTTTAAAGAAACTATTTAATTTCAATCATCTTTGGGCTGCTGTCCATAGGACAGTCCCAAGGGATCCCTTTCTCTCATAAAGACTGTGTGTCAATGGTTACAACTACGAAATGACGTTGACATGTCTTCCCTTTCTCTCGAGGCATCTTCTCTGTGTCGGTCCATGCCAGCCTACTCATGGTCTTCCCTGCTGCCCTGGAGCTGGGCAGAGACTATCCTGGGGTCCATGTCTTGGGGTATGTCTGCAGACCCCCACAGTGTGCCCACCCGAGCCTGGGCTCCAGACCTGAGTCCTTCCCCTCTCCCTTTGAAGACATCAGGAATCAACCAGAGGGGTCCTCTGTGCTTGGGGTGAATAGATGACACATGATCCTGCTTCATGTTGTCCCCTCCTCCTCCCACCCCACCATCTCCAAAACCCCTCCTGACTCCACCTACACTGTCCACCCTGTTCTGTCCCCTGTTCCCCCTGGTTGCACCTCCATGGCCTCTCCTTAGCCTCTGCCTCTTGACCCAGCCCTTTGAGTAAATGTGTCTTTTGACCAATCTGCTTGGTTCTTGATGCCTGCCTGGGAGACCATTCTCCAAAACAAATCTGGCCTATCTTACCTCTGCCTGAAAGCTCTTTTGACTCCAGTTGTCTCCAAAATAAAGTTCAAAATCCTGAGTTTGGAGCTCAAATTTCTTTAGTATCTGGCCCCAGAAGTATCTGCAGTCTCTGTGCTCATATTTCATCAAGGTTCCAACATCAGCAAACTCATGATTTCCCCAAGCAGGCCAAGCTCCCCTAAACTTGTATGGCATGGCATAGAATGCACCCTTGTCGCCCCATTTGTCCTTCGTCTGAACGGGATGAAGGCTCCCATACATCCTTCATCTTTACAAAGAGCCCTTCTAGTCATTCTCTACCTTGGAGTCCCTGAGTGGTGCAAATGGTTAACATACTTGGCTTCTAACTGTAAGGTTGGGGGCTGGAGTTCACCCACAGGTGTGTCGGAAGAAAGGTCTAGTGATCTATTTCCAAAAAATCAGCCATTACAACCGTATGGAGTATAGTTCTACTCTGACTTGATGGTAACTAATACGGTTTAGTCACTCCCTCTTTTAGTCCATGGTAGCCCTTTATACTGACTTCCACGTGGCACTTGGGTGGGAGTGATGCACCAGTGTTAGTTGCCAATTGTGATGATTGTATTGGGCTATGTAGGAGAGTGCCTTCCTCTTCAGGAAATACACACTTCAAAATTCAAGGATGATGGGGCATCAAGTCAGCAACTTATTCTCAAATGGTTTGGGACCATGTTCTCAGACTATGCATTGAGGTGCCCCAGAGTACTGCCATGAACTCATAGGGGGGGTCACAGGGTAGTTTTTTTTTTTGCTTCATTTGTTTCCATTATTTTTTTATTGTGCTGTAGGTGAAGATTTACAGAGCAAATTAAAAGCAAACAAACCTATTGTCGTCCAGTCGATTCCAACTCATAGTGAATTAGTTTCTCATTAAACAATACATTGTGATATTGGTTGCCAACCCTGTGGCCTGTCAACACTCTCCCCTCCTGGACCTTGGGTTCCCCATTTCCTTTCGTTCAGCTTTCCTGTCCCCTCCTGCCTTCTCATCCTTGCCCCTGAACTGGTGTAACCATTTAGTCTCTCATACATGGTTAAGCTATGTGTATTATTGTTTGTTTATGGGCCTATCTAATCTTTGGATAAAGGGTGGACCTCAGGAGTGACTTCAGTACTGAGTTAAAAGGGAGCCCAGGGGCCATACTCTTGGGGTTTCTCCAGCCTCTGTCAGACTGGTAAGCCTGGCCTTTTTCTGTGAGTTAGAATTTTGTTCTACATTTTTCTCCAGCTCTGTCCAGAACCCTCTATTGTGACCCCTATCAGAGCAGTCAGTGCCATGCTATCTTCAAAGTCTCTAGGGGAAGGTCCTTTCTCACCTTCCCAGCTTCTGGTAGCCCCAGGCATTACTTGATGTTTCTTGGCTTATAGATGTATCCTCACATGGCTGTCTTTCCCTGTGTCTGTCTGTGCCTTCTTTTATAGGACACTACTTTTTTTTTTACTCAGATGGGATAAGGACCCACCCTCCTCTAGTACGACATTGTGTTAACTGATAACATCTTCAAAGACCTATTTCCAAACAGGGTCACATTCACAGGCACCAGGGGTCAGGACTTCAACACAATTGAATCCATAACAATAATCCTTTTGGAAGCTATTCATGGGCAGAACTGCCAGGTGTTGTAGGTTCAGGAGCTAGGCTCTGGAAATGGGAATCATCCAGCTATATAATAATAGGTTCTGCTGCATTTCCACACACAGAGATGCTTTGTTCAAAAGAAAATGTGCGTGAGCCAATGTCAAAACCATGAAGGGAATTAGCTTGTTCCATTCTATTCCAAGGCAATATAGTAGAGGAAAATAATAAGTTGGCCACAAGAGAGCAGAGTTGCTAGCTTTTTTCCTTAACACAAGTGGGGAAGCATTCAAAATTTGAAGAAAAAAAATACAAATAACTTCTAGGTGGGTGACACTTGTACATTGAACGGGCAAATGCCTAATTTGATAAAGGGATAAATGTCAAGTATTGATTTTGAAATCCGAAAACCAATTTTCTAAGTCCAGGCCAATGAAGACTGGCTTAATGACTGCTGACTTGGAAAGCTCCTGTGGGTTTTAGGTTACAGGTTTATGCCATTTTCTTAACAACAACAACAAAAGGGAACAAATACGCAATGGCCAGGGGCAGATTATCCGATAAACAAGGTAAGCATGGGGTTACTTGTGCTTACTCCCTAGTCTGTAGTGAACAATTTCACGTGTTTCACTTTGATGTGGTGTGATGAAACTCATGTGAAATTGTACACTACAGATTAGGAAGTAAGCACAAGTAAGCTGGTGCTTACCTTGCTTATTGGGTAATCTGCCCCTGCACAATGCCCACATGGAGGAAAGTGATGGCCCCACAGCATGGGGTGCAGGAGTTTTGAATTGATTCTGGACATCAAATTTAAAAGAGACATCGCATGCAATATGGAGGGACTGGAGGAGAGGGCAGTGACCAGGGCGATGGAATGTCCCAGAGTCACAGCACCTACAGAGCACGTGGAGAAGAGGGATGTGGGCATAATTCACCTGGAGAAGAAGAGACTGATCCATGGGGACTGATAACTACCCGCACCTGTGAAGCCGCAAGCAGGGTTGGTTTGCTGTGGTTGCTAAGGGCTGAGCAAAGGCAGTAGATTGGAGTTACTTGAGGCAGAGACAGAACTGAATGCAGGAAAGAACGCCAGCTCCTTGAGCTGCCTGACCCCAGGCAGCCTCCTGGTGGAGAAGCCAACATGAAGTTCAGGAACATGACACACAGCTGCAGGGATGCCTGGAGGGATGCTGGTGCAAAGAGGGGTCCCTGGCATGTGAAATGGTTACAGGTTGAGGTGTCTTCATTGAATGGGGGCACAGGGGAGCTCCACCCCCTAAGCCTTTCCTTCACCTCCTCCTCACTTCCATCTGCCCTCTGACCACCTCTAATGGATGCCCCAGAGCCCCCAGCGTACCACATCAAAAACATTGGAAACCAGTTGCCACAGAGTTGACTCTGCAGGGTTTTCAATGGCCGATTTTTTGGAAGCAGGTCACCACGACTTTCTTCCAAGGCATTCTGGGTGGACTGGAACCTCCAGCCTTTCGGTTAGCAGCCAAATGCACTGACACTTTGCACCACTCAGGGACTCTGAACGGGCCACATACCCCAGCCCCATCACTTATTAGCTGTGTGGCCTTGGCCAAGGCGCCTTTCGAGCTTTGTGGAAAGCGGGAATGATAATTTATGTGGTTGTGTGCAGTTAGGTACATAAAAGGCCTGGTCCAGAGCAAGCTGCCCAACCTTTGCACTAATCAGAGCAGCGGAGTGTGAGAGGCTGTAACTGGCCAGCTGGAGTCCCTTGCCCACTCCTTGGCCAGGAGAAGGGGAGAAGGGCTGCTGGGCAGATGGAAACAAAGATGTTCTCCATGGCACATTCCTATTTTGGCCTGAAATTCCTGTTCACTAGCCTCAGCTGCAAGCAACCCTGGGCGATTTTATCAGCGATTATATAATTTTAATGACGCTACATCGCAGATTGGATTCCTCAGGAAGCAGACAATGAGCGAACATGCAAGAGTTCAGGCGCTGCCTTGAGCCTGACGCTTGTGAAAGGAATTGGGCAGAGGGAGGAGCTGAGTGTGATACAGTGCAGCCTCTAGGGGGCGCTGGCCCTTCAGAGTCATCCAGATCTCTCCAGGGTTAGCCAGGCCTTTATAGCCCCACAATGAGCCCTGGTGGCTCAGTTGTTAAGAGCTTTTGGCTGTTAACCCAAATGTTGGTGGTTCAAACCCACGAGCTGCTCTGTGGGAGAAAGATGTGGCAGTCTGCTTCCGTAAAGATTACAGCCTTGGAAACCCTATGGGGCAGTTCTACTTTGTCCTATATGGTTACTATGAGTTGGAATCGCCTCAACGGCAATAGGTTTTTATATCCCCCTGAAGTGGCTGGGTGGTGTAAACCATAAAATGTTTGGCTGCAAACCAAAAGGTTGGAGGTTCGAGTCCACCCAGAGGTGCCTTGGAAGAAAGGCCTGGTGATCTACTTCCAAAAAAATAAGTCATTGAAAACCCTATGGAGCACAGTTCTACTCTGACACACATGGGGTCTCCATGAGTTGGAACTGACTCGATGGCAACTGGTTTGGTTTGTTTTATTGTCCCACATGGATCAGTCATTGGGTGTGGGCTGCCTGGGCGGAGGGTGGGACCTTGGGCGAGGAGGCTTTCTGCAACTGAGGCAATTTCGGAATAAAGGGGCTGAGGGTCAAGCAATCCTCCCAGCGGCCAGGGTGACAAGTCCTTCACTGAAGGCGGGTCTGGGTGGTACTCAGTGTCCACCACATGGTAATAATTATGGTTGTTGTCATCATCACAGCTTCTCCATTGGACTGTGAGCTCCCTGAGGACAAAGGGACAAGGTCAGGGGCTTGACCACTGCTGTCTTCACCCCCAGCTCCCACCTGGCTCTCTGGAGAGTCCACAATGGCTGTGTACCCAATGCAATGATGGCAGCTGTTTATATGCATCCTTAGTATAACATGCCACGTTTAGAACATAAAAAACAGCCTCCCTGGCCCTGGCCTTCTGGGCTTGTTCTGGGTTTCTGTGGAAGCTGGCGAAGAAGTGGCCATTCTTGAGCCATTTCATCAGGGCAGCCCTCTGAGACGAGAACTTGTGATGTGGGTGTTTAATGCCTTTGGGACGGAGGGAAAGCACAGAGACCAGAAAGAATAGTAACACTAATATTCATGACTCTGAGATATGTGTCTAAAATACAGATGAGATCAAAGAGTGGTCTCTGGGAAAGGGCTGGCAAAATGTTTTGTACAGACATACATACTTCTATTTTATAGATGTGGAGAGGCTCAGAGGTGAAATGATTTGCCAGCATCAAATCTAGCTCCAGGCTGCTGCTGTGGGAACAGGGACCTTTATGTTACAGGGTGCCTGGTCCAAGACAATGAAGACACCTGGGCAGACAAGCTGGGCGTGGGGATCAAGTCTCTGCTTGCACTACCCCTTTCCCGAGGCTCTTGCCTCCCTGCCATGACCTGGGGTCCTCATGCCAACTTGTCAGCAAGCCAGCCTGGCAAAACCTGGCTATTGGATTCAACTGAAGTGTGTGGACAGGGTGTAAGTGGGGAGACACAGAGCTTACTTGGGACACAGTCAACTTTAAAAGCCTTGGTGCTGTGGGCAGGTCCTTTGACTTGAGGAGTCTGTAGGACGGGTGGGGGAGAAGGTTGGGGAGATGTTGGTCGGAGAAACCCCCGTACAGGTTTTGGGGTTGGTGAAATGCAAGCTTTCATATCTACTAGCCCATTGACCATATATGACACCCCTTGCACTCAGTTTCCTAATCTGTCCAATGGGCATAATACTTTCTTGGTTAGATTGTTCTAAGGATTCAATGGAGTTCCATATACAAAGCACCTGGCACATTGTAGATGCTTAAGAAATCTTAGTTCCCATCCTTTTATTTTTTTCCCAAGGAAACAAAGAGATCCTGGGAGTTTGAGGAGGTTCTGGGGCCTCTGTTCTCTGCAAAATCTTGGAGAGAAGGAAGAGGAAGGACCAAAGGAGCAGGAGTAGCGACAGCCCTGTGTTTAGGGGGAGCAAAGACGCACTGAGAGTTCCAGATTGAGCTACTGTATGGGAATAATTATGGCTGCTATTTTTGTGCATTTGTTTAATAATGTTAATTTGGCGACAGCCTGATATTATAGCATCCTCTCCCACACAGGGGTGGCTTTAGTTCCCTAGTCACTAGATTCCATTTGCATTTTCCCTGTGGGGTTTGGAGCTTGGGAGCTGATGACTCACAGCCGGAGGGGCTCTCCAGGAAAGGCCCCTTTGCACGTGGGGGCAAGAATTGTGGGGGCGCGAGCCCCTGGCAATGTCACCCTGCGACAAGGCAAAATTGAACTTGTCCAGTCTCCCTGGGAATGGTCTTCCAGCCTGCTCTGGGCCTCTGTGAACACTGGTGAAGAAGTGGCCATTCTTGAGGCATTCCATCAGGGCAGCCTTGTCAGAGGAGAACTTGTGATGTGGGCGTCTAATGTCTTTGGGGCAGAGGGAAAGCACAGAGGCCAGGAAGAATAGTAACTTTAATATTGACAACTCCGAGATTTGGGTCTAAAATGAAGATCCAAGAGCGGCTTCTTGGGGAGGACTGGCAAAATGTTACTAGTGGCTGTTTTTGCCGGAAACAACCCAAATGCCCACTAGTTGGGAACTGGGGGAATAAATGGCAGTGCATGCCCATGACAGAGCAGAGGTGGCTACACAGAGGAACGAGGACCGAGATACAACAGCCAGAGAGCTGATGGGGGGATAGTTCTCTGAACTGCAGTATTCCAGCTCATAAAGGAAGAAGGAACAATATCATCAGAACATCACCATTTTGCAACTGCTAATAAAAGGGTGGACCTGGACCGTGTCTATCAATGGCTGCCAACATCACAAAGGAAAGAAGCCGGATGTAGGTGCCCCTGAAGGAAGCCCATGGCACACCTGTGGGCTGTTATCATCAAGGAATCAACCTGCGTCTGACAAAGCTTCTAGTAGCTCCACCTACCGATTTACAGGTCATAGAAGGGACAGAAGAAAACGTTCATCAACACCTCCATAGGATACAGTCAGAAAAATCCAGACTGTAGGAAACTGTGGGTCAAATGATGAGGGATGGGGGTGAGGAAATATATAGACAAAAAGAAACATAAGAGACTTAAAAACCAATTGCAACGTAAGGATCTTATATTGATCTTGACAAATCCTAAAACAAACACATACACATATTTTAGAAAAAAACTGGAAGAATCTGAACATTGAACTAGATATTTGATGATATTGAGGAATTGGTGTTAATATTTTATGTGCATTAGTGACATTGTAGGGAGCCCTAGTGGCACAGTGGGTAAAGCGATCTGATTGCTAACGGAAAGGTCGGCGGTTCGAAACCACCAGCGGCTCCATGAGAGAAAGATGTGGCAGTCGGCTTCCATAAAGATTTACAGCCTTGGAAACCCTATGGGGTCTCTATGAGTTGCAATCAACTCGACAGCAGTGGGTTTGGTTTTTGGTTTGGTGGCATTGTGGTTTAAAAAGAACCGTAATTTTTTTTGGAGATACCCAGTGAAATATTTACAGGATAAACAATATGATGTTTGGGGGGTGCTTCTAAATAATCTGGAATTGGGCATGTGTGGAAGCTGGTTGATGAGTTTGAGGAAATTCATTATATATACTGCTTTCTCTACTGTTGTGTTTCCATAGTAAACAGGGCTTTTAAATAATTGGATTTGTTTGGAGAGTGAGAGTATGCACCATTTCTTTTCTTTCTCTCCATTGTCTATGCTTCTGTAACTTTCTAAGATGGCCATGTATTACGTTCAGAGGAGTACCTCACAGCAGTGGTTAGAACCGCAGATTTTGGTGTCAGACAAATGTGATCTCTGTTCTTATTCTCTAAGAGTCAGCTAATGAAATACCAGTGTGGGTGGCTTAAAACAATAGAAATTTGTCTTATAGTTCTGGAGGCTAGGAGCCTGAATTCAGGGCATCAGCAGGGCCATGGTTCACTCCAGGGGAAAGCCCTGACACATCTCTCTCAGCTTCTGGTAGCCCTAGGCGTACTTTAGCTTACAGATGCATCTCCACATGGCTGTCTTTCCCTCAGTCTCTCTGTGTCTGTTTTCTTCTTTTATAAGGACACCGCTCAGAGGGATTAGGATTCACCCTACTCCAGTGTGACCATACGTTAACCAACAACATCTTCAAAGACCCTATTTCCAAACAAGATCACATTCCCAGGTGCTGGGGGTTGGGACTTCAACATATCTTTTTAGGTGACCCAATTCAATTCACAACACTGGGTTCCTGGAGTGGTGGAGACCACAGTGCCTTTGCAGGGCTCGAGAGAGGTGGCAAAGTGATGTTCCTGAAGACACTGGACATCAGTCACCAAGGCTCCATGCTTCTGCAAGGACCCTACACCTATACTGTGATGAACTGTAGATTTCCAGCTACACGGTAACTGCCGCCATCCCCTCCCCACTGGGTTCCTGTACAACTTTCAGTGGCACTGAATTTCTCATGACCCTGGTGAGTGGGGCCTCAAAGTCAGATTTAATTTGATTTAGAAAAACAAGGTGATATTTTTTGCATGTAAGTGTTGTGGAGTCAAATTCGTTTTCACCACATTTTTTTGTTCTTTGCACCCCATGCAGCAACCAGAGCTCACACATTAGGTGTTGCAGAAACGTTTTGTTGAACAAATGAAAATATTCCCACATCCTCTGCAGCTGATGATGGACTTCAAACTATCAAGAGTTGCACCTTCTGCACTACTTCCACTTTGACCATTTCCTTCAGGGAGCCCAGAGTCTGATGTGAGGGTCTCTCCAGGATCTCATGCTGACTCCTCCAGCCGTTTGCCTTGGTCAAGTTGTTGGGATGCTCCAGATCAGCCCTAGTCACACGCTCACTAGTCAGTCCAAACATGCGGAATGAGTCTCCTCCAGCGAGGAGAGGGCGGTGAAGTTCCATCACTGATTGGTTGGACCTTGGTTAGGAAAATCTGGAATTGTTCTGCAACCATCCCCAACACTGTTGGGCATCATGAGCACTCCAACACTGGCTGGCATCATGAGCACCCCAACACTGGTTGGCATCATGAATAGAGATGGGAGATGAGGAATCAGGATTAACAAGTACAGGGCCTTCAAGGACACAACACATCACTGCTCTTTCCCCTTTACTGAGATGTTTTCTTCCCCCATCTGTCTTTGGATGGGGACCTGGACTTTTTCTCTGATTACAGAAGTGGGTGCATATGCCATGATGGGCATTGAGAACTACAGACACCAACCTCCTGGGTATGCACTAACCATCTGAAACAGGACTTGCAGAGTACTTCAAATATTCCTAGTTGTGGGATTACGGTCCTCAAACCTCTTTAGGCCTCAGTATCCTTTTATGTACAGTATTGAAAGGGTTAAATGAGAAAGTGCTTACAAAGTGCCTACTACGTGTCAAGCCCTCAGATAAGGGCTTTACTTGCTTGTTGATGATGATGATGTCTGGTGATGACCCTCTCCTGGAGTTGAAGTCATAGTGTCTAAACTGACTTTGACAAGAAATGGCCTTGATTCACGATGGTGAATCCCTCTTCTGCAAAATTATGACTGACCTAATGGGACATTATCCAGCCTTGGTCATTTAGGGCACTGAGAATTACTTTGGCTTTAACATATGGTACTCACCTGGAGTCTTTAGTGGGGTTTGTTTTATTTAGTTTCTTTGCCATTTTGTTACTAAAAACAACTTAATCTCAGGAGGACTTTGCAGTTTACACAGTGTTTTCTCATGAATTCTACTGTATCTGAAATGGGATGGGAGGTGGATGTGTGAGTATGGGTGCATTTAAAACAAAAAAATGGCCCAAGTTCAGCCTACTGAGAATACTGTGATACATGGCCTCTTCATTGCCTGACCAGAAACCTCCAAAGCCCTCAAGTCTTGTTCTTCTTATGGTCGTGGAGTGCAAAATGAATTATTCATAGACTGGTGATGAAGATTGGTTTAAACTCTGCAGTAGGAGCCCTGAGACTGCAGGGTCATTGGCTGAACATCCATCAGGCCCACTCAGGGCCAGAGTCCATCCTTGGCCCTGTCAGTGGGGCAGAGAGCATGTTGGCTCCAGACTGCTGAGCACTACTGTCCTTTCTCAAGGGCAGACTCTTCCTGCATCCCAGTGAATATTGGCTCATCAGGGAAAAGGGTCAGGAGCTCAAAGGCTGGGCATGAGCTCATGGCTCTGACGTCTTGCCCAAGGCACAGCCTTTTCAAAGGAGGTAATGCCTGTGTGGGCTGGGAGGGAGCAAGGAGCACATCCAGAACTTCAGCCTCCTCAATTGCCCACTCTGCATTTCCTCCTTCCTCTCCTGAATTCTGTTTGGGAAGCCACTACTCCTCAACTAGATAGCTAGCCTAATCCCAGCTCCAAGGGTGAATCCTGATAAGCCTAAACCAGTGGTTCTCAACCAAGGCTTCATGTACTGTATTGGCTAGTGTCCCCCCAAAATTCCTGTCCTTCCCAGAACCTCAGAATTCCTATTATTTAGAAGTAGGGCTGTTGCAGATGTAGTTAGTTAACATGAGGTCATATTGGAGTAGGCTGGGCCCTTAAAGCAATATGACTGCTGTTCTTCTCAGAAAAGATGAGACACAGAGACACAGAGGGAAGGTGGCCATGTGAAGATGGAGGCAGAGATTGGAGGTATGCTGCTAAAAGCAAGGAATAGCTGGGGCCACCGGAAGCTGGAAGAGGCAAGGAATGGTCCTCCCATGGAGGCTTTGGAGTCAGCATGGCCCTTCCCACACCTCTCAGGCCATGAACAGGATGAGGGATTCTGAGGGCAGGGCCGCCTGGTATGACAAGTCTGCTAAAGCTTGGGTTATAAGTGATGGTGACTCTGAGCCAGCACTCAGCTGCAAGTCAGCACATCTTCCCCATTGGGCACCACAAGAATTTCCATCTCAATTCTCATTTAGGGTCACTCCTTCCCAGAGAAGGAGCCTGGGGAGGAAGCCCGTCCTGTGGATGGAGAACCTGAAGTGTGCCACTGGTTTGTCCAGAGTGGATGGCGGGGGCAGTGGAGGCATGAAGGCCAGTTCTAGGGTTCTTTCTCTGGCCTAAGGAAGCCTGGATTGGGACTTGGTAAAGGAAGCTACAGATCCTACTCCTGAAGCCCTTGGCCCACCAGGGTAACTAGCCAAAGCCTTGGCTTTCTCAGAAGCCCCAGCCTGCTTATTCAAGGCTTGAGGCTGAGTGTTTTCGTGTCAATTCTCAGGCAAGTTTTTCCAGGAGAATGACCAAATCCTCGCCTAACCCAGCTCCCACCTGGAAACTTTCATCTCCTAATAGTAGAAGAGTTGGGAGCCCTGGTGGTGCAGTGGGCAAGAGATTGGCTGCTAACTGAAAGGTTGGCAGTTCAAATCCACTAGTCACTCCTTCGAAACCCTACAGGATAGTTCTACTTTGTCCTGTGGGGTCTCTGTGAGTCGGAACTGACTGGATGGCAATGGGTTTGGTTTGGTTTTTTGGAATAGCAGACAGTCACACCTTGGGACATTTCAGCCCTAGAAGCATCTTCCTGCCAAGGAGGCCAGTCCTTTTGTTTAGCATCAAAATCGTGCCTTTTGCTCTTGAACCTGGTCATTGTCTCTGGAGTTGGCTAAACAACGGCCTCATTCCCCATAATGCTATCCAGGGGAGCAGAGGCTGGGCTGGAGGCTCCTCTTCCTCTCTGCCCCTGTAGCTGGGAGTAAGGAATGGGGCAGTGGAGTTCTGCCTTCATCCCCCCACTCCCCTTTCCCTCCTGTTACTCTGGGGGGGGGGTGCTATTTGCACTCTATTATGCAACTTCTTGTTCTTCCTTGGGGTTCACCAAGTATCTGATTTCTTATCTAAATTCCAAATTCTGGGTGCACCTGGCAAGCAGCAGGTGCTGGAGTTCCACTACTTGAGCTTGGCTGGGTTTTGCCTGTAAAACCTACAGGCTTTAGCATTGGGGAGGGAGCCTGGAGACCACTTTGTCCAACGCCTTCCTTGTATGAATGAAAAAAGTTCTCGAGGGCTACTGGGCACCCTGTCACACAGGGAGTGGTAAGAACTCAGACCTCTGAACAGTGGGGCTACCGGGGAACCAGCACAGCCATGGGCCCACTGTATGCAAATATACAAGGGCAGTGCTGCCCAGGGCAGAAAGTCTTAGCCCTGTGGAGCTGTAGAGCTAGCAGAGCCTCCTGGCTCTCATTACACATGGGGAGCCAAGGCAGACTGGGGAGGGCGCGACTTGTCCAAGGTCACAGAGAAAGGTCTAGGCCCTGGGTGCAGTCGTTACCTGGATCTGTGGGAATTCAGTGACCTTAGCACCACTGGAAGGAAGGACCCGAGACTCCAGCACCCATCCTTGGAGATGTGGGTCCTGGAGGGGCATCTGCCCGATTTGCAACTCATCTGAACACCTGGAACACAGACAGCAAGAGCAGCTGCCTCTTGTGGGCACAGCCCCAGGGTGGCACCAACTCTGGCCTGCCTGTGGCCCAGCACCACCTCTTCCCCCCATGGGGAAGGCTGACTTCTTCCACATGACATGGAGCAGCAGCCATGCCACTACTGAGCCCACACCTGCCCAACCTGTGCACAAGTGTGTTTGTCAGAATTCACTCATTCATCCACTTCTCTACCCACTCACCACGTGGAGTGTTTGTGTTCCAAAGGCTAATTAATTTCCCAAGTGGCATATTAGCATATGGGAAAAGTCAAGGCTCGTGGGAATTGCACACAGGCTCTGACAGAGGTCAGATGACCTCTGCTAAGTGGGCAGCCTGCGAAACCAAAGCCAAACCCGTTGCCACTAAGTTGATTCCAACTCATAGCAACCTTATAGGACAGAATAGAACTGCCCCATGTGGTTTCCAAGGAGTGCCTGGTGGATTCAAAGTGCCGACCTTTTGGCTAGCAGCTGGCCAGCCTGTGAAGGAGGCTTATAAAGGCCCGGTGCAGCTCTACATCTCCCTCCCCACGCTGGAAGCACAGCTCCATTTTCTCAGCTCTTCAGGATTCCCGGGGTGGTGCAAGGAGTCTTTGTGTGGCACAGTTAAGCTCTCAACTACTAACCAAAAAATTGGTGTTTTGAGCCCACCCAGAGGTGCCTTGGAAGAAAGGACTGGCAATCTGCTTCCAAAAGGTCACAGCTTGAAAACCCTACAGAGCAGTTCTACTTACTCCACGCACATGGAGTCACCACAAGTCGGAATAGACTCCATGGCAACAGGTTTTTGGTTGGGTAGTACAAAAAAATTAACATGCTTGGCTGCTAACCAAAAAGTTAGAGGTTCAAGTTCACCCAGAGGTGCCTTGGAAGAAAGCCCTGGCAATCTGCTTCTGAAAGGTCACAGCTTTGAAAACCCGACAGAATGCAGTTCTACCCCACACACATTGGGTCGCCATGAGTTGGAATCGGCTTGACGGCAACTGTTTTTTTAAGGTGGAATTCTGTTTTCCCTGCCCTTGTCCACCCTCTAGGTGCTTTTATTTAGTTATTTAGTGAGCTGCTCAAACAGTAAGGAGGGGGCTCCTCCCGCAAGTAGTCGTCTGGGAGCATCGTTGCTAAGGCAGATTTGCCCCCGACTCCTCTATCCCTCAAGTCAGTGCCCAGCTCAGACAACAGGCTAGTCCTTTGAAGGCCATTTGGTAGCGTTGGTGGGGTAAGCCGGTGTCACTGGCCCAGCCCTGGGGAAGAAAGGAGGGTGGTGGGTTCCAGGTGGGAGGAAACCGGTGTCAGAACTGTCTTCCCCTCTCGGCTGGTAACCCGGAGTGGTTTTATTCTCCTATTCCTGAGACTTTGGTTTATCAGTTCCCCCTCCCACTTTTGCTGGTGAAAAATAAAACCCATCAAATTATTTTTTTAAGTGCTTGAGGAAACAAAAGATCAGATGGTGTATTGGGGAAGAGGTCCTAATTTATGATTTCTGAGCTGAGTTTATACATTTCAATGTTTGATAAAAATCTTTTGATCATTGAGACCCTGCAGACAGTTCTGGGGCTAATTGATAGACTGAAAGGAAACTGTACTGGCTGCACAATTATTGATCCTTTTGCCCATTCGGAGTAAGCGAAAGCAATTAACCAGAACCTGTTCCTAAGACATGTGCAAACTGTATGTTCCCAGGTAAGAGCTGCTACTCTCAGCAGCTCCGCATCCAGGCAGGTAAAGTCCCGTCCCAATGATGGCACAGTCAACGATCACCTTGTATTAAGAGTGGTTTCTATTTTTTCATGTGCACAAAAACAAGCTTGGCACAGCAACGGAGAAAGAGTGCTTTAGAGAGAGAAGAGTGCAAGTCAGCTAATTACATTGTCAAGAATTGGAGCAAAGCACATCTAAAACAATGGTCCAGTTTGGAAATGCTACGAAATGGTCTCCAGGTACACTAACTGGCTTGGCAATCGATTCCGGTGTTTTGGGGAGAATGTGGTTTCAATATTATTCTCTAAGCAGTAATACAGAGTACAAGAGTTATTCCAAGGGCACCAGGCTGTGGAAGCTGAGGGTTTATACTTGCTACCCATTTACAGGGGGCAGAGATGGCTCAGTGGCCGAAGTCTCACCTTCTATGCAGGAGATCCTGGTTTAATTCCCAGCCGACACACCTCATGTGCAGCCACCAGCCGTCTGTCAGTAGAGTCTTGTGTGTTGCTATGATGTTGGACAGGATTCAGTGGAGCTTCCAGACTAAGACAGAGTAGGAAGAAAGGCCTGGCAATCTACTTCCGAAAATCAGCCAAGGAAAGCCTACGGATCACAACAGTCCAATCTGTAACTGATCATGGGGATGGAGCAGGACCCGACAGCATTTTGTTTTGTTGTACATGGGGTCACCATGAGTCGGTGGCTGGCTCGATGGCAGATAACAACAGCATCAGTTTATAGGCAAGGGTGGAACAGTCACATACGAGAGCAATCTGGAGCTTTTTACATGACACTGGATCTTTAGAGTTGGGTGCGGGGCCGTGGTGGGCGGGCTTGGAAATAATTTAGGCTGAGCCCCTCAGAGGAGAAAGGGCTCGCCCAAGGATCCCCGGCGAGTTAGGGCTCTGGCACTGCCTTCTCTTATCTCCTTTTCCTCTACCAGGCTGTGAGACAAATGGAGTAATCCAGCTATGAAACCATCACCCTTCCAAAGGTGCCGTTTTCTGTACTCATTTCCAGTGTGCACTTTTGCCCATTGTGGCTTCGTGCACCAAGAGCCTGATAGTATCTCTGAGAGAGCATGAGAAAAGAGAGAAAAGCTGCCGCAGCAAAAGTACATGGAAAAGAGAGCATGGTGTTGTTCTGCTACTAAAGATCTCAAAACCAAAAATGTACAACCTGGAGAAATGGGGGGGTGGGGTGGAGGGAGAGAGGGGAGGGGTACATCTCAGAGGAGGCAGCTCCCGTTTTCCTCACCTGGATTTCATGGAAGGTTCTTCCTTCCTTAGCTCAAGTTTCCTCCCAGGAAAACAGGTGTCACGCTGCCCAGACCTCCGAAGGTATCTGATTTGCCTCCCTGTGTCCATACTCAGGTCCCTGGGTGGTGCAGTTTGCACTAGACTACTAACCTAACAGAGCCCTGGTGGTGCAGTGGTGAAATGCTCGGCTGCTAGCCAAAAGGTCGGCAGTTCAAACCCACCAGCTGCTCCATGGGAGAAAGATGTGGCGGTCTGCTTCTGTAAAGATTTACAGCCTTGGAAACCCTATGGGGCAGCTCTACTCAGTCCTATAGGGTCACTATGAGTTGGAATCAACTCAATGGCAATGGGTTTGGTTTTTTGGTATTAACCTAAAGGTTGACAGTTCAAACCCACTCAGCGGCACCATAGAAGGAAGGCCTGGTGATCTGCTTCCATAAAGATAACAGTCAAGAGAACTCTACGGAGCACAGTCCTACTCTGTCACACATGGGGTTTTCACAAGTTAGAACTGACTTGTCAGCAACAGGTTTGCTCCCATACTCAGGAAACATATCAGGACTGAATTGGCCCCCAAATATCCACAGCATCCTCGGGAGAGATGGATCACTCTGAGTCTGGCTTGTTTAGGCTCAAAATGCACCAGGTATCCCAAATCCGGTTCCACATCCCAGGCGGCCTCTTCTGAAAGCTGGCTTTTACTTAGATGGTAGAGACTTCTGTCTGCATGATTAGATTTCAGGGCCGTGGATCAGAAATATTGCCCTGGTAAGCTCCATGAGGGCAGTGGCAGTTTCCCCAGGCTTAAAACAGTGCCTGGTAGTATTAACTCAGACCAGCCAGATTCTGAAATTCTCATGGTCAGTCACCTCTTTGGGTTAAGGCATTAAAGACCCCTCATTAAATATGTTACCAAGGGGGCCGTGCATATTAATGCTTGATCAGCCATTAACACCTCTTTGTGACTTCAGGGTGGCTTCACGCCCACCCTTAGTCCCCTAGGGACAGGGCCCAGGACAGCTGAGTTCTAGAGGGAGGGGGAGAGAAGGACAGGTTTCCAGCTCATTGAGGCTGACAGAGGGATGCAGCCTGTGGGCTGGGAGGTGGAGGGTGCAGATGTGTGTGTTGTCTGGAGGGATGTGGGTGACACAAAAGAAGGGGTTTCACAAGAACACTTTCTACTAGACGGTTTGGAACCAGCCAGACCTCCATATCAAAGTCACCTTTTGGCCCAATGGCTCAGGTCATGGAAAGAGGGGGCCAGGCGAGTTGGCAAGCTCACAGGTCCAGCTGGATCCATGTAAAAGGACTTGGCATCTCAGAGTTGGACTTGGCCGTGAAGTTGGGTGTGCAGGGAGGAATATACAACTGGAACACCTGCTTCTCTGGGCACAGGAGAGCTGCTGGCTTCTGGGGCCAAGGCTCTGATTGGTACCCAGGAGGTTGGGCTACACCCATGCTCTCAGCCAGCTTACCTGCTGGCCCTAGACCCTAGACCCCCACCCACTGGAGGTTACACCTACCCTGGGGGAAGCAGGGAGAAGACACGTGTCAAGCAACAAGAGCTAAGCATGGGGGGGCCTGGGCCTGTCAACCACAGGCCTGGGCTCACGGGCCAGGCAGAGGGAACACTGAAGGGGCTGTCTGTCTATCTGAAGTCCAGGGAGGGAGGTAGCCAAGGCTCAGCAGGGAGAAGATGACATCTGGTCGTAGTCGGGGCACTTGAGCAAGGCTGGGTAGTTGCTGTTCATCTGTAGGGAGGCGTCGCTGGAGATGTCGGAGGGGCTGCGGCCCCGGACCCAGGCGTCCGGGTGTAGAAACTGGCCCGAGTAATCGGAGCAGTTGCTCAGACGCGGGCGGTAGAAGCCGGGGTGAGGCCTGTACATGTCCTCGGCGGTATACCGCTTCATGAACAGGTACACGGACATCACCCCAGCACTCTGCAGTAAGGAGAAAGCAGAGATGAGCTCACTCACTGCTGAGGCCCGGCCTCGCTCCCCCCAGGTGGCGGGGTCTGTGCACGACCCCAGGGCTGCAGTGGCATGGGCAGTGGATGGGAGCAGAGAGCCCTGGGTACCCCCGGGTGGAGAGACAGAGGACGGTGGAAAAGTGACACCTTCTGGGGATGAACAACAGAAGTAGATCTTAAGTGCAGGACTGTGTCCAAAGCCTTCCTCCCCGCTACTAGGACTGCACAGTGCCCAGCCCCCCACTCAGGCTGTCCCAGCACAACTGGAAGGGGGTTACCTCTGTTAAAAGGAAGGAGATGGCAGCGAAGGCAAACGACCACCCGTATTTGTAGTTGAAATAGGTCTCTGAGTCCTTGGTTCTGTTGAGCATCTCGTCATTGATGCTGGAGATGTAGAGCACCAGGCCGACCACGAGAGAGAGGCCTGGGCAGAGGCAGGGGAAAGGGGACGGTCAGTAGACAGAGACCTGGGGAGTCCACTAATGTGGCACCCACCTCCCCTTCTGGTTCAGAAATACATCCACCAGCCTCGTAACGATTCATTTATTTTGGAGTTCAAGGAAGACCCTGGCTGGAGCTGACAACATTGTTTAGATTAGCACCTTGTAAATAGCAGAGGGAGTCCTTGGGTGGTGCGAACACTTACCAAGTGGTGGGTTGCTAACTCAAAGGTTGGTGGTTTGAGTCCACCCAGAAGTACCCAAGGAGAAAGGCCTGGTAGCCTACTTCCAAAAAATCAGCCACTGAAAACCCTATGGTGAACAGTTCTACTCTGACACACATGGGGTCACCATGAGTTGGGGTCACCATGAGTTGGGGTCACCTTGAGTTGGGGTCACCTTGAGTTGGAGTCACCATGAGTTGGGGTCACCATGAGCTGGGGTCACCATGAGCTGGGGTCACCATGAGTTGGGGTCACCATGAGCTGGGGTCACCATGAGCTGGGGTCACCATGAGTTGCAGCACCGTGAGTCAAACTTGCCATAGGTCCGGGTAGACTCAACAGCAACTGGTTTAGATAGTAGAGAGTGGCAGGTAAGAAGACTCCCCGTCTGGCCAGCTCCTGAGCCATGGGCTAAGCCCAGTGGTTCTACCCCCTCTCCCAGCAGCATCACCTGGGGAGCTTTTAAAACAGACCATGCCTGAGCCCCAGCCCCAGAATTCCTGTTCATTAGCCTGAGTTGAGACGGTCACTGTACTGTCTTGAAAACTCCCCAGATGATGCTAATAAGAACCAGGAGTGAGAACCACTGAATTAACAAGTGGCTGCTGCTGAGGAATAAGCGAGGTCCCCTTAGCTGAGCAGCCAGGGCCACCAACTCCCCCTCTAGCAGAGAGTTGTGGCAGCCCGACTCACCCTAGGGGATGCTGTTGTTGTTAGGTGCCATCAGTCGGTTCCGACTCACAGGGACCCCATGTACAACAGAACGAAACACTGCCCAGTCCTGCGCCAACCTCACAATCATCGTTATGTTTGAGCCCATTGGTTGCAGCCACTGTGTCAATCCATCTCATTGAAGGTCTTCCTCTTTTTTGCTGACCCTCTACCAAGTATGATGTCCTTCTCCAGGGACTGATCCCTCCTGATAACATGTCCAAAGTATGTGCGAAGTCTTACCATCCTTGCTTCTAAGGAGCTGCTACCTGAGATTTTTAGGTGGGAGAGAGTCTGTCCAGACTATCTGTCAAGCCTTAAACCAGGAGGCCCCTGGGGCCCAGACTCCAACTGCCATTGTATAAATGACTGCCTCAGGCATCAGGTTCCACCAATTAGTAACTGTAATTGAATCAGGACATAATTAATTACTCAGTTTTTCGCTGTTCAGGTTTAATTCCATTCACATTATTTATGAAACTGGGGCATCTTGAAGAATGAATGTTAAAGGAAAATAGGTGCGATTCAAGCCTTCCTCAGCCCTTAACTCGTGTTTGAATCATTACTGCCCCAAATGAACTCTCTATTATCATTAAAACAACTTCACCTGGTCCAGCTCTCTGATCCTGAAGCTCATTGCTGAAAAGCGACAGGTACCTTGAAGCTATGGTAAAGCCTTGGCTATTGTGAAAGGAATAATAAAGAGTGAGCTTAACCGTGGGTCTGTGCCTCTTAGACTCAGTGGAAATATCACCATGCAGGGAGGGGTTGGGCCGAGGGCACTACAGGCACTCAGTAAATATTTGTTGGATTGATGAAAGGGTGAATGGATGGATTAATGGGTGGAAGAGGGGTAGGTGGGTGGATGGATTGAAAAATAGGTAGATGTATGTATGGATGGATGGATGTAAAGGTGGGAGGGAGGGAAGAAAAGAAGGAAGGAAGGACAGAAGGAAGGAAGGAAAGAATAAAGAAAAGAAGGAAGGAGGGAAGGAAGAAAAAAGAAGAAAGGAAGAACACTTCTTGGATATTAGGAATTCTGATTGCCACCTGGCTCCCAAGCCATGTTAACGTGAAAATCTTGTAAAAAGGAGCTTCAAGTGGCTTGGGAGTCAGGCGGCAATCAGAATGCCCGATGTCTAACAGCTGTTTGACCTCTCTTTATCCATCCATTCATGCACTCATCCATCCATCCATCCATCCATCCATCCATCCATCCATCCATCCATCCATCCATCCATCCATCCATTATTCAAGTCATCTACTCACCAATCTTTGATCTAAGCATCTTCTCACCCCCCCCTGATCAGCCAGGCCAAAAACCCAAAAACCAAACCCATTGCCGTGGAGTCGGGTCTGACTCATAGTGACCCTATAGGACAGAGTAGAACTGTCCCATAGAGTTTCCAAGGAGCACCTGGTGGATTTGAACTCCTGACCTTTTGGCTAGCAGCCGTAGCACTTAACCGCTACGCCACCAGGGTTTCCCAATCAGCCAGGCCAAGGCACCTAAAATGCATGCCCCGAGAGTCACTCCTTTGGCCTGAGTCATTATCTTCAAAAGAAAAAGTGTCCATGAAAATGCATGTTCACCTTGAAGGGGAGAAAGAGCCTGCCTTTACTTACTGCATTATCTTTCCGTTTAACTCTACCTGCTCCCTGGGAGTACCTCATCCACTTCCATGGTTCACTCTCCCACCATATAGGCTGATAGCTCCCAATTCTCTCTTTGGTCCCATGAGCCCCAGCCACTGACCTCTGGCTACCTTCTGGACAACTCTGCAGATGTCACACGGACACCTCTAACTCAGCATTTCCCACACTGAACTCACGATCTCCGTCCCAAGTCTGCTCCTTCTCTGCTGATCATTAGATTGATGCTGTACCATCCACCCAGTGCCCAAGCAAGAAATTGACAATCATCCTTAGTTTCTCTCTTGAAAGCCTAGTCCTGTTGAGATTACTTCCCAATTGTCACTTGAGCCTACTCATTTCTCTGTACCCCCATTATCATCCTCTCAGTTTGGGCCACCATCACCTGTCTCCTTAAACTAGTGAAGTAGCCTCTTGCCTGGTCTCCCTGCCTCCCGTCTTGCTTCCTCCCTCCCTCCCTCCTCTAGAGTGGTCCTTCCAAAATGCAAAACTGATCATGTCTTTGCTCAGCTCAAAATCCTTCCGTGGCTTCTCACAAAGTCTCAAAATCCAGAAGATGACCTTGGGTGTCCTCTTGAGTGTGCCTCCTCACCACACTCCTCCTCACGCTCCAGCTGCAATGAGTAATGATTATGTTCTGCTCTCTCTGTCCTCCAGGTCCTTTCTCCACCCCAACCTCCAGCCTCATCTCTTGGTCTAATTCCTACTCATCGTTCCTCTCACTTCTCCTGGCAGCCTTCCCTAACCAACCCCTGGCCTGGGTTTCGATCATTGCTCTTGGCTCTCTCGGAGCTCACTGTCATTATAACACTTTTCATGCCGTGTTCCTGTCTCCTTGTTTTTATCTCACATTACACGGACCTTTTGTGGGTAGTGACCCTGGCACCAAGAATACGGTCTGGTACCTATCACGAATGAAGAAATAATGAAGTACAACCGGGTGTCAGTCCAGGAACACAAGTCCATGTTAAATAGGCCTCAGGGGGTCCAGGGTATGGAGTGTGACTGGAAGGTAGAAGGGACAGTAGGAGCCTATTGATTCGGGATCAAAACTTGCACCATCTTGCGGAGTTGGAAGGACCTGCATTTAAGTTTTGTCTTTGCTGTGTCCTGGATGTAGGCACAGAGAAACTGCTAAGTATTTTCCATTCAGCAAACTGGTAGATACAAGTGAATTTGTGATAGGAGACTACTTAGCCTCCCTGGGGGTAGCTGAGGGCTGGGAGGCAAAGGGGCCATTATTCCACAGGCAGACTGCATGTATTTTTCATATAAATCACTAAGACGTAGCCCCTTCAAAAACAGGAATAGTCATCACTGGTGAGACCTGAAAAGTAAGTGGTGGTAGCGGTGGTGTTGACAGAGCAAAGAGCCTTGGGTTCCAATCCCAGCTCTGCCCCACCGTCTGGGTGAGCCTGTCAAGTCACTGCTTGCCCGGAGCCGCTGTTGCTCTTCTGTAAGGTGAGTGGATGGGCGGGGGGCGTTGGAAGTCTCCTCTAGCTCTGACTCAGTTCTGCCTGGGCCACTGACTCAGCCTGTCCTATTTCCAGTGCCAGGGGCTGACCCATGGCTGTGACCAGGGCTTCCCAAAGCAGAGCTGTTTAGGAGTTAAATATCAAAAGTCCGGAGTGCATTAAAAGAAAACAACACAACTTACCCGAGAGGATAAAGAAGATGCCAGAGACAAAGGCCAGTATTGTCCTGTGGGGACGGATGTGTCCGATATTGCTCAAGATAAACCCAATGAACATGAAGAAAAGGCTGACCAGAGGGAACGGCGTGGCAGAGCGAATCATTTCTAATTAAGGGGATGAAAGGATGCGTGTCAGCCTCTAGTGGCCTCACTTGCTGCTCGCCCTCTCAAGGGTTCTTGGTGACATGCAACACCACTGGCAGTGGTCTGTCAAGGCCCCCAAAGCCCCCGGTCCCGTGGGAGTTCCCCAAGCTCCATCCCCCTTGGAGTGGCCCTGGGAACCTCCTAGAGCTGGCGGGGTTTGCCTCCCTGAAGCTGGGATGGGAGGTCTGACTTCACATACCAACGCAGTCAGGTCGTTAACCACTTCCCTCCTTGGAAATCTAAACTGTCTGCTAATATGGCAGCTGTGGACCTAGAAGGGCCCTGGCCACTCCATCTTGCTTCCTCTCCCAGGAGGATTCACCATTTCCATGGGCCAGGGGCTGTTCGTAGTGTACAGAGGATGGTCATTCTAGCCTTTGTCTTCTTCAACTTAAAATTATGCATGGAGCAGTTCACTCTGGGGTCGGAACTCAGTCTTGGGGACTCACTCTCGGGAACTCACTCTCAGGAACTCACTCTTGGGTGGCCAAGGCCATGAAGTTGGATGCCCTCTCCCTCGACTGGGTCACAAGACTTGCAGTCTCCAGCAACCCATCTTCACCAATGGAAAAATAACCTGGGGATAGCCCTGGTGAACTTCGGCCAGCATAACCAGCTGTGTCTGCAGCCTTAGCTCTTGAGAAACAAGCCAGCTACCCTGTTTTTCCATCTGCTCTGCTACTTTCTGTCCAGCCAATGCCCAGCTGGGAAGTCCAAGGCACCTACTTAGAACGTTGACCGTGGACTCGGACGTCAGCTGGGTGTTCATGGGCATCATGTATTCTATGGTGAAGCAGCGGCCCCGCTCTTCACCTGCAGAGGCGAGAATGCATCGACACTTCCAAATCCTCCCTGAACATGGATTTGAAGTTAATACATTAAAATGGTATTTTTAAATCCTTCTAGGATCTTTGCTCCCACTGTGTATTTGCACACAGACTGGATCAAACCCTAGGAGGATCTAAACCCTAGGTGGCTGGTGGCCCACGACAGGGCTAGGAGCATTCTTAGAGAAGCACCTTTGTGAAGATGGACCCAAGAGTCGCAGGCAGAGGGCAGCACTGCAAACTTTCAATGGCAATTAAAGTCTCCAGTGGCCACCCCATTGCTTTGGGGGTAGATTCAGCCAATGACATTGCATGCCTGGCTCAGATGTCATGGAGCGGAATCCCAAAAGCCTTGTCAATCACCTTGGAAGCCAGATCCTGGGTGACTTCAAGATCTGCTTCAGATTTAAGCAGAGACCATGCCACACCGTCTGGGGCAGTGGGAGGGGAGGTCAGTGTTGGACGCCATTCCCAAAGAAGACTCATCAATTGACTGGGAGGCCAGGCCTGGAGGTTACCTTCCTGCTACATACTGGCTGGCTCAGTGGACTGAGCTGTGGGCTAAACTCACATTCCATCTCCCAAAGTGTTACCATAAAGCTGGGAGGAAAAAAGCGGGGAAAACCAAGTTGCCCCTTTTCCCAATGCACATGTAGGTTACAGGCTCAGTGAACACGCTGTGGCGATTCCAGCCAGCCCATGCTGTGGCCAGTCTTGCAGAGAGATGTTTTCAGTGTGCAGGCTGCTTCCAGACCAGGACAGGATAAAGGACAACGCTCTCTGTGTAGCACTCACAAAGATTCCAGAGAAGCCCTAGCAAGCTGGCGAGAGGTCCACACAGGCTCGGGATCAAAACCTGCAGCCTCTTGCAGAATTGGAAGGACCTGCATTTGAGTTTCATCTCTGCCACTTCATGGATACAGCAACAGAGAAATGGCAAAGTATTTCCCATTCTGGAAACCAGTGGATGCAAATGAGTTTGAGTTAGGAGACTTACGTGACCTCCCCGAATCTTCACTTCCTTATGTGCAAAATGTAAATAAGTCTTGCAGTGTTGTTGGAGGATTCAATGGGATCACTAATTCAATGAGCTAATGGATGCAAGAGCATTCTCAGACCTGTGCGATGTCATTCTCTGTTCAGCCCTGAGAGGTGGAGTGTGGGAAAGGCATAGCTACATTCATGTTTCAGGTGGGAAAACTGAGATCCAGGGTGACATCGCTAGCCCGAGCTTGAGTTTGACCTAGTATCCTGATGGCTAGAGAGAGCGTTGCCCAGGGCTTGTGGGGGCTGTCCGTGGTGAGCTGTCTCTTCCAGAAGGGGCAAGTCTTCCCAAGAGGGGCTTATAGGGCAGGTTTTCGGGGGACTAAGGGGGTGGCTGCTCCTCTCTATCTTGGGCGGGGCTGTCCCCCACCCTCCGGGGCCGGCGCCCTTACCTGCCAGAAAGCAGACTCGCCAGAGGCCGGAGTGCAGGGACATCTTGATCTCTGTGCTCTGGTTCTGCGGCAGGATTACGCCCTCCTCCAGGTACAGCCAGTAGTCAGTGCTGACAGCGATCCCCAGGAGACCCAGGCTGCACACGGCAAAGACGCTGCTCAGCAGGGTCAGGGCCTTCCTCCCGCAGCCACTCATCCTCCCGGACCGTCAGGGGGCAGCCTGCAGCCGCTGTCTTGTCCCAGAAGCAGGGAGCGGGATCTGGGGAGCAGGGAGACAGGGTGTGCAGGGGTTGCAGCCAGGCTCTGAGGAGGCCAAGGTGAGGGGCCTTGGAGCTATAATGGGGGGTGGAGGTGGGGAATTAGTGATGATGAGGAAGATTTTTATAGCTGTTTGCTAAGTGCTTTCACTTATATTTGAGGCTTGAAAAACCCCAACATCTGCCGGAAGAAATGGAATTAGAACCCCAAGGGTGGTGAGCAGGAGTAAGGGAAGGAGAGAACAAAGGGGTAAGACCCCTGAATGAGAACAACGGCCCCATTTACCACAAAGGGCCTTGACCTGGGAGGCAGGAATCCTGAATTTTACACTCAGCCCTGTCACTGAATAGCTGTGTAATGTTGCAGAATTAACCTCTCTGAGGGCCATTTTTTTCTCCTGGATAATACAGACGGAGAATAACAAAAGCTAAAGTGTATTGAGTGTTCATCACTGTTAGGCACTGTGCTAAGCACTTTATTCTCTCTTTTAATCCTTACAGTTCTATTACCATCCCCATTTTACAGGTGAGGAAACTGAGGAGCAGAGAGATAAACTTGCCGGAGGTCACTCAGCTAAAAAGGGGTGGTAGCTGGATTTGAACCTCACTCCACCTCACTCCAAAGCCCTTTCTCTTGCCATGCCATGAGTGTTTTCCAAAGTGGGTTCCATGGAGCAATAGTTCCATGGAATATTCTAGAAAAGAAGTGCTATCTGGTAAAAAAAAAGAAGCTTGAGAAATATTCATCTAGCTCTTGAAGAATCACATTGCCCACTGAGAAACCTGGTTAGTTTTGCTGAATCCAGTCCACTTGACTGCAGAATGGTGTCACTTTCTGTGACACCCACCTTGGAAATCATGTTGTCCTCCATGGGGAATGACAAGACTTGCCTCCCCTGCCCCACAAGGTTGTTGGGGTGATTAAACACAATAGCAGATATGAAAATGCTTTGAAAAATAAAAAGCATGACCCTGCTGTAAAAGACTACTATTAAATAACGATGGACTAAGCTCCTGGCTCCTGCAGGGCACAGACTAGAGCTTCTGAAATACAGCAGCTCCCTACGTGGCGGTGGCTAAACTGCCAATTTTAATGTTAAACCTGGCAGAGAGCTGAAAAGGTTAGGGTCTTGGAGACTGGAAAGATGAGAGTGGTGAGGAGATTGATCTGCATCTATAAAAGTAAGGAAATAAAAGAATAGGCTGAAGGCGACCTTGTTTCCCAAACCCATAATACCAGACCTTGAAGTCTGGAGTGAGTTTTGAGGACTGACAAGTCTCATTCCTTTTCAGAGTATGTAATAAATTTATGGCATTCCACAGGGTGGAACATAACAATATCATTCATTATATAATTGTATGTATTCTTCTGTTATTATTTTTTTTATCTTTATATAGTCATATTTATTTATAAATAAATAATACTATCAACTATAATATGGATAATATATCATATAATGTAATATAATATGATAATACAAAGTAATATTGACTGAGTGTTGATTATCAGCCAGGTATGTGTAAAGTTTTGTTTACAATATCTCATCAGAACCTCACAACTCCACGAGTAGGCAGCGTTAGCCCCATTTTATAGATTAGAAGACTGAGGTTTAGGGGTGTTAAGTAGACTGCAGGAAGTCCCAGGTGGGTGGCAGACTATGGATTTAAACTCAGGTCTAACTCCAAAGCCTGTGCCCTAATACCCAGGCTACACCATTTCCCTACTGAAGAAATAAGCAGGTTCAAGAAGTGTTGGGGTAATGAATGGCACAGCCAAGGTAGGCCATTAATGTACGAGACCTCTGGAAATGTACGCGATGCAATATTTGGGAAGTTTTCTTTGTAAATGGTCAAGTGTTACATAAAGGCAATTCTTGATCCTCTTAGGCTTACCCTTGGGAGTCTTCCGGGCTATCTTCTGATGTCAGTTTCATGGAGGTACACCATGACTCCGCATTCCTGATTCTGAAAACCACCTTTTAGGGTGGTAGGGCTAACATTTCCCTCAAATCACGCCACACATAACAAAATCAAGTCCAGCATGAGGAAGTACCTGAGATCACCCAGCCATCACCCGGAGGAGCAAAGTGTGAACTAGTAATCTTTTGAATGCTGGTCCAATGCTTTTATTTGTCTGTACTGCACACAGAAAATGATAAAGCAGAAAGTAACAATTACCTGTAACTCTCCCCTCTGAAACCAACACCATTATTAACATTTCAGTTCATTTCCTTCCAGTCTTTTTTCTATGTAACTCTGTGTGTGTGTGTGTGTGTGTGTGCGCGCATATTCTCCCCATCCAATGCCTTACAGTTATTGTGGGCAGGGACAGGAGTGTCCTTGAAGACACTAACCCACCAAAACCCACTGCCATCGAGTCGATTCCGACTCATAAAGACCCTATAGGACAGAGTAGAACTGCCCCATAGAGTTTCCAAGGAGCACCTGGTGGATTTGAACTGCCGAACTCTTGGTTAGCAGCCGTAGCACTTAACCACTATGCCACCAGGGTTTATGAATTCCTAGTCCCCGTAAATCAGGCCCTTCTAGCCTCTGTTCTTGCATGATTGCTTCTCTTTCCCACGGATCCCATTCTTCTACTATGTTTTATTTGACTTTTCTGGCAGGGGAGGCAGAAATTTTTTATAAGCTGCTCTCACAAGGGAAGATGTTTACGTTTAATGCTAAATGAATAAAGCTGAATGCAAAACCATGCATTTAACACAAAACTCAACTGCGTGAAAAATTCATAGACCGGGAAGAAATAAACTAAAATGTTGACTGTGCATGCTCCCAGCTAACAGGGTTATGTATATTTTATTTTCTTTATACTTTTCTGTGCTTGACAAAGCTTCCAAAGGAACGTGTATTATTTCTATAACTAGAGAAGAAAACTAAAGAGAGCAGTCAAATCTCCAATCCCTCCCCTCTTGAACACAAACTCAGGGGGCTCCAGCTGACTCTTGGGCTAGAAACGCTGAAATGCAGTGTCATCCTTTAAAGATTGGGACCCAAAAGCAGGGGAGTTCTGAGCCTTTTCAGATGATTACCCGGGTGCCATTACCTCTAAGTATTAGCTTGTTAATTATCAGGAATTAACAGTCGCTAATTATCATCCATGACTAGCAATTAGGGGGAAATGTCTTGTGGAGATTAAATCACTAATGGCACATTTCCCTGCCCAAGCTAATAATAAAAGAGCTTGCAATGAAGTGCTTAGGTGCTCTGGGAAAGGTGAGGTTATAGGTGTGAGTGAGAGCCCAGCTAGCAAACTGCTGGAGAGGATGGACGGGGTTAGGTTTGAGAGAAGGAGACAGAAAGTGGAATGACCGTCAAATGCAGATACCCTGATCACAGCTTCTATACTAGTCTAGAAAAACCCCAGCAGTTCTTGATGATGGGCTTGGGGAGCGGGGGGTTCTTGACAGGGCTTCCATGCCAGTTATAGCAGCTGCTTCTGTGAGCTGGGCCAGTGACTCAGTATCAGCGTGGCCAGTGCCCAGGAGGACAGGCTGGTGACAGGAAGACAACCCCCATTAGACATGTCACCCTGCAAGTTTTCCACCATGCTGATCCCCACTGTCTTCCCCGGTGGTTTAAAATATGGCCACAGATTCTTTGACACTCTTCCCATAGAGAGCTGGGGTCTAGGCAAGTTTGAGACTTCTTCAACCAATAGAGTATGGAAATGAGGCTGTATGACCCCTGTGGTTGGGTCATAAAAGGAGTTGTGGCTTCCACCTGGTTCTTTTGGAGCTTGCAGGGGGATGCCAGTTCTCATGTAAGAAACTTGACTATCCTGAGACCACCAAGTCTTAGAGCAAGGCTTCTCAAATTTGGCCCTATTGACATCTTGGGCTGGAATATTCTTTGTTGTTGGAGACTGTTCTGTACATTATAGGATGTTTGGTAGTATCCCTAGTCTTTATCCGTTAGATGCCAATAACATCCCCCAGTTGTGACAACAAAATATGCTGCCTGGGTGGCACAATCACCCCAGTTGAGAAGCTGCTTCAGAGGGTATGTGTCGGTGCTCTGGTTGGCAGCTCAGCTGAGCATCCCACCAACAGCCAGGATCAGCTACCAGCCATGAGATTGAGCTGTCTTGGATATCCAGCCCAGACGAGCGTTCAGATGACCTCAACCCCAGCCAACATCTGACTGCACCTGCATGACAGACCCCAGGCAAGACCTGCCTCCCTGAGCGCTCTCCCAATTCCTGACCCACAAAATCATGAGCAAAATAAAATAGTTGTTGTTTTACAACACTGTTTTAAGATAATTTGTTATGCAGCAGAAGTTCCCAAAATAACTTCCCCCACTCATTTAATTAGCATCTTCTTCTCACTGCCTAGGTATGATATAAACCCTAAGTGTGGCTTTGTCCAGAATGTGACTTAGTGGTGAAGGGCCTGAGAGTCATATTTCTTTTATTTTTCTTTGTTTTATATGCATAGATATTTTCTCTCAACTTTTTTTTTTAAATAATATTTTCTTATGTTTTCAGTGAAAGTTTATACAGTAAATTAGGTTCCCATTTGACAATCTATATAAATTGTTCAGTGATAAGAAAAAAAAAGTTTTTTCTTTTTATTGGTTACATTTTTACAATGTGTCAACATTCTCTTTAATTCTGTTCTGGCTGTTGCATTTCCATTACTCTAGTTTCTCTGGCCCCTTATCTTCTCATCTTTGCTTTAGAGTTAATTGTTGACTTATTGGTCTCATATAGATTTTGTTTGTTTCTTTTTTTTTAATAGAGCACCATAGTCATGAGTAATATCCTGTATTTTGTGTGCCACTCTGTTATTTTGCTAAAAGGTGGCCTCATGGGATAGTTTTGGTTCAAGATTTAAAGAGTATCTTATGGCGATAGTCTCAGGGAGTCCTCTAGTCTCAGATGGTCTGGCAAGTCTCGACCTTTTAAGAATTTGAGTTCTCTTCCATGTTTTTCTCCCATTCTATCAGAGTTCATCTATTGTGGCCCTGATCAGAACACTCAGTAGTTGTAGCCAGGCACCACTTAGTTCTCCTGGTCTCAGGGTAGATGAGGCCATGGCTCGCTTATGTAGTTTATTAGCCCTGTAGACTAGTTTCTTCTCTGAGGCTTTGGTTTTCTTCTCTCTTTTGTTTCTGGCAAGTAGAGACCAATAGTTGGATCTTAGATGGCTGCTTGCAAGCTTTTAAGGCCCTAGATGCTACTCACCTGGGGGTCATATTTCAATCCCCAGAATTAACAGCCATGTAGGGGGGTGAATGGCACATGAGCTTTGGGATCAGGCAAATTCTGTGCAAGCCATATCACCTCTCTGAATCACAGTTTCTTCATCTGTGAAATAGGGATAACTTTATACGGGATGACTCCCTTGTGTAAATCAGTAAGAAAAAGACGAACAATCTGCTAGAAAAAATGGGCAAAAGGTGTGAACAGGCAGGTTACTAAAAAAGATCTACAATTGTCCTATCTATATAAAAACATGTTCAATCTCACCCATGATTAAAACACTAAGAATCAAAATGAGATCATTTTATCATCTAATAGGTCAAAATTTGAAATTCAAACATATCCCGGGCTGGCAAGGTTGTGAGACACACACCACACACACTTGGTGGGAATGTGAGAGTGCAGATCTATTTGGTGATATCCACCAAAATTAAAATGTAAATATTCCATGACCTAGCAATTCTAAGGCCGGGAATGTACTCTGTGGATATATCTGTAAAACTTTACCAAGAAGCATGAGGAAGGATGTCTCTGCAGGACTGTCTGCAATCACAAGAAACAGCAGCAACTTAAATGACCAGCGGAGGCTGGATAAATAAGGTCGGATTCAACTATGCAATGGAATACTTAATAGTTAATTTACCGTAACTCCTAAATATGAGGAACTTGGTATGTTCAATATGGAAGGCTCTCCAAGATTTATTACCAATAAATGCACAAATGCAGGAAATTGTGTATAGTATGATACTCTTGGGTAAAAAATAATATAATCATATGTACCATATAAGTATTTTATATATTATATATGTTCTTATATTTACATATGTATGGAAAATGTATTCCTAAGAGGGTAGATACTAAGTTCTAAAGTAAGTTATCAGCAGAGCATCCAGTAAGACTTAGAGTAAAGAGGTGATGTTGTTGTTAGGTACCATTGAGTGTATTTCCCACTCACAGCAACCCCACAGGACAGAACAGAACTGCCCCATGGTGTTTCCAAGGCTGTAATCTTTACAGAAGCAGACTGCCACATCTTTCTCCAGAGGAGTGGCTGGTGGATTTGAACTGCAGACCTTTCGGTTAGCAGCCAAGAGCTTAACCACTTCACCACCAGGGCTCCTTAATGAGGTGATAGTGAACTGGTAAATATGAGACCCTTAAGTGTCTCAGCCCCACTGATGGTGAAACTATTACCGTGAGGAGGGCTTTGTGAAGATGAACGTGTGGAAGGGCTACTGATGAGCCTCTACAATCAGATAGCTCATTCCAAGAAAGGACTATTTGCTTTGATGGTGGGAGCAAAGGCGAGTTTGCTGCTATTCTGTGATTGGCTTGTACTTCCAGAGTTTGTTGGGGCAAAGGGTGCATAAGTGTTTCCATAGACCAGATGTGGGCCAAGCATGAGAAGGCTGGCATGGAATTGATTCGCATCCCATCCAAGGTGGCAGCCAGGAAAGGTGAAGGAGCCTCAGTAGAGAGAAGTTGGAGGCAAACAATTGGATTTTCATGAAGCTGAGAAAGAAACCATGGAAGAGTGCAAAATTCACATCAAGAGAACTACAAAGAAGAACACCATGAAGGGGCAATGGGAAAAGACAGTCTTGAACACCTCCCAAGCTCAAAGAGTTAAGTGCCATCTCATGACTATACCAGAACTCTCCTATGTCTCCTGCCTCTTCTTCCTGCTCCCCCTTCAAAAATGAAGCATGGAGGAGAAGGGCAGACAAGGAGAAAAACAGACCAGTGTACCCCCTTCCAGGATTTTGGGCTTCCCATCACAACAGCTGAGTGGAGGTGGTTATCATTTTGCATCCGGTTGGAAGGTTTGACTGTCATTTGAGACTGATTGTCCAGTGACTGGCTGGAGCACCTTGCATTATTGAGAAACCAGATAAGTCATAGAGGTGACCTGAGTGTTCATCTGGGCTAAAGGGAAGAACTAGCCCCATGGAATAACTTTAAAGGGGCAGTGGGGGACAAAAAGGGAGGTGGGGTTTGCTCTGTGACGACATCCCACAAGTATATGTTCAGAGGGCTCCAGAGTTAAAAACCAGCAATGATGATAGTTGCCATTTACTGGGTTTTTCTGTTTACTGAGCATCAATGGAGCCAGGCCGGCATCACTATTCTTTCTTTATAGATGAGGAACCTGAGGCTGAAGACGTGATGGTCACTAGCTCATAAGTGGCAGAGCTTGGACTCAAACCTAGGTGTCTGGTCCCCAAGCCCAGGCTCTGTCTACTTCTCCCCCGGCCCCATGTCTCTACCTATGAAGATACGGAGACCTCCTTTCCTTTTCATTTAATCCATAAATTAAAAAAAATAAACAACTGCCTTCTCCTTTCAACAACATGGGGTGGGTTCTCGAGCAAATGTGTTTGTGTCTTAGAGGTTTCTGACTTTCCAAAATATGGCTCGCATCTCTCCGAGCCCCGCCCGTACGTCAGCTGCGCACCACGGGCACACCCCTCTGCCTTGCCACCCTGTCCACGGGGCACACCATCGGAGAGCCCTGCAGCAGAGAAGACCAGTCCCAGACTGGCCTGACCAGACCAAAGGCCAGGCCCACCCCAGCTTCCACAGCAACATAAGTGGGTTTGCATTCTGTGGCACCTGTGGAAACAAAACAGTACTTGGAAAAAGCAGGATTGCATCGTTCCTTTCCCCTTTAGATTCCACTTCACACAGTGGCCATGGAGGTTGCAAACTTTGTAATTTAGTGGCATGAAATCTTAATCGCTGGCAATTAGGAGGCTGTTTGTGCTGCTACTTAGCTCCCTCCTCACACCTCTGGTGTGACCCCGTGGCCACTGGGTGCGGTAAAAGCTAGGGAGAAACAGGAAAACAACTTTGTACCCTGTGTTTTAATATATGTAGACAGGGAAAATGTTCAGACTTGATCTAATTTTGGTGACACTGGCCATCTATCAGGTCCAGGCGGCAGGAGCCTGCAGAGAAAGCTGGCCAAGGATTTTCTACCCTTTTTCTGCATCCAGATGGTGGAGTTTGATGCTTCTCTCACCTGTGTGCATTTCTGCCTCCCCCATCCCTGCAGCTGTTTTTAGCTATACAGCAGACACTGTGCTGAGGAAATTCACACGCGTTAATCTACCTGATCCTTGCAACAGCCCTTTGTGGTAGGCACTGTTATTAAAATGGAGATGGTAACAGTGCTTTATTCATACAGCTGGGGGGTCCCTGGGTAGTGCAGACAGTTAATGCACTCGGCTGCTAACCAAAAGCTCAGAGTTCGAGGCCACCCAGAGGTGCCTCGGGAGAAAGGCCTAATTATTTCCAGAAGATGAGCCATTGAAAACCCTGTGGAGCACAGTTCTGCTCTGACACAGATGGGCTCACTATGAGTTGGGACTAACTCAATGGCAACTGGTTATTTAGAGGGTTATGAGGATTAAATGAACTAGCCCATGTCTTGAGCTTAAAATAGGGATCCCAGCCTGGCACCTAGTAAGTGCACATTGTTAATTTTAACTATGGTTATTATCTCCACTGTATGGGACACAGAGTGGTTAAGCAACCAGCCCAAGGTCACCCAGCTAGAAAGTGGAGGAGCTGGGATTTGAGCCCAGGAATCTGGCTCTGCTACCGGCTACACTAAACTGCCTCTCATTCCTCTCTCAGCCTGCTTCTTCTCGAACCACAGAAGTAAGTTTCGTCAGGGTGCTTAGCTCACCACCTGGGGAACTCTTGCTTCTGGAAAGTGGAGATTCTTTTTTTAATTGTACTTTAAATGAAGGTTTACAGAACAAACTAGCTTCTCATTAAACAGTACACATATTGTTTTATAACATTGGTTAACAACCCCATGACATGTCAACACTCTCCTTTCTCGACCTTGAGTTCCCTGTTACCAGCTATCCTGTCCCCTCCTGCCTTCTAGTCCTTGCCCCTGGGCTGGTGTGCCCCTTTAGTCTTGTTTTGTTTTATGGGCCTGTCTAATCTTTGGCTGAAGGGTGAACCTCAGGAGTGACCTCATTACTGAGCTAAAAGGGTGTCCGGGGGCCAGACTCTTGGGGTTTCTCCAATCTCTGCCAGGCCAGTAAGTTCGGTCTTTTTTTTGTTTGTTTTTTGTGAGTTAGAGTTTTGTTCTACATTTTTCTCCAGCTCTGTTTGGGGCCCTCTATTGTGATCCCTGTCAGAACAGTTAGTGGTGGTAGCCAGGCACCATCTCGTTGTACTGGACTCAGCCTGGTGGATGCCATGGTAGATGTGGTCCATTAGTCTGAAAAGAGGAGATTCTTGACTGCCAAATGGAAATGATATCCTAATTTTTCTCAGCATTATCAGCCTCTTGTCTAACATGGGAGAGCTGAAGATCTCAAGTCCTTTTCTCCTTGGCCTTTGCATCACTCAGATGGATGGAAAACCTGGATATTCTCCTTATAAAATGGCGATGGTGATAATGATGAAGAAGATGGAGGTGCAGAGAACAACTGTGTTGCCTCCTGGCACACTGATTTATTTTTGGTTATGCCCTAGTCCCTTCCACATTACAGTCAGTATTTATGTTTCCAAGAAGCCCTGGTGATGCAGTCATTAAAGTGCTCATTTGGTTACCAGAAGGCCAGAGATTCAAACCCCCCAGCCACTCCGCGGGAGAAAGATGTGGCAATCTGCTTTCACAAAGGTTATAGCCTTGGAAACCATATGGGGCAGTTCTGCTCTGTCCTATAAAGTTGCTAGATCAGAATAGACTTGACGGCAGTGGGTTTAGGTTTTGGCTTGTTCCCAGAGAGAAACGTCTTTTTCTGCTGATTCTTCCTTCTAGGGAAAATAGGGGAAGAGCGGTCAGGGAACCCCGGGGGGGGGGGAAGTCATTCCGGTCTCAGGGAAGCTCTGGGAGAGAATACTTTTGGAGCCCAGCCTTGGCACCCTGCAGAAGACACGCTCAGACAGAAATGCTGAGCTGCAGACTGAAGACCCCTGCAAGGCAATCAAATGTGGCCTCTCCAGGTTACAGAGCACCAGGCTGTGCTTCTATAAATACTTCCTCCCAGCACCATTTTCCTGCCTCCAGCACATTTCACTAGACAACAGGATTCTTGTGGCATTGCGGACTTACCTCCAGTCTCCCCTTCTCTCCACCCCCTATATCCCTGCCCTTCTCCCACATGTCCCAGCCCCTGCCCAGTGAGCCCTGAGCCCTGGGTCAGACCGAGTTGCTAGGCAGGTTGTTGTGGATTCAGGAACAATACCCACGAGCCCAGTGCTCCAGCCGCCCGAAGGCCAGTGCAAAAAGGAAAAGGATGCACCAGCCACTTCAGGGTAAGAGACTTGAACTTGATGGGCAAGCAGAGAAAAGCTTAAGAGGGATGGTGTGTTTCTCTAAGGAGTTAGTTCTCCACACGATGCTTTCTGCTCCCTCTCCCCACACTCTGACTTAAAATGATCTGATGTCTGGGGGGACCAGAGGTCCCAGTGGCTTGGTTCTGAGCATATCCCTTTGCATGAGTGAGGAAGCCCAAGGCTACATGGGAGGGCCTGTCCCCAGAGGCAGAGTGAAGGTCCATTTGCTCTTTCAGCCCTGGAAGGTGGCCCAGTGGTCAGCCCTGCCACGAATTTCTTGAGTCCACAGAGGATGCCTCATGTCGCTCAAGAGATGAAGTCAAGGTGCTTACAGTGTTTTTACGAGCAGGGGTGGTTTGGTGGTAGAATTCTTGACTGCCATGCCGGAGACCCAGGTTTGATTCCTGGCCAATGCGCCTCATGTGCAGCCACCACCCATGGGGACTTACATGTTGCCGTGATGCTGAGCAGGTCTCAGCAGAGCTTCCAGACTAAGATGGAGTAGGAAGAAAAGTCTGGCAATCTACTTCCAAAAGCCAACCGATGAAAACCCTATGGATCACAGTGGTCTGACCCACAGCCAATCATGAGGATGGCGCAGGACCAGGAAGCATTTAGTTCCATTGTGCATGGGGTGGCCATGAGTCAGGGCTGACTCCAATACAGCTAACAACTACACAGTGTTTCAAAGAGATTTAATATTGCCTGCCTGGATGAAATTAAAGGTCTGGGAGGGAACTCAAGGTCAGGATGGAGGGATTTCACTGCTCACTGGGCACCCTAGGAGAGGGCTGGGGACGAGAGGAAGGGCAAGCAAGGGACCGCCACTCCATTTCTCAGGCTGCAACACCACCTCACTGGCCTCAGAGCCACTGGGCAACAGAAGCATTGGTCTGGAAAAAGCAGCACAAAGCATTCCCTGGGCAGACAAGCGTGAACCCCCAGCCTGGCGAAGGCTGCCACTGCCGCTTGCTAACCAGTTCATAATCCCCTTACGTGCATTTTATCATGGCAAAGCGGAGGGGGCCTGGGCTGGGTGGCCTTGCTTAGATAGTCAGGCGCAGCATAATGTCTGTTAGGACAATGTCCCACCACATATACATCTGTGCTCCCAACCCCTGTAAAGGCTATTATACTAAAAGTTGAAGGCACATACGATAGTTCCTAATAACAAATGGGTACTCTTTGAGACTTGTATCAAAACATTATTATTATTATCACTGTATTATTATGTTAAAGATATTTAAGTGTACCTGAAAGTATTTCTCTAAAGTTTTTTGTGCAGAGAAAGGTACGCTATATACTAAGACAAACATGTGACTTACTGACGTTAGATACGAACCGTACCTATTTTGACTTACATACAAATTCAACCTAAAGACAGACTTAGGAATGGAACTTGTTTGCAGCCCAGGGACTGCCTGTGTGTAATAAGGTGTTCGCACAACAACCAACTCACATAACATCCTATTTCACAGAACGCGTCGTGGACGTTAAGTGACGGATGACTGTATTTGATTTCAGTTCGGTTTGGCTGAGCTGTCCAATATAGCAGCTACTAGCCAAGGGCTTTTGAGCACTTGAAACGTGGCCAATCCGAAATGAGACACCCTGAAAGTACAGCGTACACGATGAATTTCTAAGGTGGAGTATGAAAAAAGAATGTAAAATATCTCATCAGTGATTGTTTATATTGATTACATGTTGAAATGGCATTTTGAGCTAGCTAAAATATAATAATAAAAATTAAATCCACTTGTTTCTTTATACGTTTTTAAGGTGGCTTACGTATTGCTATGATGCTGGAAGCTATGCCACCAGTATTTCAAATATCAGCAGGGTCACCCACAGTGGATAGGTTTCAGTGGAGCTTCCAGAATAAGACAGACAAGGGAGAAAGGCAGGGTGATCTACTTCTGAGAATTAGCCAATGAAATCACAACATTACTGTCCAATATAATGCTGGAAAATGAGCCCCCCAGCTTGGAAGGCACTCACTACATAATACCTGTAACGACGGACTCAACCGTACCAACGATCATGAAGATGGCAACTAAAAACAACAACAATAGAAAATTCAAAATTACATAATGTGGCCGGTCTAGAGACTACAGTACCAGTACCAGGTGCCGCTGAGCAGATTGCAACCCACGGCAACTCCATGTGTGCTGAGAACTACACTCCATGGGATTTTTAAATCTGTGACCTTTCAAAAGCAGACTGCCAGGCCTTTCTTCGGAGGTGCTTCTGGGTGGGTTCAAATCACCAACCTTTCAGTTAGTAGTTGAGCACTTAACCAATTGTGCCACCTAGGGACTCCTGTCCAGAGACTAGTCTATTAAAAATTTACTTTAGAGCTTCACCTGATGACTCCATTTGTATAACATTCTTGAAGTGACAAAAATAAAGAAATAGAGAACAGATTACTGGCTGCCGTGGTTAGGGAAGGGGAAGAGGGAGGGAAGAAGGCTGGGGTGTCAATAAAAGAGATCCTTGTAGTGATCCTTGACTGCACCAACGTCAATATCCTGGTTACTGATACCATACCATAGTTTTCCGGATGTTACCATCGGGGAAGACTGGGTGAAGGAGGCCTGAAATCTCTCTATATGGTTTCCTACAACTGCATGTGAGTCTACAGTTATCACAAAATAGTTTAATTAAAAAAACACTTCACCTCTGTAACAGCAACTTTCATACTCTGCAGGTGGAAACATAGAGTGGTGTAACCCTTTCGCACAGCGACTTGGCAACAAGCATTGAGACTTAAGCATTGTCACTTCTCTGGGCTCCAACAATTCTACTTCTGGGAACCACTGCTAGGGGAGTAAATATAAATATAAGTAACAAAACACGCAGAGGTGTTTATTCACTGTGGTTTACAATAGCAAAATGCACAAAGCCACCAAAATGCCCTTCTCGTAAGGGAAAGGATATATGAACTACGGTTTAGTCACTCAGTGGATTATTACGTAGTCATTGATGGAAATGTTGGCAAGATGATGTTAAATTAAAAAAAAAGTATCATATAAAATATCAATGGTTTGCTAATTTGTAAAAAGATGTAGGTAGAGGGAAATGTCTCCTCCAAGAAACCAAAGGGCAAAGGCTGAGATAGCTATCAATGCAGAGTCTGAATTCATAATACTCTATTCACCTGAATCCCTGATGGCACAGTCGTTAAACACTAAAGGCTGGCAGTTTGAATCCACCAGCCACTCCTTGGAAACCCTATGGGGCAGCTCTACTCTGTCCTATAGGGTCGCTTTGAGACGGAATCGATTCAATGGCAACAGGTTTGTTTTTTTCTGTTGTTTTGTTTTATTTATTTATTTGGTACTAATTAAAGAAAACCAGAGAACTAAATCAGAGAAGTAGAAAGAATAAACAAGTCCATCCAGGATCTACCTAGAGCAGCTGCACTGACCCAAAGGCCTGGCAGGTTTCTTGGACTAGTAGTTGGTGAGTCTCTAGTCAGCTCTTTATGGAGGAGGCATCTCAGTTTCAACCTATTGCCTTTCTAGAGCCCAAGGCCATATGTCTTCCTGAGTGGGCATTAAAATTCCAGGCTCGAGCTGCTATGGCCTGTATTCGGGTCCAATATCCCCTGGTCCTCCTTGGTCTCGATTCACAGGCTCAAGGCTTGGGGTCTGAGTTCCCTGGGGATATCCTTTTTTTTCTTTTGAGTCAACTATGTGTTTAAAACTTCTTATGTGCTGGTAGTTGAACGAGTGTGCCTTAGCTCAGTTCACTGTTGCCAAAACTGGAAGTCTCAAATTCAGTACAAACTCTGCGTCCCCCTCTGTTTCTTAGGAGTGGTACCTGAGAGCTCTAACACCCCCATCCAACTTCATGGAGTTGGGGGAGAAGAGGGAAGGCGATCTCTTTCTATTCATCTGTGTTTCCCAATTTTCAATAACGAGCACAAGTTATTTCTCCAACTAGGGGGTGAATACACACACACAACCAGTTGCCAGAGAGTCAAGTCTGACTCACAGCAACCCCATGCATGTTGGAGTAGAACTGTGCTCCACAGGGTTTTCAATGGCTTATTTCTTGATAGTAGATTCCCTGGTCATTCTTCCAAGGCACCTCATGAAGGACTTGAACCTCCAACCTTTCAGCAAGCAGCCGAGTGTGTTTATGTACGTGTGTGTTTAATATATACAAATATACACACACAGACAGATATAGATATAGAGGAGCCCTAGTGGTGCAAGGTGAAGCACCTGGTTGCTAACTGAAAGGCTGGTGGTTTGAACCCACAAGCAGATTACCATAAAGATTGTTGTTGCTGTTAGTTGGTCCTCCACCATTCTCACAATCGTTGCTATGTTTGAGCCCATTGTTGCAGCCACTGTGTCAATCCATCTTGTTAAGGGTCTTCCTCTTTTTCACTGACCCTCTACTTTACCAAGCACGATGTCCTTCTGCAGGGACTGGTCCCTCCTGATAGCATGTCCAAAGTAAGTGAGACTAAATCTCACCATCCTTGCTTCCAAGGAGCATTTTGGCTTTACTTCTTCCAAGACAGATTTGTTCGTTCTTTTGGCAGTCCATGGTATATTCATCATTCTTTGTCAACATCATAATTCAAAGGCATCAATTCTTCTTTGGTCTTCCTTATTCATTGTATGGCTTTTGCATGCATATTAGGCAATTGAAAATACCATGGCGTGGGTCAGGCGCATCCTAGTCTTCAAAGTGACATCTTTGGCTTTCAACACATTAAAGAGGTCTTTTGCAGCAGATTTGCCCAATGCACTATGTCTTTTGATTTCTTGACTGCTGCTTCCACGGGTATTGATTGTGGATCCACGTAAAACGAAATTCTTGACAACTTCAGTCTTTTCTCCATTTATCATGATGTTGCTTATTAGTTTAGTTGTGAGGATTTTTGTTTTCTTTATTTTGAGGTGTAATCCATACTGAAGGCTGTGGTCTTTGATCTTCATCAGTAAGTGCTTCAAGTCCTCTTCACTTTCAGCAAGCAAGGTTGTGTTATCTGCATGTGGCAGGTTGTTAATGGCTCTTCCTCTAATCCTGATGCCCTGTTCTTCACATAGTTCAGCTTCTCAGATTATTTGCTCAGCATACAGATTGAATAAGTGTGGTGAAAGGATACAACCCTGATGCACACCTTTTCTGACTTTAAACCATACAGTATCCCCTTGTTCTGTTTGAACAACTGCCTCTTGGTCTATGTATAGGTTCCTCATGAGCACAATTAAGTGTTCTGGAATTCCCGCCCTTGGAAATGTTATCCATAATTTGTTATGATCCACACAGTCGAGCGCTTTTGAATAGTCAGTAAAACACAGGTAAACATCTTTCTGCTATTCTCTGTTTTCAGCCAAGATCCATGTAACATCAGCAATGATATTCCTCGTTCCGTGTCCTCTTCTGAATCCAGCTTTAATTTCTGGCAGTTCTCTGTCAATGTACTGCTGCAACCATTTTTGAATGATTTTCAGCAAAATTTTACTTGTGTGTGATATTAACGATATTGTTTGATAATTTCCGTGTTCTGTTGGATCACCTTTCTTTGGAATGGGCACAAATATAGATCTCTTCCAGTCGGTTGGCCGTAAAGATTACAGCCTAGGAAACCCTATGAAGCAATTCTACTCTGTCACATGGGGTCACCATGAGTTGAAAATCGACTCAATGGCACTTAGCAACATCATATACATACACACACATATATATATATAAATTTAAAAATTAACAAAAGATAAACTGTAATGAAGAAAAACCTGTATTTTATGCCCGAGCAACTTGCCATCAGAGAGGAGGCTGAGGTGAATGTTCTCCTTCTCCCCGATGGCTTTCCCTGCTTCTTCATGGGGCACCAGCCAGTCTGCCCCAGGCTCTTGCAATGTTCTATTTTTGTTTTCATTATTTAACCGTGTCCCATATACACTGAGTGCTCTGTTCCATAGCTTAATGGACAGCTAACCTCAGTCTGCAAATGTTTTGGTCATGTGAGGCTCCGCAGGCCATTAACAGGGTCCTCAGGCCCCCTCCCTGGTCAGTTCAGTCAAGGTATACCACAGCCCAGAGATCTGAGACAGGACAAGGCTGCCCAGGGGAGGCACAGGAAGGGCAAAGGCGGGTGCTGATGGCAGGAAGGGAGTGCTGGGGAGAGGTGCAGACCTGTGAGCAGTGGTGGCCTTCAGTCCTGCCCTCAGGAGCCCAGGGGCTCCTGCGGCTGGAGGCAGGCTGGCGGTTTTCTCACCTCTCCTGGCTTGTTTATGATTCACTGATCTGAGCACCAGGTCAGCCTGGCTTGGAGCTGTAGCAGGACCTGCTTCCAGGAGGAGTGGGGGTTTTCATCTATTTCCTTGCTTCTTTCTTGTTTAATTTCTAAACCTTCACAGTGATCCAGGCTGTACATTCCGATCATCTGATCCCACAAAGGCTACACAGGTAGGAGCCGGGAAAAGCACTGGGCTAAGTCAGTAGATCAGGGGACAGAAACCACAAGTCACAGACTGTTTGTTGATCAACTCACCAACCTTGACCCTTGGCATTAGCAACATTTTACCAAGTGCTTTCACAGGCTCGCGAGCTCATTTGATCTTTTATTCAGTCATAGGAAGATGGCATTATCCATCTTCCTATTATCTTTCCAGGTGAGAAAATAGAAGCTGAGAGAGCTGTCCTGCCCAAGGAGGCTAAGATGGAGCCTGAACCTGAACCTGAACGTGTACCTTCTCAGGTGCCGTCTTCTGCCTGTGTTCACCCCATGCACCCTGTGAAGAGGCAGGAGACAGGAGGAGAACAGAGCCCTGGGGCCACTCAACGAGGATGTCCAATCCCTAGGACATGGGGTCAACGGGTACCCTGAGCTGGGTGGCTCTCTCTCCTCACCCCCATGCTGGATCTGAATTCCTCTGGGTGGGAATAGGGGCTGGGGTGGGAAGGGGGGCTGCAGAGAGAGGGCTGCTGGTTGCTCCCTCACTGCCTCCCAGTGTGACCAATGCTGCTGTCCCTGGCTGCCCTTCCTTGGCTAACTCGATTTGCTCCAGCTTTCCCCCCCCTCCTCAGCCCCTCCCGTCCCCACTGCAGTTTCCCCGGGCCCCTCAGATGATGAGTGGCCCTCATTCTTCCCACAACAACACATTTGTCAGGAGGGAGACAGCTGTGCTGATCTGAAGGGGGGGAGCGGGAGCGGAGGAAATCAATAAGGAAGAATGATGTCTCTATATTGTGCCTCTCGTACTTTATTTCCCCCTGCAGAGGCAGGGCAGAAAAAAAAAAATTTTTGGCGATGGTTTTGATATAAATTGATGTTGAAGCTGGGTGAGCCCAGAGGTGCTCTCTTAATGGACAGGCAGTACCTGCCGGCACTGGGGTTGACGACAAGTTCTCGATCAACGTGCAAGAGCCGCACACATATCTGACTGAACGTCCTGCTCCTCTCTGCTCCTGGTGCTGGAGTCTACTCAGCAGGGTCTCAATACAGGTAATCATCTGGCTGTGGTGATGAAGGAGAAGGTTACAGGAGGTAATCAGGGCCACTCCCATAGGCTCAAATACATCTCCCCTGCTGAACCCACCTCAGGCTCAAAAGCCGTCAAAGCTGAGCTAAAATCCAAGTGGTGCAAATAGTATTATCAGCCAGTAACACTTTAGTCTAAGTTTGGTTACAGCCTTGTCTTCAATAGGGACAGTTATACTGCCTGTTTCAAGGGTTGTGATGACGAGTGAATGACATAATTTGTGTACAAAGCCGAGCCTACACCTGGCACTGTCACTGGCTGTTGTTAGGCCCTCCAGCTCCCCAACTGGTTTGGTCCACAAACATTTGTCAATTGTGTGCTCTTGCCTGGACATTTCAGTTAACCTCTCAGGCCCTCCATCTTCTCACCTGGGAACTTGAGATAAGACTTCCTTGCAGAGGTGCGAAGATGAGGACGTGTGGTCACATGTGTGGGGCATAGTGCCTGGCCCATGGCTGCTGCTCCCCTCTCAGGCTCCCAGAAACATCCCATGGGAGTGGGTGAGAGGAGGCTGGAGTCATGCCCTGCAGGAAGGGTTCAGAGAGGGCAGCACACAGAGCAGGTGCAGAGGACCAAGTGGGGTCTAAACCCACCACACACCTGCCACTGTGCTTGGAGTTGGGGACACAGAGGGGAGGATGCCAGGCCCAGCCCCTATCCTCGGACAACTCGAGTCCAGGGTTGCTGAAGCCCCCAGAGCAGAGGACGCTTGAGGAAACCTACCCACTCTAAGTTCAGACCCAGGGCTCCTTCCCAAGAAGTTATAAAAACCAAGCGTTCATCATTTAAATTCGTTCTGGGTTTGAGTCTGGGTTCCACCACTTACCAGCTGTGTGCCCTTGGGCAAGTCACTTAACCTCTCTGTGCCTTAGTTTCTGCATCTATAAAGCACATGGAGTTGTGTGAGGACTGAATGAGCAAAGGGATTAGTACTGTGTCTAGCACACAAGAAGCCCTTGAGTAGGGTTTGCTAGGGCAGCGATTATATTGTGGTTCTGCCAACACACACCTGTGGTGGGGCCATGATGGAGGGATGGGCACTAGACCTACTTCTGAGGATTTTTACATCTGGAGGCAGGTAGGATTCCTGCTAAGATGCTCTCATCTGTTGAAGCCAAAAGGGGCTTCGGTCACCCCACAGTAACTGAACCCACTCTGTCAGGGTTTTTCTTGGAACAAGGGCCCCCGATACTGACCTGGGACTCAGGCAGGTGAGGAAAGAACAAGAGTGGCATTGGGCCCCAGTCCAGCAGGTAGCTTAGGTCAGCTGAGCAGCTGGCTAAGGTGAGGAGGAGCATAAGGGAGGAACCCAGTTGTCTTAGTCCTCTAGGCTGCTATAGCAGAAATACCACAAGTGGGTGGTGCTAACAAAGAGAAATTAATTTTCTCACAGCCTAGGAGGCTAGAAGTCTGAATTCAGGGCACTGGCCCTAGGGGAGGGCTCTCTCTCTGTCTGCTCTGGGGGAAGATCCTTGTCCCTTTTCAGCCTCTGCTTCTTGGTTCCTTGGCAATCTTCATGTGGTGTGTGTCTCCCCCTCCTTTGTGCTTCCTTCTCTGTGTCTAATCTGCTCTTTTTATATCTCAAAAAGAGATTGACTTAAAACACACCCTACACTGAAATGACCTCATTAACATAACAAAGAAAGCCCATTCCCAAACACGATTATAACTGCAGATACAGGTGCTAGGATTTACAACACATATTTTTGAGGGGACACTGTTCAATCCACAACACCAGTGTTGGCGAATTCTTGCCCTGGCCAGGCATGCGTGGTTCTAGGTGCTTCTCTAAGCAACAACCTCAATTTGTCCTCACAATGACTCTGTGAGTGCCACCTTGCTGTTGGGTGCCCTCGAATCAATTTCAATTTATAGTGACCCCATGTGACAGAGCAGAACTCTGTGACTCCACGTGACAGAGCAGGACTTTCTAGGTTGTAATCTTTACGGGACCAGATCACTAGGTCTTTCTCCTGTGGAGCCACTGGCTGAGTTTGAACCATCGACTTTCAGTTAGCTGTTGAGTGCTTAACCATTTGTACCACCAGGGCTCCTTGAATGCGGTTTTCCTATTCCCCATTTCACAGCACTGGAAAAGTCACATCACTGGCCTGAGGTCACACGGGCTAGGAGAGGTGGGAGAGGGCTTTAAGCCTAGCTTCTGAGAGCACAGGGCTCACGGTCACCCCACATCACCACCAAGACAGGAGACACGTCCAGGACGGTCAGGCTGTGGGGTCTGGGTTATTGGAGTTAAGATCGAGGAAAAAGGTCAAGCCCACTGCTATGGGGCAGTAGCAAGGCCAAAGGGGGATCTCAGTGTACAAATGGAGTTGGAGGTGGGTGGGGAGAGTGATCAAGCTGTCCTGACACAGGAGGTAAGAAAGAAGAACATTTTCCATGCGCAGAGTGAGTCCCTCACCTTCTCCAGGAGCCAACACCCCCTCAAGGTTGTTGCTGGGTGTGGGGGCTCCTGACCATATCACACACTCCAAGACCGCACAGCCCACTCCTGGCAGTGGCCTGTCATAAGGACTCACCTTCTGCAGAACAAGGTGAGGCTGAGCCCAGGCATCTTTGCCTCTGGGATGCAGAGGTGCCTGTGAAGGTCACCCACCAGGGAACAGCACCCATTTCAGGGCAAGTGAGATTTATGCAAGAAGTCACCTGCCTCTGAGGCTTCTGGCTGGGGGTGGGGCTGTGTCTGAATGTGTGACCCCATGGGGAAGGTGCTGTTTTTTGACACAGAAACTCTTTCTGCCCCCTGAGTGCCATGGTGGTCCTCCCAGCTGTGTGCTCAGTGGGGCCTCTGTTTAGAGAGGAAACCATGACAGGCAGGGGGAGCCAGGTGTGGAGTCAGGAGCCCGGAGCAGAGAGACAGTCCTGTGAACCCATGAGCACTGGAGAGAACAGGCTGGTGGTGGAGTGTGCAGAGCCCCTGAGCTCAAATAAGGCTTGCCACAGCCAGCTATGTGGCCTTGGACTAGTTTCTTAACTGCTCTGAGCCTCCATGTGCTCATCTGTGAGACATGAGTAACCATGATATTTCATAAGGTTGTTGAGAAAATAACAAGTGTTGGCGAGGATGTGGAGAAACTGGAGCCCTCATACATTGCTGGTGGGAACGTAAAATGCTGCAGCTGCTGGGGAAAATAGTTTGGTGTCTCCTCAATAAGTTTAACATAAAATTATCATATAACCCAGCAATTCCACTCCTAGTATATACCCCAAAGAAGTGAAAACAGGCTTTTAAACAAAACTTTGAACATGAATGTTCATAACAGCACTATTCAAAATTGCCAAAAGGTGGAAACAACTCAAATGTCCATCAACTGATGAGTGGATAAACAAAATGTGGTATAGCCATACAATGGAATATTATTCAGACATAAAAAGGAACAAAGTACCGATTCATACTACAATATGAATGAGCCCAGAAAACATGATGAGTGAAGGAAGTCAGACACAAAAGGTTACATATTGTAGGATTGCATTTATATAAAATACCCCAGAATAGCCAAATCCACAGGGACAGAGAGCAGACTGGTGGTGTCCAGGGACTGGGGGGCAGAAGGTATGGGGAGTGACTGCTTAATGTGTATGGGGTTTCCTTTTGGGATGATGAAAATGTTCTGGACCTCGAAAGAGGTGGTGGTTGGACAACATTTGAATATGCTAAATGCCACCGAATTGTACTTTGAAGTGGTAAATTTTATGCTATGCGTATTTTACTACAATAAAAAACCCTGAGGATTTCATCTATTTATGCCAAAGGATATGATTTGCCACAAATTAAGGAGCATATACTAAAAGTGTGTACATAAACACAATTATGTAGGAGAGGGAGCGCTTGTTGGGAGGATTAAACCCATTACCATCAAGTCGATTCCGACTCGTAGCGACCCTATAGGACAGAATAGAATTGCCCCACGGGGTTCCCAAGGCTGTAATCTTTACAGAAGCAGACTGCCACATCTTTCTCCGGTAGAGCTTCTTTCTGTTAGCAGCCCAGTACTTAACCACTGTGCCACCAGGGCTCCTTCTTGGAAGGATTAGAGGAGACTAAGCACTGGTTGGAACCCTGGTGGCGCAGTGGTTAAGAGCTCAGCTGCTAACCAAAAGGTGGGCAGTTTGAATCCTTCAGCCCCTCCTTGGAGACCCTATGGGGCAGGTCTACGCTATTCTATAGGGTCACTATGAGTTGGAATCACTTCCATGGCAACGGGCTAAGTGCTGGCTAAGTGTTTGGTTGGTAATCGAAAGGTCAGTGGTTCAAACCCACCAGCCACTCCGTGGGAGAAAGATTTCGGCAGTCTGCTTCTGTAAAGATTACAGCCTTAGAAACCCTATGGGGCAGTTCTACTCTGTCCTGTAGGGTTGCTATGAGTCAGAATCGGCTCTACAGCAGCGGGGTTGGGTTAAGCCTAGATCTGCTGGAGCAAAGATTAAGTGCTTGGATGCTAACTGAAAGACTGGGGGTTCAAACCCACCCAGTGGCTCTGCTGAAGAAACACCTGGTGGATCTGCTCCCCCAAAGATTACAGCCTAGAAAACCCTATGGGACAGCTCTACTCTGTCACATGGGGTTGCTATGAGTCGAAATCGACTCCTCAGCCCCGGATAACGACAAAGCACAGATCTGCTGCCTGAAGACCCCAGGACCCCCAAGTGCCTGGACACCTCCCCCCTCCCCCAGGCTCTCTCGTCTGAGTCAGGGTCTTCCTTCTTGCCCATCTGTGTCCCCCACCCCACGCCAAGCTGCCAAGCTGCAGAGCAAATTCCTGCCATGCTGTTGCTGTTTTGCCGGAGAGCCCCCCACTGGGAGAGCGGTTCCAACACTGGTTTATTCCAGTGGTTCCTGCCTCCCCCACCAGCCCAGGCTGACAGCTGGCTCCCTTCCAGGCAAAAGCAGAGGCTCCACCTGACCTCAGCCCCCTGTGCACTGCCTGGTTTCTGCCCTCCGGCTTGTGTCTGAGTTGATGACAGGCTCTTGCCCTCCGTGAAGGGCTCAAGGAAGCCCAGGCTCCGAAGCAGGAACGCCCACAGTGCCCACAGCGCTGGGATCCAGCCAGCGGCTTGAACACCGAGCAGAAGTTTGTCCGCAGTTACACCAGCTCTTCCTCCTGCTAACTTCTTTTTCCTGCCAATTCCTATTCTCCTCTCTGGAATTACCCACAATGGATCTCACTTCCCAAGCGTTCTGCAATAAGCAGGAATTACTTCAATCACCAGAAAATAACAATAAACACCAAGAGCCATTCAAAAAACAAGTCACCCTCCTTCCAAAATGTTGCTCTTTTCTGTCCTTTTTCCCCTCCACGCGTTTCTTCCTCTTGTCTCATGCCTTCACTTCCTTGGGGGCTGGGGCTTCAGAGTGGCACACTGAAACCTCGCCCCTTTGAGCATCAGAGAGACTTAGGTTTGAATCCCTGCTTTGACACTTATCAACCAGGTGATTTTAGGCAAGTCTCCGAGCCTCAGTTTCTTCATCTGTAAAACGGGGATGATAATTCCCGCTGCCAAGGGCTGTTTGCGGGGATTAAATTAAAAAGTGCAATGAGTGCCTGGTACAAAGATGCTCCAGATGCAGCGGGAAGTATTACCGGCCACCATCTTCTGGAAATGCCTCAACTTACCAGCCTCTTTCCATTTACCTGGCGGGTAGGACTCCAGACAGTACTTCCCAGAGTTACTCTGCCCACTGTTAAGTCTTCTGCCCGCCCCCCCCCACCCTGTTTGCCCTGCCCCAGGCCTTTCTCCAAGAACTGCCCTCTTGGCCCCAGGCATAGTCACGGCCCCCTGGCCCCAGCTGATTTGTTCCAAGGTAGACACCCTGGCCTAAGGTGGCCCAACCAGATTCCCTCCCCATGAGGACAGCTCAGTCTTCCAGACTGGCTGCCCTGGGCTGTCATTGCCCATGATCCGCAGAGGGAAGGAATGGATGGGGCGGCCAGGGGTTGGAGTAGGTGGCGGTGGAGTGGAGGTTGGGGTAGGGTGGGTAGGGTGGGAGAGGGGTGGAATGGGGTTAGAGAGCTTCAAGGGCTGCAGGCCTTGACATCTCTCGTGTTCCTGATTCCAGGTTCTCATGAATCCGACTGACCGCAGGCCTGGGCTCCACCACATGCTTGAGGCCTCTTATCAGCTCTCCCATTTTGCCTGAGCTACTGCGAGTGGAAGGAGCTCACAGGCTTTGGTCCAGAGGGACTTGGTTTCAATTCTCAGCTCTCCCAGCTATCAGCTGGGTGACCTTGGGCTTCTCATCTGCCAAGCTTCCTTTAGTCTCAACAACAATAACAAACCCTCTCAACAATCCTATTATTATTATCTCCATTTTCCCAATGAGGAAATCTGAGAGCAAGCAAGCAAGTAACTTGGTCAAGGTCCCTTGGAAGTTAGTGGCTGCTGTTATGTTGTTAGCCACTGTTGAGTGGAACCTCAACTCATGGCGACCCCACGCAACGACAGAACAAAACGCTGCCCAATTCTATGTCGCCCCCATGATCAGTTGGGGATCAGACTATTGTGATCCATAAGATTTTCATTGGCTGATTTTCCGAAGTATTTCAGGCCTTTCTTCCTAGTCTGCCTTGGTCTAGAAGCTCTGCTGAAACCTGTTCAACATCATGACACCACCACAAGCCACCACTGACAGATGGGTCATGGCTGCGCATGAAGTACATTGGCTGGAATTGAACCTGGGTCTCCCGCATGGAAGGTGAGAATGTTGCCAGAGTCAGTGAGTGTTAGAGGCCAGATATAAACATTCTAAGCATGGGCCCTAGGAGTAACCTCCTCCTGCCACCCTAACCTGAATCTTTGTTGTATTTTATAGGCACCCTCTGTAGACCAAGAGCTTAACCCACCAGGTAATGACTCGAGTGGGGACCTGGGTGCTGAGGAAGCCCGGGTGGGTGTGGGGGAGTTGCGGGCCCCTCAATCCACCCAGTGGAAGTGGCTCCCTTTTCTGGATGTTGCTTCTTGAATAATTAAATAGCCTTTGATTTCTCTGTATCCCCTCCACAGCTTGGTCTGCTCTTCAGTGTCTTGTGTCCAGATTTACTTTCAAAGAATCATGATACCATTGAGCTCCAGAGCTGGAGGGACTTCTTCAGCAGTTATGGATTGGAGGCTATTTTAGGGAGGGGCTGCTTTACTCCCTAAAGTATACCCGGCCCTTGGTACCCAGTAGGTGTTCTGAAAATATGAGTGGAGAAAATGAACCCTCTCTCCCACCCCATTATTTTTCAGAGAGGAGAGGAGTGGGGACCTGCCTAATGCCATATAATAAGAGTGCCTGGGCCTCCAACCCTTGTCTCCTGATGCCTCATCCCTAAGCCAGGCTCCTCCTGCTGTAGCCCCTGGGAAGATTCATGAGCAGGAAAAGCCACCGCTGTTTTCCACAGCCATCCTTGCCTAGGGCAGCTGGGAGACAGCTGGGCATGGTGTGGACAGGGCCACCCAACTGTCGGGCGTCATCTTCAGATGAGTTAAAGGAGCAAAGATTCCAGGAGAGGAGGTGGGAGGTGTTCTGGACAGCGGTTGCCCAGCAAGGTCAGAGGGCCGTGGACATCCCTAACCCCAGACACCACAGACCATGGAGGACAGAGGAACGCTCTAAGAGCCATCTCCCCAGGGATCAGGGCAAGTGCACACACACACACACACTGTGGGCCGATACGCACGCCTTCTGAGATGCACCGGGTGCCCTCTTGAGCACACACCAGCAAGCCCCTCGTACCCAACGGCCCACAGACTTCTTTCCTGGGGTTTCCCATCACCAGGGAGCACCCCAAACTTGGGTGGAGCAAGAGGGTCAGACAGCAACAGTTAACAAGAGGTCGCCTATGGATACCATCAGCTGCTTCTCTTTTCTACACCCTCTTTTGGGTTTTTTTTTTTTTTTTTTTTTAACCCACATTCCCATTTAGGAGCCTACTTCTGACATGTGCCACTTGGACAATGTGCATCATCCAGATGGGTTACTGAGATTTTCTAAGTTAGAGCCTTAGGAATCCTGGGGTCACAGTCTCAGTAACAGGGCCTTGTCAGCTGCCCAGGGCTCCGCTTGACCACATATCTGTAACTTCAGTTCAGGTTTCGCTCCCAGGAGAAGCCAGGCCAGCAGCATTAGGTGACACCCAGCAGCCCAGCCTTGAAGGCCCAGGGAGGCGCTGACTCCTCCTCCTCTTCAGCTCTCGGATGAGGGAGCAGTTCACTTCCCCAGATGTCCTGAGATACTGGCCTTGACCCCACCAGATGGAGTTGCTGCAGCTCAGTGAGTAGAAACGCAAGCCCAGAACAAGAGCCCGTGGCTGGGGGAAATCAAAGGGACGCCTGCCCTCTGGCTTCCTGCTGGCACAAGTGTACAAAGGCAGGAGGCAGGAGGGCAGCACGAGAGACAAGCCAGGGAGCTGTTATCGATCACAGAGCACTAGGAATTATAGCATCAAACCAAAAAACCAAAACCATTGCCATCGAGTTGATTCTGACTCATAGCAACCCTATAGGACAGAGTAGAACTGCCCTGTAGGGTTTCTAAGGATCGGCTGGTGGATTCAAACTGCCAACATTTTGGTTAGCGGTGGAGCTCTTAACCACTGCGCCACCAGCATCAGTCCTTATAGAATCCCTGCAATGTAGTTATCTCCATTCCCTGGAAACACAGGCTTGGAGAGATCTTGTGATTTGTCCGAGGCCACACAGCTATTAAATGACTGAGCTGGGATTTGAACTCAGTTCTGAGTGGCTTCAAAATTCACATTTTATTTTAAGGTATTAGAGCATGGGCTCTGAAGTTCATGGCCCAAATGCACCACCACTGGACAAGTTACTTAACCATTCTGGGCTTTGCTTTTCTTATATGAAAAAGAAGTAAGGCAATAATACCTACATGGTAGGACTACTGCGAAGGTTAAATAAGGTCATGCACCTTAGACACGTGGGGCAGTGTGTGCACCTACCAGGTACGGAGCACTCACTGGCTCTCCCTTTTACCCTTCGTATCTGGGCCCACCCAAACCCATGTCCTCTGCTCTCCCCCTGCCCATTCTGCCCTGGCCACGGGGACCCCCTGCTGTTCCCTAGCCTTCTCTTCCCCTAGCTCTCTGCATGTCTTGCTTCCTCCCTCCCTCTTGGCCTCTGCTCAAATGTCACCTGCTCAGTGAGGCTTTGTCTTCCTCTCCAGCATTTTCCACCATGCAACCTACCACAGATTTTACTTCATTAGCATATTTATTGTTTGTCTCCTTTAGAATGTTTGCTCCTAAGGGAACAGGAACTGATTTTGTCCATTTTGTGTATATTCCTAGTGGTTCTCAACGGGGCAGTGCAGTGGGGGGCGGGGTGTGGTTTTGCTACCCAGGGGATTTCTGGCAGTGTCTGAAGACATTTTCCGTTGTCACAACTGGGGGGTGGGGAGTGTTACTGGCATCCAGGGATGCTGCTGAACGTCCTGCAATGCACAGGTTGTTGTTGTTCATTGCCATTGAGTTGATTCTGACTCATGATGACCCCATGTGTGCAGGGTAGAACGGCTCCATAGAGTTTTCAAGGCTGTGACCTTTCAGAAGCAGGTTGCCAGCCCTGTCTTCCAAGGCACCTCTGGGTGGGTGTGAACCGCCTACCTTTCAGTTAGTAGTTCAACGCTTAACGATTTGTGCCCCCAGGGCCTTCCTCAATGCATGGGGTAGCTCAACAAAGAATGATCCAGCTCAAATGCCAATAGTGCTGCAGTTGTATCCCAATTACTTAGGACAGTAGCTGCACACAGTAGGTGCCCATTAAATGTTTGTTATAGAATGAATGAAGAATTGCTATCATCAATGTCATCATTATCATTTAAGAACAGATATGGTTGAGAATAATCCCTAAGAATAGTCATCACTTGGGAGCTCACAGCCAAAAGGTCATACTGGTAACCTGTGACTTCTTTCCCCTGGTCCAAGACACTTGGGACAGTGTTGACCTAGCAGGTAACGAGCACTCACTGGCTCATGGCTGGTCCATCATGACCAGGACCAGTGGATGTTGTCAGGCCTGATGAGGATCTGAGTGATGCTCAGCCTGCCCCTTTCCCAACACTCAACCCCTGTGCTGCCTGGGCAGGGAACTAACTTGTCACCTCCTACACCCACCTTCACACTTGACCCCCTCAACTGAAAAACTTAGGCCCAGGTGCCCAGCTGAGCAAGGAACCACCTCCCCAAGCCTATTAGGATGATCCAGTCCAAACCTGCACCCCCAGGTTTCTTGAAGCCCAGGAGAATCGTGGGTCTGAGTAAAGTGGGCTGCTTTTGCTCCTTCTGAGAAAGGGCAATCAGAGAGACATGGCAATGTTCGAGGAAGCACAGGTGTAGAGCCTGTCCTCACCCAGCACAGCCCAGCAGGAGATATTTCATTATTTTACTGACCTAACAAATGATCAGTGACAGTTTTAAACAGCCAGTGGGACCAGCCAGGCACAGCATGTGCAAAGTGCACCGCCCACGGAAGAGAAAAGGCTTGTGGCCATGTTCTAAAAGGAAAACAGCGCTGAAGAAAAGGAAGGATGCTTTTGCTAAAGCCCCACCCTCAGCTACCTCGACAGGACTGGAAGCTTCTATCTAACACCTGCTCTCTCAGCAGACCGCCCACTTCACATACCACTGAGAATTTCCGCTTGAGGTTGACAACTTTCTGGGCCTGCACCTGCCCCCACCCCACATCCCGAAGCCTATCCCTCTCCCCGGGGCCTCCCTGGGCTCAGCAGCTGGGCCCTTCTCTGTAGGACTGTGAGGCTGGCAAGTACAATCTTCTACCTCCCGCCCCCCACCTCCCCCCAGCCTTCTCTTTTCCCCCAGCCTTCTCTTTCCTCTGTTGTTATGCCCTCTCACACTCTCCTCACATGCCCTGAAAACTGCTAAACAAGTTATCAATGCTGAGATTCAGTAGCTGACATAGCTGGGTACAAGGCAGTAAGCCAAAGGAATGGCTCTCTAATGGTGGAGTATTAGGTTTGGGAAGATGGAATGCTGTTTGGAGGGCAGGGGCTTTCCTGGTGCCCTAAAGTCACATGTAGCCACCCCTGATTCTGCCAGGGAGTAAGGCAGAGAGAGCCCAGAGCCCAGGATGAAATGAAAGATCAGACACGTGCCTGGTGACCACCCAGGAATAGAGCCAGGAGGTAGTGTGAGGTAGGCCCAGGACACTGATGGCCAGAAACCTGGGGCAGAAGCACTAGTTCCCCCAAAGGTGGGGTTTGGTTGAGACTGGGTTCCAACTTTCTCATTCTCACTTTTTGGGAATCCGAGCTCAACCGTGATACAAACATTCACACCACTCCCCCAGCTCTGAGGATGGTAGAGGAACACGCAGCTGTACGCTCAGCCCCTCAAGTCCGGTGTCTGAGAGAGTCAGACTCGGGGGTGGAGGAAGCAGAGGCTAAGACAACCAGCCAAGGACGCCTCCAACAGACATTTGTGACCTCACTCTCCTCCAACAACAACCATGCCGGCCCCACTTTACAGATGTGAAAGCTGAGCCTCTCAGAGAGCTTCTATGACTTGCCACATAGCCAGCAACCCAGTTGGGGTTGGAACCCATGGTTCCCACCACACCAGAAGGCCCACCTTCCCCCACCCAGCCACAGCTTATTTCCAGATTCTGGAGACCAAGCTCTGACCTCATTATTATCTGGTTTCCAAGTCCCAGGACCCCAGCTCAGAAATCTGGGAATTAACAGAATTCTCACAAGCTCGCTGATGGCTGGGGGGCCCATGGGTGCAGCCCACCAGGATACTGGGGCTTTCAGACCATGAACAGCCCCATGGTGGGGCCGCTTCTCTGTCTACTGTCAAACTGGGCAGTGTGGACAGGGCAGCCCTCGCTCCACCAGGTCCCTCAGGGTGTCCACTGCCTTCCATGTGACAAGGGATGGGGTAGGGACGTCTCAGACACAGGCTCAAATGGGGGCCCTGAGACCCTGGGCGGTACAAATGGTTAACACTCGGATGTTAATTGAAAGGTTGCAGGTTCAAGTCCACACAGAGGCACCTTGGAAGAAAGACCTGGCAATCTCCTTCCCAAAAATCAGCCATTGAAAACCCTATAGAACACAGTTCTACTCTGACACACATGGGGTCACCATGAGTCAGAATCACCTCAGTGGCAACTGGTTTGGGTTGGGGACTTGGCCCTGGAGATGGGACGTCCCCAGCTACCTCCAGCGGCCTGGTTAGCAGAGAAGACAGGCAGAGCTGGGGCTTCTCAGGCAGGCAGGAGACTTCGGGCTGAGGGCTGGCTGCAGTGTCAGCAAAGAGGTGCAATCAGTTGTCACCAAGATGCCTGTGGTCCTCGGATGTCCTGAGACCAGACATCAGGTCCAGGCCAAAGTCCCCCTCCCTTCCCAGGGCAATCCTGACCGTTAATCCATCAAGTCCCTGCTGTGTGGAGATTTGAAAATGGGACCTGAGGTGGTGAGTCGGGCAGGCCCCATCTTGTGTTCCCTAGTGACAGCTGGGGTGTGACGTCTGTCGGACTGAAATGGGCTCCCCCTTGGGGACTCTGTCCTGGGTCTGGGTCCCATCTGGTCACTGATAAGGCTGTGAGAAGTGGGTAAATCCCTTTCCCCTCTGAACAAGAGCTTTCTCCACCATAAAAAGGGATATTCAAGTGCCTGGCAGGTGCTGGGGGTCAGGCGGGAGCATCATCCGGTCAGCGCTGGGGGCCAGGGGGCTGGGGGCTGGGGCGCGTCAAAGTAAAAGGCTTTTCCTCAGAATATGCGCCTTTTCCCTCAGAACATGGCCTTTCTGGCCTTTTTCCCTCCCCAGTCAGGCTCAGGAAATTCTCTCAAGTCTCTTTCCGCCCAGGAAGTGACAATTTGACTTCACTTTGAAATGTTTAACACGCTGCATCTCCATCAGTTGTCAAATTAGGGTAAGGGCAAAGAGACAGAGTTCAGTAATTAAAGTGGGAGGGGCTCTGGAGTGGCTGGTGTGTGCCTGGGGGTTCATGCCTCACACCGCACCCCACCCCTACCCCGTGCCCACCTCTGCTCCGTGGCTCAGCGGCGCTGACACCGCCCCTACCCGCCCGGACCCGGGCACCTCGCCGTCCCCGCGGCCACGCAGAGGGGTCCCGGGGCAGCGGCTGCCAGGGACTCGCGGGCTGGCGGACCCGCTGAGGCAGGGAAGCCGCTCTGTGGCTGAGATAGCGGGGAGTTCGCCCGCATAGACAGCCTGCCCAGCCAGGGCATTCGGCCCTCCACAGGTGGTGGGGGCTTCCCCCTGGATTATCCGGATAATTTCTGCCAGCCCCACTCAAGTCTGTGCGGGAAAGTCTGCCCCCAGCTTGGGGGCGGGCAACAAGAACTGACCAGCAGCTTCGGGCAGAGGGGGCGTCGTCACCTCCCACGGCACCCCCACCGCGACACACAGACACACAGACACACAGACACACACACGCCCGCCCGCACCCCCACCACCCCTTCGTCCGCCCGCCGGACCGGGCTGCTCGCCGCAGGGGCTCTGCCGCCCCGCCCCAGCCTCGCGGTAATGGGGGGCCGCCCGGAGCAGCAGCCGAGGACCCCGGCGGGAGACCCCCGGAGCCCCTCGGGAGCCGGTCTCTCGGGTCTTCGCGGCTCTTACCTCGCTGGAGCGACCGCGGCCCCGGCCCTGGCCGACTGTCCCTCGGCGCTCGGCGAGCGGGGCAGGAGGTACCGCACGAGGCTGCCCGGGCCGTGGCCCGCCGTGTCCGGTCCGGCCCGCAGCTCCGCGCCCCTGACCGTGGCCGCAGCCGCCGCAGCCCGCGCCCGGACCCGCGGAGGGGGGGGCCTCAGGGGGCGGGGCCGGGCCGGGGCGGGGCCTCCCCATCCCCGCCCGGCGAGCTGGGGCGGGCTTTGGGACCCGGGGGGTGCTGGGTCCCCAGCTGGGAGGGTGAGACGAGCCCCTCTTGGGGGGCTGCACCCGTGCGGAGCGTGGTGGGGCAGAGGTGGGGACTGGGGTGGGGAAGGGAAAAGCTTTCGGAGGCTGCAGAGGGCTTGGCCGAGATCCCTGGCCTTGAATCTGTCTCCAAATTCCTGCTGCTGCTGCTTCTTAATAACCACACGATATCAGCTAATATTTATTGAGCACTAACTGTGTGTTAAGCGGTGTTCAACGAGTGTTGCATATATTTAGTCATTTAATCTCACAACTCCATTTTACAGATGAGAAAACTGAGGCACAGAGACATGGCTGACGCGATGTGCCTGAGGACACACAGCAGGGAAATGGCAGAGCCAGGTCTGTCTGACCCCTGGATCTGTGCTTTTAGGGCCCCAAATGCATTTTTTTTTTCTTTTTTATTGTTTTCCCCTGTGGGGCGTTCCTTAAACAAAAATTTCCCCCTCTAAGCTATAAAATAGAAATAAATGTACCACAAATAGTAGCTTAACTGTCTCCTTTTCTAGGCCCTGAACCCAGTAGGTGATCAATAAATATTTGTTAGTCGATGACATATTTGAAAACTGCAGCTGGAGCCAAGGGGGTCTGTCTGGCCAGGCTAGATGGTGGGACCCAAAGATGAACACTTTTTGGCCTGAACATCTGCCCATCTTCATTTCTGTAATGGCAGCCGGACCCATACACTTGTCCAGCTTGCTTGTGTGGCTTGTTCATGGAGCATCGGCTTTTACTGTCTGCTAGAAGTGGGAAGAGCCCCGTGAGGGGGAACCTCCAGGACGTAAACTCCACAAGCCGAGCCTGGGGAGCCTCCGCCAGAGGGTGTGTAAACCCCTACAGAACATGGAGTGGTTAAAGAGACAGAGCGTGCCTGCGTTTGGGAATGAAAGGAGGCTGCCAAATAATGAGATCAGCCGGGAACATATTTACTGAAAACTGCAAAGCAGAAACCTCAACAGAAGCCCCTAATTGCTAAAGTCTCCTGACCTGGGACCTCATGGGAGGACGTTGTCACATGTGAATGGGGCCATATGGAGTTGGGACAACTGAAGGTTTTTTGAAAGTATGCACCAGGTTTCTATTCACAGCTTTTTAGGCCTAGAAATGCCCCAGCTTTTTCTGCTTCACCCCAGGAGTGTTCCTCTCCACCCGTCCACTCCCTAGAATTCCTTGGTGGGGAGGCCCCTTACTCCACTGACAGGTGCCCACGTCTCTCAAACTGTCAGCCCCCATCATCTCCAAACTCTTCCAGATATGCTAGTTTCTTCTGCTTGGCTTGCTCTTATCTCCACTTGGAAGGCTCCTATTCATCCTTCAAGATCCTACTCAAATGGCCCCCTGTGACCCAAGAATTAATTTCTCCCTTCCTCCTCTGGGCCCAGGAGCCCCTCGTTCAATTCTCCCTGATAGGGTAATTGTGAGTTTACTGTCTCTCTCTCCTACTCTCTCTGCTGTGAGGTCCTAAAAGACAAAAGGCCCAGCACACAGTAGGTAGACAGGTAATACCTGCTGGATGAATGGTTGCATGTATGCATGAATGAATGAAAGCAGGATGCATTCCCCAAGACTAAAGCTGTAAGGGGAAAACCACTAAACAAAACCATGGTGGAGCTGGATTACTGACACAAGAAGATGACAAGTGGGCACAGTAGCCGGGGCAGGTGCTTTTCCCAAGGTCTGCAATTAATACTCCTAGCGAAGGCCAGAGAGGTTGGCCTGGGACCCATGTCCTACAGGGTCAGCTCTGCTGGCCAGCAGCCATGTCCTCAGGCAACTGAAGAGAGAGTGTGGAGAGGGAGGAAGGAAGAGGAAGGGGAGAAGCAGGCTCCCAGAAGAGGGGTATGAAGGAAGGGGTGGCTGGGGGAGTGGGTGGCCTCTCTTGAATGAGAACACTAAAATGCCCACTTGCTCACAGATTGCTCCTCTCTTTGATTTGTGTGACACTGCTCATTTTGAAAAGCCCGTTCTGAAGTAACTGACCCATTGCTTGCAGAAGGCAACCTTTGAAAAGCAAATCAGCTTCTGGAGGTGCTCATAGCACCCACCCCACACCCCACCCCAGTCACTCTGCCTAAGGCAGATAGGTTAAAAGAAAAGGGCTTTGGAATTTGATGGACCAGATTCTTCAGCATGGCTCTACCCCTAACTAGCTGGGTGACCTTGGGCAAGTTACTTACCCCTTTGGGCTCCAGTTTGCTCCCCTGCAATAGAGTGATAACCAGGGTCAGCTTCATGAGCATGTGACCTGCCCAGTCACTCACAGCCCTGAGCTGGAAAGGGCCCCATGCTTAGTTTTATGCTCTGCCATTACCATCTTGAATTCTTAATAGTTTTTGGACAAGTGATTTGCATTTTCATTTTGCTTTGGCCTGGCAAATTATGTAGATGGTGTTGGGGGTAATACTTCACTGGGATTATTGTGACTCTTCAGTAAGATAATACTTGCCCCCAAAAAAAAAAATAAATGCACAAGGGCCTGATATATAGTAGCTTCTCAACACAGATTAGTTTCATTTCTTCTGATTTGGTCTTAAAAGGAGCCCTGGTAGAGCAATTGTTAAATGCTCAGCTGCTAACCAAGAGGTCTGTAGTTCAAACATACCAGATGCTCTGTGGGAGAAAGATGTGACAATCTGCTTCCTAAAGTTTACAGCATTGGAAGCTCTATCCTATAGGGTTCCTAGGAGTTTTGGATCTGGTCTTAAAGGGTAAATAGAAGTTCACCAGGTAGACAAAGAGACGAGAAGGAGTTTCAGTTGGAGGGCAAAGCCATGAGAATATGAAATTACATTTAAGGAAAGGTGGAAAGTCGAGGGAGATGAAACTGAAGAGACACATGAGGGCCAGAGTGTGAAAGGCCTGGTTATTTTAAGGAGCTTGAGCTTCAGGCCTGTGAGCGGGGAGCCCTGGGTAGGGAAGATGAGTGGGCACTAAAGCTCAACACTCCCCCGCCACAGTCGGCTGCAGGCTGGTTCAGATAATGAGACAGGCGGTGGAGGGCGTGGGTGGGAATCCTGCTTGGCGGCTGCCAGTACAGCATGTTTGAAACGTTCTCTATAGACACACTGGGAAAATGCTGGAGGTGTAAAAGCCAACAGCTGTGCTAGGGGACTTGGGGACTCCGGGCTGATGAATAATGGAGCAGCCCTTCCTCCCTGGGTCTCTTCTTCTTGCCTTTCAATAATTCATGCATTCCACCCCTTTGGTTGAGGAGCTTCATAAAACCTTGCTGTTTCTGAACCCTGGGCCAATTTGAGCAAATCTGATGGCTCCACTCACCACGTCTTAATTAGAAACATACATACACAGGTGTACCTTTTGGTTTGCAAAACACACCTCGTGTAGCTGTTGAGGAAAATGCCCAATTATGTCTGGGAGGAGACAGGGGCTTCCAGCCAGGCAGCCTCCTCCTGGCTCCTTGGGGCGAGGGTGTGGGCTGCGTGCCCTGGCAGGGGAGGGTTGGCTGAAGACATCTTGCTCTCTCTATTGCAGTGTAGGAGACTGTCTATTTTGATGCCCAGTCCCCTCCCTGTGGCGGGAGTTTCCTTCTTTGCCCCTTTGAAGCCAGGCTAGACCAGAGGACTTGCTTTCGCCAAAGAAATATGAGCAGAAGTAACTGGTGCCATTTCCACTTTGCTGCCCTATTTTCCCTGCCTTTGTGATTGTGGAGGCAAGGTGCAGCTTCTGTGATAACAATGAACAGAATGTCCTTGCTGACCTCTGATAGCCTGAGCACGAAAAAAAAAAAAAGAGTTTGTTTTAAGGCACTGAGTTTGGGAGGGTTGGTTGTCATTGCAGCAGATCTAGCCCAACCTGACTTATGGCTCCCTTCTTCCTTCTCTCTTTCTTACGGCTTTCCTTACGCACTGACTAATTCATTTAGAAGCAGATGGTCTACACTTTCAGTGTAGTGGGGCGATGGGCCGGGGACTCCTATACTCCATCCCTAAGTGATCATCAACACTGACGAGGGGTGATCCATAATGGACAGATGAAGGTACTCTCCATGTGTCAGGGATGGAGGAGACCAAAGCTTCTCAGCAGATCCAGCTCAAGTTTGAAATCGGCATGACCTCAAGGCAGGTGGGGTGTGTATAGGTGTGTGTAGGGGCTAGGAGGAGAGGAAAGAGGTCCCAGTGAAGATGAGGGGGGCAGGCAGAACTGGGCAAGGCCAGAGCTCTAAGGAGGACTGGCTAATAATAATAATATTAATATCTGCTACTACTGAAGAGCCCTGCTGGTGCAAGTGGCTAAACAAACACTTGGCTGCTGAACACGAGGTTGGTGATTCAGACCCGCTCAGTGGGTTCATGGGAGAAAGACCTGGCAATCTGCTCCCATAAAGATTACAGCCTAGGAAACCCTACAGGACAGTTCTACTCTATTACATGGAGTCGCTATGAGTCGAAATTGACTCGGTGGCACCTAACAAGCACAAGTCCTATCAACTACCTATAACTAGTATGAATTACATGCCACACACTCTACTAAGTGCCTTTCCTAGCTTAACACACTTGGTTCTCACTACTTTTTGAGCGAGAACATTATCATTGCGTTTCCAGGCTAGAGCCCCTGGGCAGTGAAAATGGTTAGTATGCTCGGCTGCTAACTGAAAGATTGGCGGTTCAAGTCCACCCAGAGGTGCCTCATAAGAAAGACTTTGTGCTCTACTTCCAAAAAAATCCACCACTGAAAACTCTATGGAGCACATTTCTACTCTGACACACATGGGGTCATCATGAGTCAGAATCAACTTGACAGCAACTGGAATTAAAATTTCCAGGAAATGGAGGTTTAATGAAGTACAGTGAGACCTGTGAGAGCCGGAAGTCGGCGGGACTGCCTTGTTTTTCTGGGTCTTGCAGGTTTTCCGCCTTTGACAGGGCGCAGTCTTACCACTTTTCTGTTGCTTGTTTTAGTGGAAAATATTTGAGTTTTTCTTCTCTGACAGGTTTCCCCCTTATGCAGGTTCCAGCTTTTACAGGCTTTACTGTAGTTTGCTCTAGAAACAGCATAAGCACAGAGGGAAGGGTAGGTACAGGCTCCGTCTGCATCGGTATCACCAGTGCCATGGGTGGACGTAGCAGCCTCAATGTTTAGGCTAGATAAACATGTTTAGGAGCCCTGGTGGCGCAGTGGTTAATCACTCTGCTGCTAACTTGAAAGGTCAGCAGTTCAAACCCACCAACCACTCTGTGGGAGAAAGATGTGGCAGCCTGCTTCCATAAAGATTATAGCCTTGGAAACCCTATGAAACTGTTCTACCCTGTACTATAGGGTCACTATGAGTTGGAATCAACTCCACTGCAATTTTTTTTTTTAACATATTTAGAGCCCACCACATAGAATCTGGTCTCAGCAGGGGAACCAGGAAGCTGTTTTGGAGCCACACAGCCTGGGTGACCAGAAAGGGGGGGCAAGGGGGTCACTGGCCACAAGGCCATTCGGAGCTCAAGGAATATTTGCCTTGCAGAAGCAGGAGGCTGATTCACCATCTTCCTCCTGGGGAAGGCTGGGTTACCAAGTGGTGCTTCCAGTCCGTGTTGGTTGGCCGGGGGCCCAAAAGGTCAGGCTGAGCTTTTGGACGTGCTACACAGACCCAGGTCAAGTTTGAAATGGGCATGGCCCACCCAGTGACACTCGGAAGAAAGGCCTGGCAATCTGCTTCCATAAAGATTATAGCCCAGGAAACCCTATGGAGCAGTTCTACTCTGTAACGCATGGGTTGTCATGAGTCAAAATTGACTTGATGGCAGTGGGATTTTTAACTGTTGTCTGGGCTGGGAGTGCGTAGCGGGAACGAGTTCTCAGTGGAAAATTTGGGAGCCAGTTAATTCCTTTCCCTGGTTTCTCACCTGCGGGTGAGATTGATTGCTTACTGGGCTTTTCCTTGCCCATGAATTCGGTTCAGTATCGTTCCTTCTTTTTTTCCTAGACTTGGCTTTGCTGGTGGGGGAGCATCCTACAGGGATATTGGCTCCACCTCACTGTCCCCCACTCATCCCAAACTCATCACACCGTCTTTCTCACCATCTCTGTCAGTTCAGTCTGAGCTGAGTTCTCCACGTACCCCTGGTCTCCACAGCTCGCCTTGCCAGGGCTCCAAAGATGGCATGCTAAGATGGATTTCTTCAACGAGAATGTGCTCTCTCCTATTCTCGAGGCAGCCAAGTGTGAAGCCTGGGAGCGTCCACACAGCCATGCAGGTCCCTGCCGGGTGACCCAGCGGCTGCTGTGTTCCCCTGGCTGTTCTCCAAGCTGCCCTCCCTACTCCCCTAAGACCAGCTGTTCAGCCTCCACGCTCATACTGTTTCCCCTTGGTAACTAGATCACTGCTTATAAAACAGTTACAAGGGCAGGGGAGCCTGTCGACAAAACGAAGGCTCCTCTTCATCTTGACTGCTGACAAAGTTACAGGGTGTTAAAGAAATGGTGTTGAAATGAAGCCCCTGAATGGGGCAGGATACAGGAGCGCAGGGATGAAGGAGCCCGTGGCAGAGAAGGTCTAAAGGTGGCTCAGGAAGATGGTGCTCAAACAGGTCAGCACCAGCACAGCTTTATGCAGGGCTAAAAAAAAAAAAAAAAAATTTTTTTTTTTTAAGGAACCAGGTGGTTGGATCTTTGCAAAAAGTGATTGCAGCCCCATAAGCCCCATGCTCCAGAATTTTCCTTGTTCTCTTCTGAACCCTATAAAATCTGCTAGGGAGACAGCAATCTCATCTGATAAGCTACTCCATGCCATTGTCAGGGTAGCTTCACATGGATAAAATATTAAATTACTATGATGCTGAAAGCTATGCCACCGGTATTCCAAATACCACCAGAGTCATGCATGGTGGACAGGTTTCAGTGGAGCTTCCTAACTAAGACTAGGAAGAAAGGCTTGGCTCTCTACTTCTGAAAATTAGCCAATGAAAACCTATGGATCACAACAGAATGTTGTCCTAGATAGAGCTGGAAGATGAGCCCCTATGTTGGAAGGCACTCAAAGTACACAGTGGTTGCAACAATGGGCTCTAGCATACCAACGATTGTGAAGATGGTGCAGGACCCGGCAACTTTTCATTCTATTGTACAGTGGTTAGCCATGAGCTGGAGTCCACTCAAGGCAACTAACAACAAGGTGTTAAATAGGCCAGGTGTCACTTGAGAACCCCTTGGAGAATGCCAGGAGGTTCCCTTCATGCAAAAAAGAATAACTGCAGTGGTTGTAAGCACCGCAAGCTTGTCACTGGCTGCAAGGCTAGGGAGGCAGTACGGTTCAGGAAAAGTAGCTAGCCACCTCGCATAGGGCAAACTGCAGGGCAGACCTCAGTGTGTGCGTAAAGCCAAGAGCTGTGGAGAATGGGGAAGAAAGATGGGATGGGAGTGAGTAGAAAGGGAGGCCGGGGGATGAGCACCTTCCCACCTATTTTCAGAGCAAAGGAGCAGGACCTGGCTCCAGCCACCTTCCCAATTACCGGGCTCCTGAGATGACAGAAAATAACATGTTAAATAGCCATGTCCTAGCTTTGAAGTTAATGAAAAAAGCTTTGAAAGGTGTGAGTGGGGATGATTTTCTAGGTAGGCAGCATCTGGGAAGCAGAGTGTACAGCGGAGGAGCCTGCCAGCAGTGGTGGGGGCCAGATGTGCCCCCTCCAAATGTGACAGTGTCTTCCAACCCTAGCTCTGCCTAAGAGACCTACCACTCCCATCTCATGCTGGGGTACAGGTTTGGGACAGTGCTACAGGTTGAACCCCACTGCTGGGCAGTGATTAAAGTTTAAGAAAAAGTGATTGTATTAGGAAATTGTCGGGGGGTTGGGGGAGTGCAATCTGGCAGTACGGATCAAAAGCTTTCATATTGTTCATACCCTTTGACCTAGTAATCCTTCTTCTAGGAATCTAATCATTAATATCCATTGTAGCCTTATTTATGATGGAGGTGAATAGGGCAATGTAAGTATCTGTTATTAGAGAATCAATTAGTTAAGTGTATTAAAATTATAGGATGGAATATTATGCAGCCATTCAATAGGGAAAAATGTTCATAATGTTCAACTTTAAATAAAATCAGGATACAAAACTGTTTGTATAATATAATCAACTTTGTGAAAAATAAAGCTACATTCGTAACACATGTTGTGAAATTAAGAAGGACTACGAATAGACCAAAGTGATTAATGGACCACAACTATCACAGCCTCCCCCAGACTGAGTCCAGTACAACTAGATAGTACCTGGCTACCACCACTGACTGCTCTGACAGGGATCACACTAAAGGGTCCTGGACACAGCTGGAGAAAAATGTAGAACAAAATTCTAACTCACAAAAAAAGTCTAAACTTACTGGTCTGACAGAGACTGGAGAAACCCCAAGGGTATGGCCCCCAGACACCCTTTTAGCTCAGTAATGAAGTTACACCTGAGGTTCACCCTTCAGCCAAAGATTAGACAGGCTCATAAAACAAAACAAGACTAAAGGGGCACACCAGCACAGGGACAAGGACTAGAAGGCAGGAGGGGACAGGAAAGCTGGTAATAAGGAACCCCAGGTCAAGAAGGGAGAGTGTTGATATGTCACAGGGTTGTTAACCCATGTCATGAAACAATATGTGTACTAATTGTTTAATGAGAAACTAGCTTGTTCTGTAAACCTTCATCTAAAGTACAATAAAAAGAAAAAAAGAAACAGACCAAAGTGTTAGCAGTTTTCCTGGAGGGGAGGTTATGGGTGATAATTATTTTCTTCATATGTTTCTTTATTTTCAAAATTTTTTACTATCTATTTACAATCAGAAAAAAATGACATTTTAGAATTATATTTTATTTCATTTTTGATTGTGGTAAATATATCGAGGTCCCGGAAGCTGAAAACAAGATGGAGTCACTTATGCCAAGTCCAGAGAAAATGGCAAAACCTGGCCTCACAGGGCAAATGTTTAAGATAGTAAGTAATCTAAACCTGAGAGATAATAACTAGCTTGTTCCTTTACGTTTATGTGTAACTAACAGCCCTGCATCCCAGACAAGCTGGTGTGGACAGGCACTGACCCTCAGACCTGCGCATTTTTCTTTTTAGCCAAACACAGTTCTGTGGAAGAACGGATTTTAAGAGACATTTGATGCATATCTGAAAGACTCACGGAAACTGCTTGGACTTCTCTTTCTTTGTTCCTTGGACCATGGAAACCCCATCCTGCCTCATCTCAGGTGCAATACCCAGTCTCCTACTGTGTGTTGTCCAATTCGGAATTGTATGGTCAACTAATAAATCATTAGCATTCTTCCAACTTTGTTTTGACTCTTGGAAATTATTCAATATATATATGACACTTGCCAGTTCAATGTCTTTTACACATAGAATTTAGTGACAACGCTTGAATTAATTGTGTGGTGTGACCATCACCAGTGTCTATTGCCAAGTTTCCCATCACCATTAAGAGATGTTCAATGAGTCTTCAACAACTCCTGCCTCCCCCTTCTTCCCACTCTGGTAACCACTAATAAACTTTGGTCTCTATATACTTGCCTATTCTAGATATTTCATGTAAGTGAGATCATACAATATTTGTCCTTTTGTGAATGGCTTATGTTATGGATTGAACTGTGTACCCCCCCAAATGTGAGTCAACTTGACTAGGCGGTGATTCCCAGTATTGTGTGATTGTCCACCATTTTGTCATCCGATGTGATTTTCCTATGTGTTGTAAATCCTACCTCTGGGATGTTAATGAGGCAGGATTAGAGGCAGTATGTTAATAAGGCAGGACCCAATCTACAAGAGTAGGTTGTATTTTGAGTCACTCTCTTTTGAAACATAAAAGAGAGAAGCGAGCAGAGAGAGAGAGACAGAGGGACCTCATTACCACCAAGCGAGAAGAGCCAGGAGCATGACCTGAGGTTCCTGTGCTAAGAAACTCCTAGACCAGGGGAAGATTGATGACAAGGACATTCCCCCAGAGCCAGTAGAGAGAAAAAGCCTTCTTCTGGAGCTGGCATCCTGAATTCGGGCTTCTAGCCTCCTAAACTGTGAGAGGGTAAATTTCTGTTTGTTAAAGCCATCCACTTGTGGTATTTCTGTTATAGCAGCACTGTCAGTCCCCCACGTGTCTGTCATTTTGTCATATTGTGGGGGCTTGTGTGTTGCTGTGATGCTGGAAACTATGCCACCGGTATTCAGAGACCAGCAGGGTCACCCATGGAGCACAGGTTTCAGCTGAGCTTCCAGACTAAGACAGACTAGGAAGAAGGACCCAGCAGTCTACTTCTGAAAAGCATTAGCCAGTGAAAACCTTATGAATAGCAGTGGAACATTGATATAGTGCTGGAAGATGAGCCCCCCAGGTTGGAAGGCACTCAAAAGATGACTGGGGAAGAGTTGCTTCCTCAAAGTAGAGTCGACCTTAATGACGTGAATGGAGTAAAGCTTTCGGGACCTTCATCTGCTGATGTGGCATGACTCAAAATGAGAAGAAACAGCTGCAAACCTCCATTAATAACCGGAACCTGGAATGTACGAAGTGCGAATCTAGGAAAATTGGAAATCATCAAAAATAAAATGGAACTCATAAACATCGATATCCTAGGCATTAGTGAGCTGAAATGGACTGGTATTGGCCATTTTGAATCAGAAAATCATATAGTCTACTATGCTGGCAATGACAACTCGAAGAGGAATGGTGTTGCATTTATCGTCAAAAAGAACTTTTCAAGATCTATCCTGAAGTACAATGCTGTCAGTGATAGGATAACATCCATACACCGACAAGGAAGACCAGTTAATACGACTATTATTCAAATTTACGCACCAACCACTAGGGCCAAAGATGAAGAAATAGAAGATTTTTTATCAGCTGCTACAATCTGAAATTGATCGAACATGCAATCAAAATGCATTGATAATTACTGGCAATTGGAATGCGAAAGTTGGAAACAAAGAAGAAGGATCAGTAGCTGGAAATGGCCTTGGTGATAGAAACAATGCCGGAGATAGAATGACAGAATTTTGCAAGACCAACAACTTCTTCATTGCAAATACCTTCTTTCACCAACATAAATGGTGACTATACACATGGACCTCACCAGATGGAATACACAGAAATCAAATTGACTACATCTGTGGAAAGAGACGATGGAAAAGCTCAATATCATCGGTCAGAACAAGGCCAGGGGCCGACTGTGGAATAGACCATCAATTGCTCATATGCAAGTTCAAGCTGAAATTGAAGAAAATCAGAGCAAGTCCATGAGAGCCAAAATATGACCTTGAGTATAATATCCCACCTGAATTTAGAGACCATCTCAAGAATAGATTTGATGCATTGAACACTAGTGACCAAAGACCAGGCGAGTTGTGGAATGACATCAAGGACATCATCCATGAAGAAAGCAAGAGGTCACTGAAAAGACAGGAAAGAAAGAAAAGACCAAGGTGGATGTCAGAGAAGACTCTGAAACATGTTCTTGAGCGTCAAGCAGCTAAAGCAAAGGAAGAATTCATGAAGTAGAAGAACTGAACAGAAGATTTCAAAGGGTGTCTCGAGAAGACAAAATAAAGTATTATAATGACATGTGCAAAGAGCTGGAGATGGAAAACCAAAAGGGAAGAACATGCTCGGCGTTTCTCAAGCTGAAAGAACTGAAGTAAAAATTCAAGCCTCGAGTTGCAATAGTGAAGGATTCCATGGGGGAAAATATTAAATGATGCAGGAAGCATCAAAAGAAGATGGAAGGAATACACAGAGTCATTATACCAAAAAGAATTTGTTGATATTCAACCATTTCAAGAGGTGGCATATGATCAGGAACCGATGGTACTGAAGGAAGAAGTCCAAGCTGCTCTGAAGGCATTGGCGAAAAACAAGTCTCCAGGAACTGATGGAATATCATTTGAGATGTTTCAACAAACAGATGCAACGCTGGAGGTGCTCATTCATCTATGCTGAGAAATATGGAAGACAGCTTCCTGGCCAACTGACTGCAAGAGATCCATATTTATGCCTATTACCAAGAAAGGTGATCCAACCGAATTTGGAAATTATAGAACAATATCATTAATATCACACGCAAGCAAAATTTTGCTGAAGATCATTCAAAAGTGGCTGCAGCAGTATATCGACAGGGAATTTCCAGAAATTCAGGCCAGTTTCAGAAGAGGACGTGGAACGAGGGATATCATTGCTGATGTCAGATGGATCCTGGCTGAAAGCAGAGAATACCAGAAGGATGTTTACCCGTGTTTTATTGACTATGCAAAGGCATTTGAAAGTGTGGATCATAACAAATTATGGATAACACTGTGAAGAATGGGAATTCCAGAACACTTAATTGTGTTTACGTAGATCAAGAGGCAGTTGTTCGGACAGAACAAGGGGGATACTGATTGGTTTAAAGTTAGGAAAGGTGTGCGTGAGGGTTGTATTCTTTCACCATACCTATTTAATCTTTATGCTGAACAAATAATACGAGAAGCTAGACTGTATGAAGAAGAACGGGGCATCAAGATTGGAGGAAGACTCATTAACAACCTGTGTTATGCAGATGACACAACCTTGCTTGCTGAAAGTGAAGAGGACTTGAAGCACTTACTAATGAAGATCAAAGACCACAGCCTTCAGTATGGATTACACCTCAAGATAAAGAAAACAAAAATCCTCACAACTGGACCAATGAGCAACATCATGATAAACGGAGAAAAGATTGAAGTTGTCAAGGATTTCATTGTACTTGGATGCACAATCAACAGCCATGGAAGCAGCAGTCAAGAAATCAAAACATGCATTGCATTGGGTAAATCTGCTGCAAAGGACCTCTTCTAAGTGCTGAAGAGCAAAGATGTCACCCTGAAGACTAAGGTGTGCCTGACCGAAGCCATGGTATTTTCAATCGCATCACGTGCACGTGAAAGCTGGACAATGAATAAGGAAGACGGAAGAAGATTTGACGCCTTTGAATTGTGGTGTTGGTGAACAATATTGAATATACCATGGACTGCCAAAAGAACGAACAAATCTGTCTTAGGAGAAGTACAACCAGAATGCTCCTTAGAGGCAAGGATGGCGAGACTGCGTCTTACATAGCTTGGACATGTTGTCAGGAGGGATCAGTCCCTGGAGAAGGACATCACGCTTGGCAGAGTACAGGGTCAGCAGAGAAGAGGAAGACCCTCAACGAGGTGGACTGACACAGTGGCTGCAACAATGAGCTCAAGCATAACAACGATTGTAAGGATGGCGCAGGACCAGGCAGTGTTTCTTTCTGTTGTGCATAGGGTCGCTATGACTCAGAACTGACTCGATGGTACCTAACAACAATAACAACGACAGGTAACTAAGCTTATTTCACTCAGCATGTTTTCAAGGTTCATTGGTGTTGTAGCATGTATCAGCACTCGGTTTCTCCTGACGGCTGAGTTGTCATCCATTGTGTGTGTATACCTTATTTTGTTCATTCATTTGTCTGTTGATGGGCATTTAGTTGTGTCCACCTTTAACCTTTTGTAAACAGTGCTGCAATGGTCTTCATGTGTCTGTTTGAGTGAGTACTTTCAAGTCCTTTGGGTATATACCAGGAGAGGAATTGCTGAGTCATATGATAGTTCCACGTTTAACAGAAAAAAAATGACGATTGTAATGTAACCTGAATCTTGAAGTTTCCCTCATGGGTTGAAGTAGAGGGCTGGAAGCTAGAATTTTCCAATCGCAACACAGACAACTCTCCACTCTCTCCTAAAATTTACTCAGATGAGGACCCTTGCAGCTCCACAGAAACATGGAAGCTGATTGTATGAGTCAGGGCTGTTTTGTTTGCAAGCGACAGAAAACTAGGAAAGAGGATTAATTGGTTCACGTTACCACTGTCAATGTCTCTGAGTGACCCAAACGGTTTGTGATCGACAACTAACCTAAAAGTTTGATGGTTTGAACCCACCTAGAGACGCTGTGGGAGAAAGGCCTGGAGATCTGCTTCCTTAAAGATTATAGCCAAGAAAACCCTACGGAGCAGTTCCACTCTGGAACACAGGGGGTTGTTAGGAGTCAGAATTGACTCAACAGCAATAGGTATTTTTTTTTTTTTTAATTGTTGTCTGGACTAGGAGTATGTGGTGGGAACAGACTCTCAGTGGGAAACTTGGGAGCAGTTACGGGAAGAGGCGAATGGATGTTGCTTATAAATCTATAGATGCTCACCACAAAGAAGTTAAAAATGGACACTCTTAAAATGCCCCAGTGCCAGCTCCCTGCCAGGCTGGCATGGTTATGATGCTGATATTGCAGTTCAAGGAGCCTGAGTTGATGGTTAGCAATGGTGAGAATGAGGTGAGGGCGAGGGTGGGAAAGGGGCAGAGCCGGTCCCTGAAATCGGAGCAGCCTTGCTTTTCCAGCTGCTCTGGCTTTTTTTTTTTTTTTTTTTTCTGGCTGCCATTTCAGAGCTAGCAAAGTTCTGCAGGACACTTCTCAGCATGATTCTGGGAAGTGGGACTCCCTGTAGGCATGACAAAGGGGCCTCTCTTGGAAAACAGCCCTGCCTCGGGTTACTTGGAAGACTCCAGCTTCTAGAAACCTTGCTTAAGAATGACAAACCTCTTAGTGGTCCCTTGCAAATACAGTAGATTCTGCTGCTATGTGGGGACAGAAAAGATCTCCCTATTTCCCTCAATCATTGTCATCTTCTGGCAATTGCCTAAAGTTTCTGGGCAGAATTTCTGTCCTTCTGTAGGAGAAAGTTTCGGTCAAGCTGTTTTCGGCCCTTTTAAAAGCCATGGCACCCATAAAACAAAAAACAAACCTGTTGCTGTTGAGTAAATTGCAACTCATGGCGACCCCATAATGTTACAGAGTAAAACTGCTCCATAGGGTTTCCTTGGCTGTAATCTTTATGGAAGTAGATCGCCAGGTCTTTTCTTCTGCAGTGCTGCTGGGCAAGTTTAAACCACCAGTCTTTAGATTAGCAGCTGAGCGCAAACCGTTTGCTCTACCCAGGGACCTTAACGGCACACGTAGACAGTGATAATTATGCATGATCCACTTGGTAAAAGAACAAGGCTGCTTGCTGCTGGAGGTGGCTGGCTCCGGGGCTCCAGCCACCCATGTACCTCTGCACACCTGTAAGTCCTTTATGGCCCAGCTGTTCGGTAAATCTCACAGCCGATTACGAGCCTGGGCTTTGGAGTGAGATAGATTGGAGACAGCAATTCATCTCTCCCCGCCGCTGGCTTGCTAAGTGTTTGGTGAATTCTTTGATTCCACTAAGTTTCAGTTTCATGGCTTAGAAAACAGACATATGATACCCCCTTAAGAGTTTGTTGTAAAAATAAACCCATGTAAAGTGTGTAACATGGGGTCTGGAAAAAGTAACAAATGATACCTGCTATTGTTTAGGTTTTAATGCATGTTAAATTATAAGTTCCTTTAAAAAAAAAGAATTGTTTTTTTTGGAGGGGGGAGGGCAGTGTTTCAAAATTGATTCCAGCTATCCACTGAAGTGAGATTGGTGGCCAAGCACTGTCCTGAGAGCAGGGGTTGGCAGCCGAGTGCAAGGAGAGGCAGGGAGGGAACAAAAGAGGGAAGATGGTTTGGGCATCTACGGTTCATCTAAGGAGCCCTGGTGGTGCAGCGGTTAAGCACTTCGTTGCTAACCAGAAGGTCAGTGATTGGAACCCACCAGCTGCTCTGTGGGGGAAAGATGTGGCAGTCTGCTTCCATAAAGATTACAGCCCTGGAAACCCTATGGGGTAGTTCTACTTTGTCCTATAGGGTTGCTATGAGTTGAAATCGACTTGATGGCAGTGAGTTTGGTTTTTTGGTATGGTGCATCTGAGGTCTCTAGGTGGTGTAAACGGTTTGCCCCTGATTACTAACCTGAAGGTTGGCAGTTTGACCTGACCCAGTGGTGCTGCAGAAGACAGGCCTGGTAATCTTCTTCCATAAAGATTACAGTCAAGAAAATTCTATGGAGCAGTTCTACTCTGTAACACAAGTGGGTGAAGCATGGGGAGAGGGCTCTGACCAGAAGAAGTGAGGAGGACTCCATTAGTTAGGTGACCTTACAGCCCAATGGTCCTGGTTTATATCCATTGTCCCGGAAGAATTAACGGTGCTTTGTCTTACTTTCCTAAATGTCCTGGTTTGGACAGTTAGATAGTCACCCTGAGGTTAAGCACAAACAACAATGACTCCTTACAGAGGCAAAAGCCCCTGGACAAGGGGACAAGGCACTGCTCCTTTCAAAGCAGGGCAAAGCCTGGAGACAAATGAGTGTGAGGTGCCTGGGGGTAAGGACTGGAACCATCAGAGACACACAGAAATCACTGAGGGCTTTGGGAACCCAATGATCTACCTAACTCGCAAAATGATGACTCTGTGTCTTTCCAGTCTAATAAGGTTTCCCAGCACTTCCTCTCTGGCCTTCATCTTTTCTCCATAGTTGGTTTATTGGTTTTTGTTCTGCTATAAATTGTTCTTGCTGCAGCAGTGGGTTTTAAGCCAATGATTCCTGGGTAAGAACCTCTAGGAAAACCACATGGCCTGACCCCAAAGTGTGCTAGGCCATTGAATTCCTCCTCTTAGGGGAAATACCAAGAGGCCCACACACCTTTGCAAACTGAAGCTGAAGGAAGACCAGAGGCTGAGGAGGGCCCAGGAGGAGGTGTGGTCAGCTGAAGTTTTGAGAAATCAGAGGAGATGAGGAAGCAGAAGCAGACACATTCAGAGAGAGGCCAACAATCTCAGGAGGTTAATCCTGTATCCTCCCATTTATATAATATGCTTGAAATGACAGAAGTATAGGGATGGAGAACAGAACAGTGGTTGCCAGGGGCTACGGTGGCAGGGAGGGTGTGACCATAAGGAGGTAGCATAAGTGAGATTCTTTCTGGATGGAACAGTTCCATATCCGGATTATGGTGGGGCTAAATGAATCTATATATATATGATACAATTTCATAGTACTACATACACACACACACACACGCATGCACGTATAGAGCCCATGTAAAACCTGGTGAAATATGAACAAAACTCATTTGTTGCTGTCGAGTTGATTTTGACTAATAGTTACCCTATAGGATAGAGTAGAACTGCCCCATAGGGTTTCCAAGGCTATAACATTTACGGAAGCCAACTACCACATCTTTCTCCTGTGGAGTGGCTGGTGGGTTCTAACTGCTGACCTTTCTGTTAGCAGTTGGGCGCTCAACCACCACGCCACCAGGGCTTGGAAACACTAATAAGGTCTGTACTTCAGTTGATAGTATTGTACCACGTCAGTGTCCTGGTCTTGATAATGTACTGTGCTTATGTAAGGTGTTCTCGTCAGGGAAGCTGGATGAAGGATATATGGGAACCTTCTGTATTATTTTTGTAAATTCTTTTGAGTCCTAAGTTCTCTCAAAACAAAAGTTTTTAAAAAATAGTTTATTGAGGTGAAATCCTCATACCTAAAATTAACATCAAGATTGGAGGAAGACTCATTAACAACCTGCGATATGCAGATGACACAACCTTGCTTCCTGAAAGTGAAGAGGCCTTGAAGCACTTACTGATGAAGATCAAAGACCACAGCCTTCAGTATGGATTGCACACCAACATAAAGAAAACAAAAATCCTCACAACTGGACCAATGAGCAACATCATGATAAACGGAGAAAAGACTGAAGTTGTCAAGGATTTCATTTTACTTGGATCCACAATCAGTGCCCATGGAAGCAGTAGTCAAGAAATCAAAAGACATAGTGCATTGGGCAAATCTGCTGCAAAAGGCCTTTTTAGAATGTTAAAAAGCAAAAATGTCACTTGAAGGACAAAGGTCCACCTGACTCAACCCATGCGATTGCCTCATATGCAAGCGAAAACTGGACAACGATAAGGAAGACTCAAGAATTGATGCCTTTGAATTATGGCGTTGGTGAAGAATATTGCCTGTACCATGGAAGAACAAATCTGTCTTGGAAGAAGTACAGCTGGGATACTCATTAGAGGCAAGGATGGTGAGACTTCTTCTCACATACTTTGGACACATTTTCAGGAGAGATCAGTCCCTGGAGAAGGACATCATACTTGCTAAAGTAGAGGATCAGCAAAAAAGAGGAAGACCCTCATGAGATGGACTGACACAGTGGCTTCAACAATGGGCTCAAGCATAACAATGATTGTGAGGATGGTGCAGGACCAGGTAGCGTTTCGTTTTGTTGAACATACAGGGTTGCTATGAATCAGAACTGACTCAGCAACAACAAAAGTAACCATTTTAGTGTGAACAATCCAGTGGCATTTAGTGCATTAGCGATGTCTGTAACCACCATCTACTTCCAAAACACTTTCATTGCTCCAAAGTACAACCCTATACCCATTAAGCAATTTCTTTCCACTCCCTCTTCTTCTCAGCCCCTGGCAACCACCAACGTGTGTTTTGGCTGTATGGATTTACCTGTTCTGGACATTTCATATGAATGGAATCACACAATATTTGACCTTTGTGTCTGGCTTCTTTCACTTAGTGGAATGTTTGGGAAGTTCATCCGTATTGTAGCGTGTATCAGTGCTTCACTCCATTCTAGAGCTGAGTGAGATTCCATGGTATGGATATACCACAGTTTGTTTATCCATTTATCCATTGATGGACATTTGTGTTGTTTCTGCCTTTTGGCTATTGTGAATAAGTGCTGTTATGAACATTTAATGTACATATGCATGTTTGAATATCTGTTTTCAATTATTTTGGGTATGTACCTAGAAATGCAATTGTGGGGTCTTGTAATAATTCTACGTTTAACTCAAAATAAAAGTTGTCAGAAGAGAAAGAGAGGCTGAGAACTTTCATGAGTGATAGGAATAATTTAACTCCCAGAGCTGCCTCGGATCCAGAAAGTTCCAGTGCCAGCCTCTGAGTGGGTCTATCTGCAGTTATTGCAAACCAAAAAACCTGAGCAGAACAAATTCCTAGCATATAAGTCTTAGTATGCAGTTTTTGGCCACTTCCTTAGAGGGAAAAATCCCCCAAAGCAGAATTGCTATGTGTAAGCACATTTTAAAGGCTCTTGTTAGTTAGTGCCAAATTACCCTCCAGAAAGGTTGTACCAATTTAAGTCCTCACCCGCAGCGTCTGAGAGGGCTGGCTTCCCCAACCCTTGCCAAAATTGGATTTTAATCTTTAAAGTAAACTTAGTCTTCGCGAATTTGACAGATAAAACATGGATCCTCATTGTTCTTTTTCCTCCAGGAATTCTATATTTTTTTCTTGGACCAGGTTGGACTGCATAATTGGCTGCTTATCTGGAGGCTTGGGTTTAGTCTCTCACTCAGTCACCTTCTAGAAGTTACATTTTAATAGTATGCTCCTAACTTGATAAAAAGGAGCCTTGGTAGTGAAAACAGTTAAGGGCTTGCCTGCTAACCAGAAGGTTAGTGGCTTGAACCCACCTAGCGGCTCTATAGGAGAAAGACCTGGTTATCTGCTCCGGTAAAGACTACAGCCTAAAAAACCATATGGGACAGTTCTACTCTGTCGCACAGGGATGTTATGTGTCAAAATTGATGGACTGGCACCTAACAACAACAAAACAACAACTTGATAAAGGAGTCCATGAGTGGTACAAACAGTTAAGCGCTTGGCTTCCATTGGTGGTTTGAATCCACCCAAAGGTGCCTGGGAAGAAAGGCCTGGCAATCTACTTCCTTTTAGTCATTGAAAATCCTATAGAACACAGTTTTACTCTGACACACATGGGGTCTCCATAAGTTGGAATAGACTCGATGGGAACTCACTTGGTTTTTTTCTTTTAACTGATAAAGATGACTAAAGAAAATCCCGTTGCCACTGAGTTGATTCCCACTCACAGCAACCAGTTAGGACAGAGTAGAACTGCCCCTATTGGGTTTCCAAGGAGCAGCTGGTGGATTTGAACTGTTGACCTTTTGGTTAGCAGCCAAGATCTTAACCACTGAGCCACCAGGGCTCTGACTAAAGAAAGGTCATGTGAAATTTACTACTGTATACTTATTGTTTGAAAAACCCAAAATATTGTTGAGGACATCATTTCTTATCTTGCTCAGTGCCTTCTATGTAATAAAATTTCACCTGAGAATTTTTTTCTGGAGTTCAGTGCTAAGAGAGGCTTTCTTTCCTGAAGGAATGCAAATGTTTCCTCTTTTCCCATAATGACAGCCATCTTAGGTCCCACTTTTTTGGGCTGCTAGGGACACAGAGCCAATTTTGAGGATAAATGACAGCAATTTCTTGACTCTATATATTTATTGTCTTTGGTCCTGACCTTCTATTTCTATTATATTATTCATTTGAAGTGTTTTTACTTGTAAGCTACTTCAAGTCCTGTGTCTGCTCCAACCAAGATATCCTCTCTGGGCTACCGATTGTAAAAGAAGGCCATTATTTCATTTTGACAAGTTCCGTGCCCACTAGATGGTGTTTGCCTCAGCCTGACCCTTTGTTGTTGATTCTGACTCATGGTGGCCCCCCAGCCTTATGAAGTAGAATTGCCCCGTAGGGATTTTTTGGCTGTAACCTTAACAGAAGCAGATCGCCAAGCCTTTCTTCTGTGGTACCACTGGCTGGTTTCGAACCGCCAAACTTTAGGTTACCAGTCAAGCACAAACTGTGCCACCTGGGGCCCTGGCCAGCCTTAAACCCTCCTCCCTCCTCACACTCCCCAGATTCACCTGTGCTCATGTTCCTGCCAAGTTCTAATTATCTTTTACCTCCAAGGGCTCGACACCGGGGCTGTCCTGTGAGGGGAGGGTGAGCCCTGGTGTCAGCCAGTCTTCACCAGGCTAGAGTCGGGCAGGGTGGGGGTGGCTGCAAAGGTACCTGGCGGGTTCTGAGAACTGCGGTGCTATTTTTCTCTCTCCACCCACGCCCACCAGACAGCTCAAAAAAAAGAAAAAGAAAATCAAGGAAGAAGGGTGAAGGTGGGAGACAGGCTTCTCACAGAGTTACAGAAACACATCTAGTCCCATGGGCATCAGACTCAGCTAACAAAAGGAAACTTCCCGCTTGGTGAATGAAGCCATAAAAGGGGAGAAGGGCTCCAGGAGGGGTCTGGTCCCATATCCCCCACCTGTTGCTGCCTCTTTGATCCCCTCAGTGTGGCAAAGTCAGGGAGATCAGAGAGACCTGGTGGCCAGCCTTCTCTGCTGCTTAGGAGTCGTGTATCCAGAAGCTGGTTAATCAACTTGGGCTTTAGTTTCTCCACCTGTAAGATGTGAACAATGACCTCTATCCCATGGAGATGCCCGGAGGATTAAATGAGATAATTATGTCCAAATGGCACAATAAACCCCCCCTTCCCCCCAAAAAACCCTGTTGCCATTAAGTTGATTCCGACTCATAGTGACCCTATAGGACAGAGTAGAACTGCCCCATAGGGTTTCCAAGGAGCAGTTGGTAGATTTGAACAGTCAATCTTTTGGTTAGCAGTCGAGCTCTTAACCACTGTGCCACCAGGGCCCCAATGACACAATAGGTGCTGGGAAAACGTTAGTCCTGTTGTTTACTGGTTTTTGCTCCCTTGTAGCCTCCCCTTCCTATCCTCTACTCCATCAGACCAAATCTTCCTGTCAACCCCTCCCCTTGCCTCCTCCTCCAGGAAGGCGAGGCTCACATCTCTGTTCTCCAATCAGCTTGTTTTTTGGGGTGTTGCTCATGTGGGTATTGTTATTTAATCTCTCTAGACATCCCTTTCCTCTTGAGTAAAATGGAGATGGTAAATAGGTTAAGCACTGGACTTCTAAGTGAAAGATTGGCAAGTCAAACCCACCCAGAGGTGCCTCCAAAGTATGGCCTGGAGATCTGTTTCCGAAAGGTCACAGCCTTGACAATCCCATAAAGCAGCTCCACTCTGTACACATGAGGTTACCGTAAGTCAGAACCAACTCGACTGCAACTAACAAGACCAAATAGAACCTGGAGTCACTGGGTGGTGCAGTTAATGGGATCCAATCGGCTGCTAACCAGAAGACTGGAGGTTTAAATCCATCCAGAGGTACATTGGAAGAAAGGCCTGGTGATCAACTTCTGAAAAATTAGCCATTGAAAACCCTATGCAACACAGTTCTACTCTGACACACACGGGGTTGCCATGAGTTGGAGTCGACAGTAAATTTTTGTTGTTGTTGTTAAATAGAACGTATCTTGGGGGGTTACTGTGGGCTTTAAATAAGTATTTGTAAAGTGCCTCAGAGACTGCCTGGACACAGGATCACTCAGGATGTGTGTGCGGCGTGTATGTGTGATGCTCCTGCTTGTAGCCTGCTGCACACTCGGGGGTTTGCCATTTTCACCTGTCTGCTGAGTCCTTGAGCCCACAGCTAGCGCCTTCATTTCTTTAGAACCGTATTGCTACTTTCCCCGCCCATGCCTACAATGGGCCTCTCTGCAATGTATTTATTGAATTAGCTTTTAAAAAAAAGAATCTCAGGGAGACATCCAGTTCTACCTTCGTGGAGCTAAAAGCGCTCTCAGAGCGGGGACAGGACGTGAAAACGGTTGGCCTTCGCCTGCGCCTGTGTGCATTAGCATCTTAGCTGAACCGTAATTTCACCCCCAGGGCACACAACAGGCTGGAGAAAAAGCAGGAGGCTCAGGGCATTAAACAATTGCTCAGGTGTAACCCTAGGCAGCCGCTGCCTGTAGATTCCGGGTTGACGGACAGAAATTGAGAACTTGGGTTTTTTGGCATCCACTCATGAAAGGCTCCTGAGAGCTGATCTTTAATTAGTTCTTGTGTGCACAGCTTGTCTCTTTGCTTACCTTGTTAAGACCTTGAGGGCAGGGATGACGGCAGAGTAATGGTCTTTGTGACATCCTGCTAGGCTCACAGTGGTCTTGGGATTCATTCACTCGACAAGCATTTTTTTGAGTCCCTACTATGTGCCAAGCCCCCTCTAGATGCTGAGGGTCTGACAGTGAGCAGAAGGGACGAGCTTGTGCCTCTCCTAGAGTGTAGATGCTACACACACACACACACACACACACACACACACACACTAATAAACAAGTCAGCGGTTTTCTGAGCGCGCCCTGGTTAGCATCACACCAGTCTGGCAGAGCCACGCTGTGTGAGGCTGGTGGGCCCTGGGAAAGGTTGGATCTTATGCTAAGGGTGATAGGCTTTAACTGTGGAAGGAATCTGCTCAGGCAAGGTCAGGTTGGGTGCTCTGCAGACAGGCTATGGGGGGAGGGTGTCGAGGAGACCAGGTAGAGAGAACAGTGGTGGTGGAGTGAAGTGGAAGGACCCGGAGGACGGTACAGAACAGGGGTTTTCACTAGCAGCACCACTGACACTGGTCCTGTGCACTGTAGGATGTTTAAGGGCATCTCTGGCTTCCACCTACTAGAAGGTGGTAGTACTTCTTCACCAGTTGTGACAACTAAAAATGTCTCCAAACCCGTTGCCGTTGAGTCGATTCCAACTCATAGCGAACCTATAGGACAGAGTAGAACTGCCCTCTAGGGTTTCCAAGGCTGTAATCTTTATGGAAGCAGACTGCCACATCTTTTCCTCAAGGACTGGTTGGTGGGTTTGAACTGCCAACCTTTCTGTTAGCAGCCTAGCACTAAACTACTGTGTCACCACGGTTCCTTAAAATATGTCTCCAGACATATCCTCTTGGGAGGAATGCCCCCGCCCCCCGATCAAGAACCACTGTTTTAAAGGTAGACCCCTCAGGACTAGCTGATGGGTTGATGTAGGTAGGCATGGCTGGGGTGGGGGGATGAGGCTAATACTAGACAGAAAGTTCTTTAGGTGGAAGTTACTCTGGGTTGGACACTGTACCAGTCCTGCAGGAGTCCGGGTGAGCCACAACGGAGACTTGGCTGGAGGAGGTGGGCCTAAGTATATGGTGGGTGGGGGAAACTCAGCTCAGAAATAATAGCCCACAGCTCTAGCTGACCAGGGGATTCTCTGCCTCAAGTGCCTACTCCGGGCCTGGACCTGTGTTCCCTAGAATGTATCCTAGCCACGGGTCTAAGAGAGCCCCCAACCTAATAACACAATTAGAACCCCCCTGAAGACACCAAAGGACCCCACCTAGGATCCCAGAAGAGACAGGTGTATGGGCTAAAGTACAGATAGGCCATGCCTCCCAGCCAGGTGGCATGGGCTCAGATTTCTGCCACGTCAGAATGCCACTCTTGTTCCTTCAGACACCCATTGCGCAGCGGTGGGGTGCACCCTTCCATCTGCCCAGAGCGTCTACTCCAGTGGCCACTGGGTGTTCACCCAATGAAGCAGGATTCGGGGCAGGTGGCAGGGCACCCATACAAGGAGAGCTATGCATCGTGGAGATGCAAGAAGGGGGTGATCGTGTGGGTCCTCTGGGTCCTCTCGGGAGGAGTGAGGTTGCTGAGGGTATGCTCTGGGGACGGCAGGTCCTGTACCCCCGTGACTCGGGTTTACCCAATGGGCCTGCAGGCTGGGGCTTGCCGTGCTGCTCTGGCCTCACTGGGGGCAGAGCTCAGCTACTCCTTTCCGTGGAAGCTGAACACGCATTTACAGAACACACGTATGAAGGAGGCTAAGCCTTTGGTCTGCCCGGGATGCCCACATGTCCTCACTCAGCCCTGTCTACTTACCCTCTGAGGGTGCCTCGATCATTACCTTCACACCGTGATATCTCCAGGCAGCTAACACATGGCCTTTTCTTCAGAAAGACCCCAATGCCCTTTTTCTGGCTGTAGCACCACCCTCTATGTGGCCTTAGCTGGAACATGTGCCTCAATTTCCCTCCCTTGTAGTGGGAGCTACACTTACTTGACATCTACTTTGTGGGAGGCACTGTTTTGAGTGCTTCATGTGTATTCATTCTTTTAACTCTCATCACAACCAAATAAGGCAGGCACCATCATTATCATCTCATTTTACAGATGAGGAAACTGAGGCACAGAGCTGTGCAAATAACTCACCTCTGATCAGTCATTAAGGGGGGGGCGCCAGGCAGTCTGGCTGCTCGTAACGGCCCCATGATGCTGCCTTTCCAGAGATGGGGAATAAGGAGTGAAACGGTGTGGGGTGGGAAAAGCAAACAGGTGTTGATACATAAGGAGGTGGCTGTGAGTGCCAGCAGGTGCCAGACGCACAGCAAATAAATGGGCATGAGGAGAGGATGTGTAACTGCAGGGAAAAGCACCGTCTGTGTTGAGTCTCATCAGCTGCCAGCCCCGCTAGAAACTCACCCACATTGCAGGTGTCAGGCGGGTAGGAGGAAGGAAGGGACAGACTTCCAGGAGCATCCTGTCCACCATGTTCCAGGTGCCTGCTCCACTCCTGGTCCCAAGCAGGTGCTCAAGGAACAGGTTAGGAACACTGAGTGAATGAATGAATGACCTGCCACTACTTTCTTTCCAGTAACTGCTTGGGTTTTGATTCTAACATATTTTAAGAAAACAAAAACAATCCATGAACTCAAATGGGGGAGCTTACAGGAACAGGTGGAAAGATGACAGTGTTCTGCAGAGGGTGTCCCCAGTCAAAGGCAATTAGACGAACACTTGGTGAAAAGTAATTGGAATGCCACACAGGGATGTAAATGAGACGAAGCACACTAAGGAGTGATCATTTTCTTTATTCATACACACTTGCTTCCAAACTACAATTAATGTATCTAACAAAGCATATCATGCAAACGAAGATCAGAGGTTACACGGGTTGAGGAAAGCAATGCAGTAATTTATACATCCATCTCGCCTGCTACGTAACCAAATGTTATCGGACGGTTGAATGGCCTTTACGTTTTGTCAACAGGTGCTTACACAGAAGAAAGGACGTCAACTTCCATCTCCTCCTCCTCCATACAAATGTGGGGTCTTATACAATGGTTTTCAGTGAATGATTTAAACATGGCATGTCCTTCACACATGAAAAACAAATCATGTAGCAAAAGCAATGATTTCAAATGTTTCTGACCTTCTATAAAAGAGATTCTGAGAGACCCTAACAGAAGGGCGATGAGGTGAGTTTTTAGAAAGACATTTAGATGCAAAAGAATAACTGCCTTCATGTTTGATTTTGAATAGTCCACTAAACCCCTCAAGAAAAAAATCACATTCTTCCAGGAAGAGTATCAATAAATATCTACAGATAATCACAGGAATAAATACGCCTAAAGTTAAGCAGAGGAGACAAAGCTAGTACAGTTGGTGTTTAATCAGAAAATGTAAAGCCTTCTTTTGTTTTATTTTAGAAAACAAGGTTCTTATAAAGTGGACTTGATACCTATTTTCTGAAAAGTAGGATTCTGTCTACTAAGAGATAACTGTAAAACAGACGCCAGTGGCGAGTTTGCTGCTGCCTCATCTTCCTCGGGGATACTGAAACATTACTGAATTGCCCACTGGGCAAAATCCTTATAGGGCAGCCCTGAATCTTTACCAAAAGTGAGAGATCTGGGGAACAGTGGGGTCTGGGGTCAGAGCTGAAGGAGGCTTCCCTATGCCACAAGGTGGCCACAGAGCCTTGCAGAGCAAGGGGAAGCGTCCCAGAGACCCACAGGAATGCTATCCAAGGGCTACCCTGAAAGGGGGACAATAAAGCCATCTTTCTTAAGGGTCAAAAGCTTCTATACCTTATTTATAGTTGTCCCAATACCCATTAAAGCCACAGAGAGCATCAGTCTACCAACAAGTTGCACCTGAACTTCCAGTCATTCTGATGTGGACTCCACACACCACCAGCCTGGGTAAATCCTGCAGTGAGAATGCAGGTCGGGGTGCTCTAGCTGACCCCAGTAGAGTCTTCGTACAGGTTTTATGTGATTGGAATCTTCAGAAATTGTCAATAACTTTATTTTAAAAACTCATTTTAAAAGAAGAATTTAATTATTAAAGTTCTCTATAAAAAAGTACAAATAGCCCAGTATATTCAGTTACTCTAAGTGAATTAACAAATCAATTTCTTCCTTAAGGTTAAAAACAAGTCTTTGGAACCTGTGGGCTTTAGTGTAGGGTCACTGTAAGGCTGTTTGATCACTGAGCTCAATCTACACAGTTATTAACTGATACCTCATCACACGGATCAGAGGCACAGAGTTGTGGTCATTCACTCTTCTAACTGCCCTCCCCCTCCCCCCAGTCCCTGACATCATAGAAATTGCAGAATTGCGATTGACATCACTTCTAGAAGGCTGCCTTCATCCATGGATTACTTAGGTGACCTTTCCTAGCTTTCTAACAGTGGAAACACAGCATTCCCTAGATTTGCCATGCCAGTCCAAGTTTTTTTTTTTAGTCCAAGTGGGAAATGACAGAAAGGTTTACAGTCAGGTATACTTCATAAAATGCAGCCCAAGCACCTCAAGGAAAATGATCTAAAAAAAAAAAATATTTCCCAACACTCCTTGTCAAGGTAGCATGGAGCCACTAATAACCAAAGCGCCCCTTTCCTTGGTTATAAATGCAAGACACCAGCGTCATGCCTCTCACTGTTAAAGTGATCCTCATCGTCAACAGTGGGGTGGCTTGGGTCATCTCCTTTTGGGGCGCTGGCTCAGCTTCCGCTTCACGGTCATGCTTGCTTGGGGTGCTCACTTGGGGGACAGGCCCTCCTGCCCTTGCTGTGTCATAAAGAGAAAGGAAATGGTGCAGTATGTGCAATACACACAGAAAGGGAGACTTCATGCGACCAAGGTGAGAAAATGATTGTCAGATGGTGTTTCTTTTCTGAGGCTTTTAAATCACATAGACTCTAACTTTTTCCCCTCTTCAGTTCCAAGAAAACAGATCTCAGCAAAAAAGCCCAAATTTCTCCTGCTAAGTAGAATCAAGTGGGAACTGCGGTGTTAGTTCTTTTTGCGACTCCTCCATCCATCCTTGGCGCCCATAATTCTTGGCAGACGCCATGAGGAAAGTGAATTGGATCCTACTGGCTTCTGGGGGACACTGGGTGGTTTGGTTTTGTCCAGGGAATTGTGAGCTATTTCAAGGTGGGTGGGGGAGGAGGACTTCTCCACTGGTGACAATGTTCTTGGCACTGGGGAATGTTTTCTCAGGAGAATGGGCTGCATCCCTGGCAACAGGCTTTTGAGGACTTTCATCTGCACCAACAACACATGGTGGAAAGCCATCGTCTGCAGCAGTAGCATCTTTCTCAAGATGCCTTCTTCTCCCTCCTGGCTTTCTCTACGGTCAGCATCCTTCCAAACACACTCACGCCCTGCTCTGCTCTACAGTCCTTGCCAACTTCCGCCTCCATGGACCTCTCCCTTCTCTGAACATCAATGGGTGGCTCTCTTGGGATCTGCACCCCTCATTCCAGCAAGTCCCCACGCTCTGCCAAGGACTTCAGCTCAGAGGTACTCACCAAACGTTGGCTGGATTGCATTCATCCTGGCCTTTCATCATCTTTCAACCAACCATCTCAGGTCAAGTTTCCAATTTTCTACCAAAATTCCTAATGAGAAAGCCAAAATACATCCCATACAAAAAGGCTGGCTGTGATTCTGCATTCAGTCGTACCAGGCATCAAAGAGAAGTAAATGTGTTGAAGAGCAATCATCTTGGTCCCTGGGGTTTCGTATCTATCTTCTGATTTGGTTCTTGCCTTGATGTGAGCTTCCCAGTAGCCCCTGAGTGCCACGCCTGGCAGCACACTTTTGATATTTTCATTCAAACCAAACACCTAGTGACTTTAGAGGAAGAGATGCCAAGAGAATAGTGGCCAGCATGCTGGCCTGCAGCCTCAGGGGGAAGGTTCTACCACCAAGCAGTGGCCATCTTCCAAGGAAACAACACAAAGCAATCTGAATGCCCTTTCAGGGTCACAGCCCAATGGGTCCTGCAGACACTCGGACTGTGCCAGATTCTGCTGGGCAGGCTGTCAACTGCACAGGCCCTGGCAATTCAGGCTGTGGCTTTGTGGCAGTAACTCACCAAAGAGTCCCACAGTAGCTTGACCCCTGAAGGCATCCTGCTTGTTCCAGCCCCCCAGCACAGTTGCTGCAGTTGGAACAGCAGCCTTTCTTTGCCATTTCATTTGACACAATTCACATGAAGTGGGACAGTTCCATAGAATTTGATAAACTGCTTGCAAATGACACTTGGTAACGGTTACCCACATGATTTATTCTTTCAACAATTACTCTCACAGGCTGCTCAGATCCTTAGCACATTAGCCTTTATTTAAATGCAGTACTCAGCAACGTGCAGAACAGGCTATGCGACAGCAACACTTCTCTGTGTCCTGGACTTATACCACTTTTCCCTCAAGCTGGCTCCACAGGCTGCTGTATTTTAGGGAGGGTGCTGGGCCCCATGGCCACTGTCTACTCTTTTCAAACTCTGCCACACATTCTGGAAGAATATGAACGAGCTGACATATTGAATGTTTCCTGGAGAAATACGAAAAATTTGGAAATGTTTGGCTGTCGGAGGGAAAAACTGAGTCATGTCCACAGGCAGTTTGGGACCCTAGAACAAATGGTCCATAACCTATGGGCTTCTTTTTGGGTCATTCCTCATCTCCTGGGGCTTGGCTGGGGTTGAATCTTGCTGTTCTGTCCTCAGACAGGGTGACCATCCCTTTTGTCTCTTCGGCTCTTTCTATAAATCGGTCCCTTTTCCATTAGACCATGACGTGTACCTGGTGAGGAGGGACCCCCAGAATATGCACTCAACATCAGGCCTGCAGCTGTGGATGCACCAGGGCCCCTTTTGAGTTCTGAAGACTACAGTCCATAAAAGATGTCAGAAGACACGGCTCTTTTCCGGTCTGACACTTTCCCTGCTCCATCTCTTCCTCCGAGCCAGGGTTTCTAGGACAGCCTAGGCCTCCTTCCTCAAAGACCCTTTGGAGGTTGTATGCTACATGGATTTCAGGCAAACAGCCAGAGAGTAAAAATGAGGAAGAGCTTAACTGGGTGAAGCTCTTGGGCAATGGGAAGAAATGCAATCGCCCTCTTTAAGGACTGATAGTTACTTCTATTTTGAACCTTTATGTTGTAAGAAGGCTGGCTCCTCCAAGGACCTTGCATTGGGATGGTGGCTCGCCAAAGACATGCTCCTCACACAAGTTGGAAAGGCCAGTTCTAGCAACAACTGGTAGAAAATCTACACCTTCTCAAGAGTTTGCCAGTGGCACCTCTGGGGGATGGATGCCTTTGCTCCAGGGCTGACACAAGGCTTGTCTGACAGTTGATCTCCTGGGGGTGTGGTACATGCTAGAGGAGACAGTGGATAGTTCCAGGGGCAGCAAGACAGGCAGCATGCACTGGTGTTTCCATGCACACGTATCAAGGAGGCAGTCTTCCCACCCCCCCACCCCCAGAGTCACTAACAGTAACAAGGCTGAGAGGAAGAACAAAACGAAACAAACAAAAAAACAAAGTTCGGCCCGGGTGCCATGACAACACCACATCTGCACAGACACACTGGGGACAGTGGAATCAAGAATGTCTTCAAGTTGGAAGAGTAGCATCGGAGTCAGAACAGAAGATGACATTAAGAAGCTAAGAGAGAGTCTTATCTAAAAAATAGTCTGCCCAAACAAAAGTTCTGTTTGTGGGTAGAATCAAATATATATGTATACATATGTATAGTGAAAGCCTAATTGAGTCATGTAAAGTAGCCATACATTTCTGAAATTAGATCTACATTAAAAAAAAATTTATCTGATATAGAACCAATGTGCAGGGTTAAGCATGGGGTGGGGGTGGGGGTGGGGAGGGAACACAGCAGCAAAGAATTAACCTAAAACTTAGTCATAAAAGCAATTTAGAAACAAGAACCTTCACAAATATAGCACGATGGTGTCTTATAAAATTATTATAATACTCTCTTTATACTTGATACGATTATATCAATATAGATTCACCTCTTATTAAAATTTATCGTAAACATGCAAAATTCATTGCATGATGCATTTGCAAAACATATTAAAATCCTTCTAGCAACATAATGTTTGTGAGCTGATGTGCATCCTGCTTTCCTGATTCTACAGCTCCAGGTGTGTCATTCAACATGAACTGGAAAAGGGACACAGAACCGTATTGTTGGTTATCCCTAGTGGACGTCAAGGGCTGGAGAAGGGAGGAAAAGCAATCAGGAGGGGTGGAGGCTAGAGTCAACACTTGATTAAGTTACTGTACATAGTACTTGTGTAAACGACACTGCAGCCTATTTTAAATAAATAAGTACAAAAGGGGACGGGGCGTACACTTCAGCGTCTGATGGAGGGTAACAACGCAGGTAGCAAAATACCATTGTGTGTGGGGTTGGCTGACAACACTCTTGAGTAGTGGTGTGGTTACTGATGGCACCCTGGGTCATGGAGTAATCTCCTAGAGATTAAAATGAACATACATACACGCTGGTTTATCCTTGATCTGAAATGATTTCACATGCTCATTTAGCAAAGTCCTTAGAAGATTTGGCCTCTTAAAAAGAAATATAAGTATCAAGCTAGTTATCAACTAAGCAGGGGACAAGACGACAGAGTTGCTGAATGTTCACCTAAATTTGTTTTTCTTTTCTTAAACTGGTAACCGTTGGGCTAGGTTTGGGTTACTACACATCAATTTTGGGAACAGTGAGCTGGCCCTGACTTGCCATTGAGACTAGATCCCCCCTCCGAGACCTGGATTCCAGGGGTTGTCTCCACTGAGGCAGATGACAGAGCAGCAGCTATTCTGAAGCCTCTCCCCCACCCCTGGCCCCTCCTTGCTCACTCTCCGGGTTCCCCGCTCTTTCATTCGAAAGATGTCTTAGGTGGAGATGCTTCCAGCCCCCGAGAGTGTGACAGGTTCACTTAAACATCTGCAGAGGGGGAATCCCAATGATGAAAATAGACAGAGGGTATGGAGAACACACCAAATCATACCAAAAAAGGGGCAAGAGTCTGTTTGCCTTCTAGGAAGGGTTAACCTACAGCCAGATGCGACGTCTACATAATTAAACTGGACATTGGACAATACGTCATCTTCCGCTAAGATAATGCTCCTTGGTTGTAACAGAGAAACCCTGAACAGTTGATCACATTTGGACTAATAATAACCCTAGAATTTTCAGGCCTCCATCTGGAACAAGAAAAAGGCCATGGCCTTAAAATTTTAGGGTTAAGGGTCATTTCCCACTGCTTGTGGGGCTGGGGGCTGGGGAGGCTTTTGTTCTGGTTGGTGAGTTTCATACTGCGCTCTGTAAGATGGGGTGCATAAACTGGGGGTTGACATATGAGAACCCTTCAAAATCAGACTGATCTATATTAGCAATGACCAGCTGGTCAGGCGGCGTTAAGACAGGCTGCCCTCGCGTGAAGAACTTGTCAAAGTTTTCTGCTCCTTTGCCACACTGTGGAGAAAAGACAAAGAAGGAAGGTCAGTTAATGACACAAGGCATGGGGAGCAGCTCTCTGGGTAGCCCTTTGGGGGAAACAGGGGCTGGTGAGGCAGAAAGAATTTTGGAAGACTTGCAGACCTACTGGGTTCAAAAACCTGGCACAGCAAACAATAACAGAGAGTTACTTAATCATCAGTCTTCAAATACTCACGGAACTGAGAGTACAGGTGGAAATATGCACTGTTGGCAATAAAGTGGCAATGAGGAGACAGCCTCTTTGATTTCCCTCACCTTACGGAGCCCACAGAGGTATGAACACCATGCCCCATTCATGTGGCCATCAGGCACGGTTCCATTTTGAAAACGCCAGTATGTTGCTTGGGACTGGAAGCAGCTACTCCAGAACTGGGAGGTTGAAGTCATTGCTCTACATCTGGTTCTTTGTCACAATATCGGTTACAGTAAATACAGTAAAGGCTATGCTATTTTTGCATTCCAACTGGGATATTCTAGAAACCTTGGCCTCCAAATTAATCTTTAATCAAGTATGGGGTAAGCATGGTGGCAAGGTTGGGAGATTCTCTTTTGGACCCAGCTGGAATTCAAACATGTCTAGGTCTATCTGGTCAGCTGCCAGACAGGTTGACTGGGAGTTCATTTTCAGGGTGGTCTCGGGCTGGGGGAGGTTTGCACTGGTGCCTTGGGGGACAATGGGAGACCAGCAAAGACTGCTGTCTGTCTTGGATACTTCTTTTCTCCAGCATCCGCAAGAACACTCTGCAGATGGAGGCTGCAGGCAAAGCTGCCTTCTTAGGGTCCCCGAGAATCATAGCAGCTTTAGCAGCATTTGGGAGCCCAACCTCGAATGTAGGACAATGGTGTCCTCCTTACTTTTCCCAGCCACCCTGAAGGGTCGTGGCATGCTAAGTCCCTGGGATGAGAGGGAGATTCTGAACCAGGGTGTGTTAGGAATGTCGCCAGTGACACAATTATTGTCAACATGTTGCAAATTACCACCCTTCTATCAGCCGGTAGTACCACAGAAGGAGCGTAATGGTGAAGCATCAGGCTGCTAACTGAAAGCTCAGCAGTTTGAACCCACCAGCGGCTCTACGGGAGAAAAGACCTGGCGATCTACTCCCGTAAAGATTACTGCCTAGGAAACTCGATGGGGCAGTTCTACCCTGTCTTATAAGGTTGTTAGGGGTCGGAATCAACTCGACGGCACACAACAACTGCCGTACCATAGGGGTAACATGAAGCAATTCTGAGTTAGTGTAAGTTTTCAACTAACCAGGCATGCCTGGATTTTTAACAGGGGACACCTCTAGGTGAACCGTGAACTTCCTCATCTGTAAAACGGGGAGAATGATCATACCTCCCTTCCCAGGCTGTTGTGAAGGTTAAATGCCGTGTTCTGCACAGGACCCAGCACGTGGTGAGAGCTCACCACACGCTCACGTTCCTTATACGAGGCCAGGGGTGGTTCTGGGGCCTGGACTTTCTCACCTCCTTTTTCACACCCCTCTCCTATCTTCCATAAGGTTTGCTTGAGAATCGAGTTCCACCCTCTTACCGTCAAATAAAACTTGATTCTGAGTACATGTTGAGGTGGAAAGCATGACATAAATTCAAAGTAAGGTCTTTGAGACCGATAGCTTTCCTTTCCAAGGTTCTTTTCATTTTAATAAGCAACTACCCATTTGTAACCAAGGAGGTTTGCGACAGCAGTGACTGGTAGGTCTGTGTGCACTGGGGGAAATGAGGTGGGGGGATATACAGACTATTAGGCCTTCTCATCACACTGGTCCTGCCTCCCACCTGTGGGATAGCAAAGCTTTTGCTCCAATATTCTACCTTTCCACGGGCATGAAGGGATTCAAAGCAAAGGTCAACACAGGCGAACTTCTGCAATTCACATCACCCACATGCACAGGCCATTCTGAACCAAAAGTCTCTTTGAGGAATAAATAAAGACACTCTGCTTCTTCCCAGGAATTAAGCAGGAGTCTGTGCTTGATTCACCAGTTAAAAAGACAAATAAGCAAACAGGAGCCACTGCCACCAGGGCACCACATTCACATACTGCTGTAATGATAGCAACAGCTAAAGAAACTGCCCTTCTTTGGATATATACCAGTGGTTCTCAACCAGGGGTGATTTTGCCCCCCAAGGGACAGGTGGCAATGTCTGATGACATCTTTGGTTTCTATGACTTGGGTCAGAGGTGCTGTTGGCATCTAGAAGCTGGGGATGCTGTTAAACGTCCTGCAATGCACAGGGCAGCCCCCCGCCCCAGGCAAAGACGTCAATGGTACTGCTGTTGAGATACCCTGGGATATACCAAGACTGTAATGCGAGGTCAGTGTGGGGGCCCAAACAAGGAAATTAGGCAGGAACAGCCATATCTGAGAACAGAGAGAGGAGAAGCTACAGGAGCTCAAGGCGGAAGCATCATAAGCAAGTGTTACAGCCTCCCTGGTATTGGCCTTGAGAAGAACACCCTTTAGAAACCTGATTAGTCAACATTCATTGCCTGGAGGAGCCCTGGTGGCACCGTGGTTAAGAGCAAGGCTGCTAAACAGAAGGCTGGCAGTTCAAATCCACCAGCTGCTCCTATAGGGTCGCTATGAGTCGGAACCAACTTGACAGCAATGGATTTTTTTTCATTGCTTGGATGAAGTCACGTGAATCTGCTGGAGATGCTCCCAGAGGCTGGGGTGTGTCCTCCCTTAGTAAAAGATCATTTGAACTTTTCTTGATACTAACCATGCAAAGATGAGCTAGAAGGAATTTCTGAAAAAACAAAAAAACAATAAAAGAATGTGAAGTCCCTAAAAGGAAGAGCAAGGCAAGCCACAATCAAATGTTCTCTCTCCGATAACTGACACCTGTCCGTCTAGCTCTGGGTTTGTCGTTCTGTGAAAAGACTGTACAAGTCTTACACTTTCCTTTGAGTAGCATCTTTGTGGGATTCACCAGTCACCTTCTACCGGAAATTTCCAATGCCATGGCTTATGTCCCAAAGAAAAACAGAAAGCAAGCTAAAAGAAGAGTTACTGGGGACCATATGAACATCAATGCCGAGAAGCCAGGGGATGGGGACGGTGCTTGAAGGCACCGAATTCTAAGGCTGGTGTCAGAGGAAGCTTCTCTTAGAACACCTCCAAGTGTAGTAACACACGGGGGCCTAAAAGCCTTGCTGGTGACAAACTCAGTACCTGACTATGCTGATGGCTTGCGGAGCTAAGGCGAAACCGCAGAGCCCAGATAAATGCAATTTTGCTCTGTAATCACATGGAATGGTATCTCAACTATTAGCCTCAAAGCTGCTCACCTCCTGAAACACCTTCCTTCTCTCTAAATCTCTTTAAAATTTACCTGATCTCAAAGAGGGAGGAATCTCATCTTTAGCAAACTGAAGTCTTCCTTAAACCCATTCACTCGGGTAGAGAGACCTGAGGCAGGAACAGGCCCAGGGCAAAGAGGAAAAACTCTGAGCCACTGAAATAAATTTGGAGATGTCAACAGTAGGAACAAAAGGGGGCTATGGGTGGAATTTAGCAAATGATGGGAAGAAAACCCTGTAAAAGCTGAAGGCTGAATCTGAGGATCAGATGAGGCCCAAGACTCAGAAAGGCTTTTTATTTTGAGGAAGACCATTCCCTCACAAAAGGGGTAAAAAGCACAGCCATTTTTGCCACAGGTTCAGTACTTTGAGTAACCTCACTTACTTTCCCCCAAGGAGGGCCTCTTGATGCTTTAAAAATAAGCCCTCCACAGCCGTTATTGGAATTAGGCCCAGAAGGAGACAATATCCTTTAAGTCAAATTAGAGAAGATAGAACTACTTGTTTTCCCAAGATGTTTGTGTGGAGAACTACAACTATCCCCATATTATCACCACCCGCTACTGCAAAGTATAATGAAAACCAGAGCTCTTTGGATCCCTGGGGAAAAGTCAAACAACAGTTCCAATAAGCTATTGCATTCCTAATGCAGAAAAGAGTCTTCCTACCACCTATGATCCAACCTTACCCATAGCTGTAAGCTGGATGGGCAACGGACCTCAGGTGCCACCTTGAATCTGAGTTGGGAGCAAGAAGAGGCACTGAGACTAAAAGGTTTAAGGGGCATCTAGTGAGTGGTACCTGTGAATTAATGGATGAACAAGTGAATGAGTGATTGAGAGAGTGAAAAATGAAGCTAGCCTGGTTGCAGGCATCCTCCCAACGTTCTGCAGGGGTGAAGCAGGAAATTACCAGAGATGCTTGAAGGGCAGGCTGCCCTTGAGGGCAGTCTGTAACAACAGGCAGGTCTGGGTTATCCATGGACTCTGAGTTTTAGGCTGCCTCATAACACGCAGCAGCTAAAAGCAGCACTTGCTTCTTTTGAACAAAACCCCTTGGCTAGATGTGCACTATCTACCTCCAATGGCCACCCACACCCTTTACCAAGTGAGGCTTTTGCCACCTGGGATGTGACACACCACATGTGTGCAACAAAGATGGAGGAAGTAGGAAGAGGTGGCCCAAACCAGGCTGGGCCAGTGCACGAGCCCAGAGGAGTTCCTCTGGTGTTCCCTTGAGACCAGACAAGGTCTGTATTCACAGGGTAGTGTTACCTGAGGGGAAACGGAGGGCATGGCAGGGGAAGGACCAGACTGGAGGTCAAAGCCCCAGAGTATAGCTTTGGTAACTCGCTGCATCTCTTTTGGTCTCAGTTTTCACATCTGTAAAATGGGAACGTGAATAGCCACCTTCTAATGCCGTTGTGGGGATCAAGTGAGTGAATGTGTGTGAGACCCTTTTAAAAGACAAGGCGTGATGCAGACACAAGGTACAGCATTTACAGCAAGTGCCTGGCATGTAAAAGGCACAGGATTAATATTTGAGGGATGAATGGATGCTATTCATAATCTACCCCCCTTCTTCATCTCTGGATTCAGGAATTAACTCCTTTGTTGTTCTTGACATTCTTACCCCATTTAGTAAAAACATCAATTAACAAAATGAACCACAGAGAAATCAGGCACGGTGGATAAACATGTTACAGAGCATGGATGATGCTGAACCTGAAGGGAGAGTCACGACTCCAGGTGGGATTTGGGATTGGCACTGCCTTCTTACCCAGAGCCTATGTGGCAAATGGTACACTCCCCGTGGTGGCTGTCGGGCAGGGCGTGAGTCTGCCCTGCAGAAGTTGGCTTCTCGGCTATGGGTCTTACCTGCGAGGGGCCACCGAGAATGAACAATACGTGTTTGGGTCTCAATCCTGACCTTGTCCTCGATGTGTCTGTCATGCAGAATATAACCCTACAGTCACTGGTATGGAAGTTAGGGGGGGTATGAGCAGTTCAAAAACACTGCCATTAGAAAGCAAAACCAAACCAAACCCCAAGAGCAAGAAGAGCACAGGACAAATAAATAGTAAAGGCGTGTGGCAAAAGAAATGAGAACAGAAACATATAAAGGTGGGAAAGTCTCACAGTTATTGGATACAGCATGGTGAGCTTTGTCTTCTAGGAGAGCTGTTACTTGGATCTCAAGTCCTAGTTTTGAGGGTTGACCTTCACACCGCGCCGTGGTCTAGTAGAGTGCGGAAGTACTAATATCACTGAAGTCTGCAGACAGCTGACTCAGGGTTGTACACTGCCCTCATTTAAGTTAAATAACCAACAGCAGAAATAAGCTAGAACATTCTGCTTTAGGACTGCTGGGGGGGGGGGTAATGTCCACACTATAGAACTTTCCAGTAGGGTGTCTGGCCATTGGGAGGTAGCCGAGGAGCTGCCCTCTTTAAGAAGATCAGCATGCTCAGGGAATGGTCTTCCATGCATGACCAACTCAAGCAAGGACACACGGTTAAGGGTTAAAGAGTGAAGTTAGTTTGCTCATTTAGTCACCCAAGGTTCTGGAAATGTGCTCACCGAAGACCTGGATGCCCACTGAAGCCAGTGCATTTTGGTACAGAAAGTCTGGAGAATAAGAACGGACAGAGGAGAGTATTTGGAGAACAGTCAGTTCTTGGCCTTGGAACTCAAGAGTTGGGAATGGCTGTGTAAAGAATGCCATAAACCCACATGAGCTGAAATGGAAAAACCTCCGAGATACATCGTTACCTGAAAGATGCAAGGTGCAAAACAGAATGCAGGGTACAACTTCATTTATGTGTATGCTTATACATGCACACAGCTTTCTGGAAGGTTACAGAACAGACAGTGAATACTGGGACTGGGAGTCGGGAAGGTAGAGATATGATCATTTTATTTTAGACCCTTCTCTACTGCTTTTTTTTTTTTTTTCTACTGCTTAACTGTCTATTTCACCACAAGCAGACAGCACTTTTACAGTAATTTTTGAAACAGTGATTGAGACCTGCTTCACTCCTACAAAGAAGCCCTGGTGGTGCAGAGGTTAAGTGCTCAGCTGCTAACCAAAAGCTGCTCCATGGGAGAAAGATGTGGCAGTCTGCCTCCTTAAAGATGACAGCCTTGGAAACCCCATGGGGCAGTTCTGCTCTCTCCTACAGGGTGGCTATGAGTCGGAATTGATTCGATGGCAATGCATCTTTGGTTTTTCACTCCTGAAAACATCACCTGTGGCCAGAGATTGGAGGCAGGCTTTGGTTTCTCAGACAAAATTAAATAGCACCGTCTTAATTCCTAGGAACCCTGGTGGCGTAGTGGTTAAGAGCTATGGCTGCTAACCAAAAGGTTGGTAGTTCTAATCCACCAGGGGCTCCTTGGAAACTCTGTGGGGCAGTTCTGCTCTGAGTCGGAATTGACTGGATGGCAATGGGTTTGTTTTTTGGTTTGGTCTCACCTACTGCCTTAGAGCATTAGCTCAGAAAGGGTCAAGCCTCCTCCAAAGGAGGCTGGTTGTACTGATGAGTTTGCTGACAAACACAGGCTTTGATGTGGTGAAAAACATGAGAAATTGTTCACTACAGCTAAGTACGCACAAATCAGCCCATGTTTACCTTGCTTACTGGGTCATCCGCCCCTGTCAGGGACTATAAATTTGAAAACAGGCTTTGATTCTGTAGGAAGGTGCTGTCGGGTTGGGAGAGAGACAGATGCCAGCCATACCTAGAAGCAGAATCTTTGATGTGGTGAAAAAAATGTGAAATTGTTCACTACAGATGATCTGGTAAGCAAGGTAAGCACTGTGCTTACCTTGCTTATTGGATAATCCGCCCCTGCATGTAGAGAAGGAATGAATAATGAAGCAAACATGGTAAAATTTTAACATTTTGGGAATCTGGGTAAAGGATATATGGGAATTCTTTATATAGACTATATAAAGGAATATATACAGGAATTCTTTATGCAACCCTTTTCTAAGTATGAAATTAAAAGTTATTTCAAAATAAAAACCTTTTTTTTTTTTAATGAGCACTGCACCGACTTTGATCATTAGAGTATCATCAAGCTCTCTAAACAAGCTAATGGCACTATTGAATAAAGGATTTCCAGTGAGTGGACAGTTAACCCTGATTGCATCTTCTTGTAAAGCACCTGCTCTTACTTTCAGTGCTCTTATTCTCTTTCACTGTGACTGCAAGGACGACATTGTCCTGATAATAGCTTTTTTTTTTTTCCCTGATTTCTTTTTGTTATAATAACTACAGCAATTTCCTAAGAAAAGCTACCTATAACAGCTAGCTGGCCTATTTCCAAAGTACTCTGGGATATATTTTTTGGTGTTAACACTCTACATTAATTTCTCTCTCTTTCTAATAAGTACAGTGAATGTTTTAGGCTTGCTTATGAACTAACTATCCTGTTCCTTGGTGGGAGTATAGAGAATAAGGAAAATCAATTAACTTTACACTTCTAGTACTTGTATAAACTATTACTCACCCCTGGCAGGATGAGCGGAAATGTGAAGGGCATTTTATTCACATGAATAATAAATCAGGATAAAGCCTATAAAACTCAAAGTGGCATTGGATCAGAATTTTGAATTCCTGTTCGTGTCTCTGAGGGCACGCCACAGAGATGAAAATTGGGCCTTTTATTTTTCGGTCAAGGAAGAATGAAAGCTTAATTTTGTCCTGAGTTTGCAGGTTGCTGGGCTGAGTAGGCTGGCTGTAGTCCTCCTTTCACACAGCACCTCCTCCTTAGCTGGTACAGCCCTGCAGGCAGGCTGGATGCTCCAGGTTCTCCCTGAATAATGGAAGATTAAGGAGCCCCGGTGGTGCGATGGTTAAGCGTTTGGCTGCTAACTGAAAGGTGCGCGGTTTGAACACACCAGCTGCTCTGTGGGAGAAGGACCTGGCGATCTGCTCCTATGTAGATTACAGCCTAGGAAACCCTATGGGACAGTTTTACTCTGTCATATACGGTCGCTGTGAGTTGGAATCAACAGCACCCAACAACCACAATGGAAGATGGATCTTTTTGGAGGTGACATCCGTTATAAACTTAAAAAAGCAAAACACGTATCTTCTCACATGGGCTCTTCTGGACATAAATGAGGCTCTTTTTTGATGACTCAGGTTGATTGTTAAGAACATCCGCAAAATGCAGCATTGACTCCGTAGTGTCTGTGGAGCTCGGGGCCAACGGCACTGACTGCAGAGATCCTCTGTGTTTTCTTGACGAGATCATGGAAACTGGCTTGCTTTGAGCTTTTCTCACAAAGACAAGGGAGTTAGGTGGCTGTCTTATCTTCATGCCAGTGTAATAGACTTGTTTGGTTTTTGTTTCTGTTTGAACAAAATAAATCAGTAAACGAAAGGCTCTCACTTCCAAGCAAATGCCTCACCTAGAAAATCGGCCTCATCTTCGCAATTATACACAGCGGCCCTTCGGGGACAGTCACAGCTCCTCAGGACTGGACCCTTCCACCATGGGCTGCTCCAGGCTCTTGAAAGTGCCTCCCTCACTACTTTCACTTCTGAGCCTGGGAGATGAGCACCGTCAGGGGAGACGGCCACGGTCCTGCACCCTGATGCTGGTCACTCTCCTCTCTATTCTCTCCTTTGTATATGACCTTAAACAGAATCCAGGCCAACGCTGCACTGCAGGTCCTGATTCTAACGTCACCATGAAAGGGAAAGTCCTGTGTGGGGTCTCCTGCTGGGTCAACTGCATCATGAAATGTCTCTGCAATGGGATTTCACAATTTCATGGCCCTGTGGTCTAAACGTTAGGAACCCTGGGTGGTGCCAACGGTTAAGTGGTTGGAACCCACCCAGAAGTGCCATGGGAGACAGGCCTGGTGATCTGCTTCTGAAAGGTCATGGCCTTGAAAACCCTACAGACCAGTTCTACTCTGCACACACGGAGTCGATACACGTTGGAATCAACACAACAGCAACTGGCTTGGTGGTCTAAAGGCTAAATTCGGTGATGTCAATTTGGCAGGAAGGAAGAGAAAAAGAGTACACAAAGGTGAAACCAATTCCTCCACGTAAGCTCTGTGGCTGTGCAGGAGTAGCATACTTCTACTCTCCTTGGGGAAGTCAGTGACTCTGGAATAATCTTTCATTGGAGACTCAAAAAGTAGAACAGAGATGATGGACCCGTTCCTTCAAGTTCAAGCTTGATCTCCAGAGGCATCCGGCAGCTAACTGTAGGCACTTGAAGTCTTGTTGTTAACCGCTGTCGAGTGGGCTGCAACTCACGGTGACCTTACGTATAACAGAACAAAATGCTGCCGAGTCCTGTACCATTTTCATGATCATTGGTATGTTTGAGTCTATGGCTGTGGCTATTGTGTCAATCCACCTCATTGATGGTCTCCCTTGTTTTTCCTGCCCATTTCCAGCAACTGGTCTTTCCTGATGATGTATCCAATGTAAGCAAGCCAAAGTCTTGCCATCCTCGCTTCTAAGGAGCATTCTGGTTGAACTTCTTCTAAGACTGATTTGTTCTGTCTTTTGGAAGTCCATGGTATGTTCAGTGAAGTCCTACTGATGGTATTTCACAACCTCCAAAGGTTTGATTTCCTGGGAGCCAGTGGTGTGACTGCGTGTGAGCACAGCTACCTGTACTTAATCTAGGAGCCAGTGGTGTGACTGCATGTGAGCACAGCTACCTGTACTTAATCTAGGAGCCAGTGGTGTGACTGCGTGTGAGCACAGCTACCTGTACTTAGTCTAATAAATCCAGGCAAACAGGTCCACCAGCACTTGCCGAAAAAGCACTGAGCAAACTTCACCCAGGCGGACAAGTTTGGTCAGCCAGCTCTATAAAACTGTTCCAAGAGACTCCTTTCAGAAACAGGTTCACTGAAAACATTAAATAAAACTCTCAGCAGCAGTAGGTTTGCTTGATTGTTTTTTCAGCAGCCATAGCTCGGCTTGTATTGCTGCTTCTCTCTTTGAAATGACAAAACTGCCTGTAGAAGGAAACACAGCTCTATTTTATCTGTAAACTTTCTGACTTTTAATTAACTCTGGATCATGGAACTCCACTTTTCCACTGAGAAAGTTGGGAAACCACATCCTAGAACAATTTTTATACACAGCCTGCATGCTCCTGCTGTGTGTGTTAACCGTGGTGTATTTTGAAGCCTCGACTGCATCTGACTTCCGTTGCTTTCTTCTGTTGTGAATGTCCTTGTCAAGTGCTGGTACCATTCTTGGCCTGTGGCCTGTCAGCTCCAGCACAGCACCATGACAGTAGGATGCCCTATGTGCCCTTTCATGAAATGTCCCCTTGTTTGAGAGGAAATGGCCCACTCTGCTGCCAGGCACCAGCATGGCAGAGGGGCTGAGGAGTTGAACTTGCAAGAGGCTCTTTGCTGCCCTCCGAGGCATCAGAACTTCCCCCATTTATCTCTGTCCTCAGCTCTCTGGCTTTTCAACAAAATATCTGCTGCTCACTCCCGTGGCTGCTTGCTTATAATCTTTTATATATATGTTTTTGGTGAAGGTTTACACAGCAATTTAGATTCCCATTCAAAAATTTCTACACAAATTGTTCAGGGGCATTGGTTACATTCTTTACAATGTGTGAACATTTTCATTATCTCCATTCTGGTTGTTTCATATCCTTTAATCTAGTCTCCCTGTCCCCTTGCCTTATAATTGTTGACCGTTTGGTCTCATATAGCTGATTTTTTTTAAAAAAGCACAGTATTCACAGGTGGTATTCTTAATTTTGTGAACCAATCTGTTATTTAGCTAAAAGATGACCTCAGGGGCTAGTTTTGGTTTAAGGTTTAAAGGGTATCACAGGGCAATACTCTCAGGGAGTTCTCTATTCTCAACTGGTCCAATAAGTATGGATTCTTAAGAGTTTGAGGTTCTACTCTACATTTTTCTCCCACTCTATCAGGATCACCTGTTGTGGCCCTGGTCAGAATGGTTGCTAGGGTAGCTGGGCACCGTCTAGTTCTTCTGGTCTCAGGGTAGATGAGGCTGTGGTTCATGTAGGCTATTAATCCTGTAGACTAGTTTCCTCTTTTGAATCTTTAGTTTCCTTCCGTCTCTTTTGCTGTGGATGAGTGAAGACCAACAGTCATATCTTTTTGCTTCTAATGTTCGCCGTTGTTCCCCCTTCCCTACTCCCACCCAGTGTCCAGTCTTCTGTCCATTTGTCCATTTTTCTCTCTTCTTCCTCTTTTGTGTACAGGTTCTCCAGCAGAACTTGGGCCTTTGCCTGAGAGATAGATCTTGCTGTGAACAGACCAAGTCTTTCCCTTCCTTCTGGCTGAAGCTCTCACCAGGCCTGACTTTTGTGATAAACCTTTTTTTTTTTTTTTTAATTTTATTGTATTTTTGGTGAAAATATACACAACAAAATCCATTCCCATTTAACAATTTCTACACATAATGTTCAGTGACATTGGTTATGTTTTTCACATTGTGTCAACATTCTCATTATTTCTATACTAGTTGTTTCACTCCCATTAACTTAGTTTCACAGCCCCCCAAACTTCTCATCTATGCTTTAGAGTAATTGCTGTCCATTTGGTCTCTGACAAATTTTTAAAAGTGTGCAGTACTCAAAGGGACATTCTTTTTTTTTTTTTTTTAAGTTAAACTCCTATTTAGTTTAAAGATGATTTCAGGGGATAGTTTCAATTCAAAGTTTAAAGGGTATCTCAGGGAATAAATAATCTTGGGATTCTTCCTGTGATCATTAAGGCTGTGTGTCAACTTGCTGTGCCATGATTCTCAGTGGTTTGGCAGTTACGATGTAGTTTTTTTTTTTTATAATGTGATTACCTCCATGATGAGATCTGATATAACATGATCACCTCCATGATGGGATCTGTTGTAAGCAGCCAATATGTTGGAAGGGAGTTTCCTTGAGGGTGTGACCTGCCATCAATATAAGTGAACTTTCTGGCAAGGTTCATGAGCTTTTGCTCACTCTGGATCCTGCAGCTGGGTCCTGTTCATCTGACCTCTGGTTCTTGGACTGGAGCTAGCAGCTTACCTGCCAATCTTGGGATTCATCATTTTCCACAGCCTGTGAGCAAATGCCTTGCTGTCTGACCTGTCAGTCTTGGGTTCACCAGCTGCGTGAATCAGGAGAGGCCTCCATCCTGCCCCATGGACTTGGGACGTTCCAGTTTCTACAACTGTGTAAGCCATTTCCTTGATATAAATCTGTCTGTATATTTATATGCTTTACTGGTTTTGCTTCTCTAGAGAACGCAGCTAAGGCACCTCCAGTCTCGATGGGTACAGTAAGCCCGGATTCTTTAAGAATTTGAAGTTCTGTTCTCCATTTGTATTACTTTCTATCAGACTCCATCTAGTGTATCCCTGATCAGAAAGTTCTGTAGTGATGGCTGGGTACCATCTAGTTCTTCTGGTCTCAAGGTGCAGGAGGCAGTGGTTCCTGGAGATGAATTGTCCTGTAGTCCAGTTCCTTCTCTGATTCTTGAGTTTCCTTCTTTCTTTTTCACTCCAGACAAATAGAAACAAATAGCTGTATCTTAAGTAACGAGAAACTTTCCATTTCAGGGCCTGGGTCTACTACTCCTAACTCTCTGCCTGTGAGCTCATGGGCTATTTCTTCACAGCCAGAGGCAGTTTATTCTTTCTTGTCATTTTAACCAGCACTCAGTCAGAAACAAAACAAAACAAACCAGCAGCCAGCAGCACTCCAGAAGTAAATAAATTAACAAACACTGCTCATAGCTCAACTGCCTTGCGGGTGTGACTTTGCCACCGGTGATTTTAATGGCCCACAGGGAAGTACTTACACTTGGTGCTGCTGGAGCAGAGTAACCCTCTTGTTGTCCCTACATATGAGTTTAGAGCCACAGAATCCATAGAAAGTGGGAGACTCTGCAAATACACAATTTTTTCTGAAAATAAGGTGGGAATCAAATCAAGAGGAAAAGAAGATTTGTTTTAAGGCCAACTTTGCTACAACTCATTTCCTCTGGTAAATGACTGACAAGGAAATACATTTTGTGTGACCCTTTAAGCAGGCTCAGGGCTGTGTCTCTACACTGTTCCTATAAAGAAACTAAGCCATGTTTAAGACACTATTGCAAACCTTTCATCTTCTAATTTAAGGTGGCTAAATAAGTAGAAAAGGTGAAAGAGAAAAAAGAAAATCCCTAATAGAATTTTCCTTGAGACCGTCCACAGCATCATTTATTGCTCTGCCCCCACTCCCCCTTAGACTAGCTCCCCTGGCTTATAACTTGAAAGCAGGGATCACACGAAAGCCTCAGAAATTAGCACCCTGGCCTGACTAAAGAAAAGGTGGGGGTGGCAGGTATATAGGGCCCTGCTTGAAATGATGACTCAGGGGGAAGTCAACTGACCCAATTAATTTTAGTTTTTCCTCAGTTTGTGCTAGAAATATCTTGGAATAATAAAATCAAGTGGGTGCACCAGCAGCAGTTTTATTCTTGGAGCAGAGGGCACATGAACATGTTTGATGGGAACATTGCTGCTCCATGAATAAGGCTGTGTGCTGCCCAGGCAGGCAGCTCCGGAGACCCAGGAATGCCCCTGCCGTCTGCTCATGGTGGTGACCTGTCAGAGGAGACAGATCGGGGGCGAACCAACATGATGGATGATTCTGGAACTGATTGGGGGATAGAGCAGCTCTCTTTGCAGTCTTGGGAGCAGAGATCTTGCTGGCAACTAGCCAATGTTGACAGAGACAATTGTGGAGCTGAAAGGAAGGGAACCGCCTGCACCTTAGGAATGGGATACAGGGCAAAGCAGGCTCCCTCGGTGCACAGCGAAGTGGCAGGTCATGTGAACCAGGAGGGTGATGTCTTAATGAGTCTCGGTTTACCTCTACAGATGTAAACCTCAAGAAAGGCAGACACTGACTGCCAGCAACCTGCCAACTGACTACCATCAAGAAGGAGAACAGTGCACCAGGTAAGGACACAGACTCCAGAGCCCGACAGCTGGGGTTCGAATCCTGGTTCCACCTCCCTTTCCCCGCTGTGTGTCCTTGGTCAAGTTACTCAGCCTCTCTGTGCCTCAGTTCTCTAAACTGTAAACTAGGGACAACAGTACCCATCTCACAGGGTTGTTGTGAGGACTCAGTGAATTAATATTTGTAGGATTTGCAAAGCACTGAGAACAGTGCCTGGCACAGTGTTTGTTAAATGTATGAAAATGATGGGAATCACATAGAAAGAGTTGGAATAAATATGGCAATGTTAGAAATGGCGGCAGACACAACTATATTCATTTCCATTGAGGGCAGTGACCGGCATGGGGATTGTGTCCCGGGCCTGCCTATGAGCGGGCTGAGATTTAGTTTATGCTTCCGAGCTACCATTGGTGCCAGGGGAATTCAGCAAAGCTGGAGACAGACACGAAGCCTGAGTCCCTCCAGGCTTCCAGACAAAGAAATACAGCTCCACTGGGCCTGCCAGTCCACAAAGTAGAACCCCAAAGACCTCTAATCGTTTTGGGGTATGCTCTGTAGCAGCTGTACTGGGGGGAGAGCAGTATACAGGTCCCCTCCTCTGGCTTCCTGTTCTGACTCTCCGAAGTCAGCAGAAAGTCTGATGGCTAAGACCACAGAACTGAGGACAAGGCTGGTGTCTTCACCTAGCAGAGACCAGGGGTCACCAGCTCTCTCACTCCAGGAAAAGAGTAGGTGGGACCCCTCCAGGCTTGGAGAAATGGGGCTCAGGAAATGGGCTTCTGTGCCGACTCACCACTTTGGGCTTGAACGGCGGCTGGATCTCCCGGTTCTCCAGTTTCTCCCAGTCGATTCTCCGGAAGAAGGCATGCTCTCTTACATCCCTCTCACCCTCAGGCCCACAGCCCAGCCGCTTGGCGGGGTGTTTGGTCATCAGCTAGAAAGTAAGAGGAGAGAAAGAGAACGCTGGACGGTAGCGGCTTCCCAGAAGGCAATGCCTTTCTTCCGCCTGGCTCAACCTCTGCCCTGACTGTGCACGGACTCCTGGGAAGCGTCTGTCTCAGTGGCTCATACAGAGTTAAGCCAAGTCATGGATGTGGCATTGACAAGTACGGACCTTTCCATAGGGATTGTCATGAAGCAGGGAAGCAACCTGGACCCATGCCCAAACATGTAAGAATGTACACAGGCATCTTTTTACACTATTTTTGAGCTGCCATTCCATATGTATATCTGATAAAAGGGCAAGCCCTAGAAATTGTGTTTTCAAGGTATCACAGTCCGGAAAGAGGCTAAAAGCTTCATGTGTCTACTTACCACCTGGGCCAAAATATTATTAATCAAAGATGCATGCACTGGAAAAACACTGTTACAAGAAAGATGACTAGTTAATGTCAACATGCCTACTGTAGAATTAATGGCACAAATGGTTAAACTGTTGACTGCTAACCAGAAGGTTGGTGGTTCAAACCCACTCAGCGGCTCCATCAGAGAAAGACCTAGTGATCTGCTCCAATGAAGATTACAGCCTAAAAAACCCTATAGGGCAGCTCTACTCTGTCACAGGGGGCACTATGAGTCAAAATCATCTTGATGGCACCTAATAACAACAACAACTGTAGGACTGGAGTCCCTGGGTGTTGCAAATGGTTAAGTGCTCAGCTACTAACCAAAAGGCTGGTGGCTGGAATCCAGAGGCACCTTGGAAGAAAAGCCTGGCGATCTACTTCTGAAAATCAGCCACTGAAAACCCCATGAAGCATGGTTCTACTCTGACACGTGTGCGGTCTCCATGGGCTGGAGTCGACTTGATGGAAACTGGTTTTCTCCAGGTCTACAGGAAGGACTGGGATTTGAACCCACTGACCAGATCTTTGTATCTCCCCGTACATCCCATCAACACGCTCTAGCTCTCAGTGGTTCAGAAGCAGTGGGCGGCATGAGTTTGTGGTATTTCTGCCATCTTTCTTTTAAGTGTAGGGAACATATCTTCACCCTGTTCACCCCCTTGGTCCATAATCAAAAAGAGGAATCCAAATGTACTTACTCCTTTGCAGATGGAAACGGCCTCCTTGGACAAGGATTTTGGATAGGACACGTTATGCTCCATTATAGACTGAAAGAGTTCATCTTCATCTTCGCCATCAAAGGGAGGCTGTTCCAGAAAAGAGCAAGATAGAAGAAAATTTAGGCAGAGTAATTCATTAACAGGCACTGGAAGACCCAAATCAACATCAAGAAACACACCCAGTTTCTCCGCACACCTCGGGCTGAAGAGTTAGCTGTTAATTTATAGGTTTATTTGATTATCTTTAATTAGGTTGGTGGTTGTGTGTTTTTCATCTTTCCTCTGTCCCTTTAATTATCTTGCCCTGGGCAGCCCAACATAATCTTTAGGGGAAATGTTGCTGAGTAATGCTTTTAATGATTTACAAATAAATTATGATTAATCCATTAATCTTCTAACTATGTGCTAAAAATCCATTTACGACCACATTAGGTTACAGATGGCTTTGTGTCCAGAAGGTGGAGCAGGGTGGAGAATGCTAATGCCTCTGAATTTTGAATATGGGGTGAAGAGGACTTCAGAACATGGGCAAAGAGGATTTCTCCAGCCCAGGAATCCAGCCAGGGTCCTTCTGACAGAACAAGGAGCTGCTCTGTGGTGGGCCTGCATTTCTACAGAGAAGACCATTGTTGCCTAATGGTGGCAGGTAATGGGAGCTTAGCTTCCACTTGACACCTGCCTTGTCCTTTTCTCCTGGGTTTATAATTCCAATACTTAGAGATGGAGGCATGGGACACTGTGGAGCTGTGTGCGTGCGTGTGTGCGTGCGTGCGTGCATGCGTGCGTGTGTGTATATGTCATGGCTTTAAAGTCAGGTGGATCTGGACCAGAATTCTAGACGTGCTGCTTTCCTTGCTGGATATCCATAGGCAAATGATTTCCTCCTTAAAAGGCAGTTTTCCAGTTTTTAAAATGGTGTTTCTGGTGAGTACGTAAGGCACCTGCTATCTTGCATTGTACCCACTAGGTGCCCAGTGACAGGCATTTAATGGTACTGTTAGTGCTGTTCAGGAAAAGGCATTGGCCCAGAGGGGCTTCTAGAACCCTCTAGGAGGAAAGGTTGAGCTCTGGATGCCCCTTCGAGCTTCTTCCACCTACAGGTCTTGAATCCAGACTGCAGGGATCTGTTGGACTGTCATTCTGGCCAGAGGCGCATGGGATTGGGAGAGTTTACGGGAAGCCTTTTGAATGTTTGCTTTTGGCTTATCTAACCTGGTGGTGTAGTGGTTAAGCGCTTGGTTGCTAACTGAAAAGTTTGGCAGTTTGAGCCCACCAGCCATTCTAAGGGAGAAAGATGTGGCAGTTCGCTTCCACAAAGATTACAGATTTGGAAACCCTATGGGGCAGTTCTATTCTGTCCTATAGGGTTGCTATGAGTCGGAATTGACTCAATGGCAATGGGTTAATGGCTAGGGTGAAAAAGGCTAGCCAGGGGTCAGATCTTGGGTAGAATCCTCTTCCTTCTCATGGAAAAGAGAAGTCATGGTCACGTTGGCTGACATGGTTAGAGTTTGGAGAGTGACATTGTTTGCCTTAAACTTAAAATATACCATAGGTCAAAGACAACTGTGCAGTAGTCAATAGAGTATCCCTTATTATCAAACACAACCCTAAGTAAGATAGTCGAACCAAGTAGATTCCAACCCCATCCACCATTCACAAATTGTCCCAAACTGTTCATCTGATGTCCCGAGACCCAACCTTATTCCTCCACCCCAACCCCAACCCTGACTAGGAGCTGAGTATTATGGATTGTATTGTGTCCCCCAGAAATATGTGTCAACTTGGCTAGGCCATGATTCCCAGTATTGTGTGGCTGTCCACCATTTTGTGACCTGATGTGATTATCCTATGTGTTGTAAATTCTAACCTCTATGATTTTAATGAGGCAAAATTAGGTTACGTTAAAGAGAATTAGGGTGAGATGCAACATCCTTACTCAGGTCACAGCCCTGATCTGATGTAAAGGGAGTTTCCTTGGGGTGTGACCTGCATCACCTTTTATTTTATAAGCAAGAAGAGCCAGAAGCACGCACGTCCTTTGGACCCAGGGTCCCTGCGCTGAGAAGCTCCTAGAGCAGGGGAAGATTGATGACAAGGAACAGAGCTGACAGAGACAGAAAGCATTCTCCTGGAGCTGGCACCCTAAATTCAGACTTCTAGCCTTCTAGACTGTGAGAGGATAACCTGCTGTTGTGGTATTTCTGCTACAGCAGCACTAATGACTAAGACACTGGGCATGGTACCACATTCACCTGAAGGAAAGATGCCAAGTCTATAAAGAACATTACCTTGGGACCAGGTATGCGAGAACATGAGGTGGTGCCACTTAAAATTTTTGTTTTGCATAGAAATATAAATAGATAGGTTTCTTTTCTGGCTATGAGTGCCTGGTATGAAGAGTGCTTGATGTGGTGGAAGTATGCAGGTGGGCAAGGAGAACTGAAATCAGCCAGCCTGAGAACTGCTCCAAGGGAGCAGAAACCGCCTGCCATGGTGAGCTTCCATGCATAGCAGGGACATGGCGCCCTGTGATGCCCACAAGGCAGGTCTGCTGATGGTCCCCTGTCTCTGCAGCAGACATGTCTCACTTTCCATCTACAGAGGGCAGAGCAGGACATGCTGGGGGTGGGTGAGCTTGCACCAGCCAAGAGCTATAGTGCAGGTCAGTTCTGCTGCCCATCCTGCCATATTTTCTCTGCCCTTAAATTGTACGACCTACCTCTTCAGAACACCTATTACACTGATATCCACAAACCATCTCATTTCCCTAATAAGCGATCCATCCATCTGCTGAGTTTTAGCAGAGGAGATGTTCATAACTAAAACAAATGTGGGGGTGGTTTCTGCTCAGAGCAGTGAATTGCACATGCCGGGGGGCCCAGTCACTCTGACCCACAATGTGTATGTGCTCTACAATGCGAATGGGCCCTGGCAGTGAGCAGGACAGAGGTGCTGGCCCTGGAGAACCAACTGAACCCTCACAAGGTGGCCCATTAGGACCTCTAAGCAGGACCAGCTACATGATTTGCAGGTGCCAGTGCAAAATGGAAATGCGGGGTTCCTTGTTCCAGAATTGTTCAGAACTTCAAGATGGCAACAAAAAAGCATTCAACCAAGTACGCAGGGATCCCCATTTGACTGTATAGGCCATACACCTGTGAAGCTGGCCATATGGGGTTCACTTTGTTGAGTAGTGACAAAGGCACAGAGGGACTAAGCCACCCCTCTGGTGATGCTCAAGTATTAGTAGCAGGAATAGCAGTAAGAATTCAAGCCAAAGGCCTAAGAGAAACTTTCTCCAAAGAGAAAGTCAGGCAAACTTTCTCCAAGAATCTTTCTCGTCCAGGCAGCCAGAAGATCCTTCTCATTTGTAGATGGTTAGGTCAATGCAGCTGCAGCCTTTCCCCCACTCTAACATGGAAGACAAGCAATTGTTTGGGGGAACATTCCATGGAAGATGTTGGCCTACCACCTGTTGAGCCGTCTCATGACATGGGAACCAGCTTTTCCCATGTAAGCTGTCCCCATACAGGCTAATTTCTGAAATGGAAACTGCTGTATCAGGGATAGATCCTGTGGGCTGTGGGTCAAAGGAGGACCTTTACCACAAAGCCCTCCTATGTCCCTACTGAAGGCAGGACATCTGGATCCAAACATACCTCAGAGAGTACTCCTTGGAACATTAATTCTACAGGATATTCCTAGGTCAGAGTTTTTCCCCTGTAGCCCCCTCTGGAGATCTGCAGTAATATATATACATTTTAAAGGCTTTGAGAAGTTCTGCATAAAGAAAGCTGTTTAACCCAATGGGAATCATTACACTCTGGGGTTGGAAGAATCTTATGCTGCAATAAGAATACCAAGTTATCACAAAAGCCAGAAGACCAACTGCCCTTATGGTACAGCCTCAAGATTTCACTCTGTGTTACATTCTTGGATTGGGGGTAGAAGCCTTCCCTGCCACCACATATCAGGCAGCAGACATTCCCCTAACCCCTCAAGTTTTGTCATCACCCACCATGAATCTATATTGCTAGATAAAAGAGAATGGTGGGTGTCATGGATTAAATTATGTCCCCGCCCCAAAAATGTATCAGTCTGGTTAAGCCATGTGTGGTTGCCCTCCATTTTGAAATTTCCCTGTGTGTTATAAATCATAACCTTTGCCTATGGTTAGAAGGATTAGGGTGGGACTGTAACACCACCCTTACCCAGGTCACCTCCCTGATCCAACATAAAGGGAGTTTCCCTGGGGTGTGCCCTGTACCACCGTTTATCTCTCAAGAGATAAAAGGAAAGAGAAGTTAACAGAGAATTGGGGCCTCATACCACCAAGAAAGCAGCACTAGGAGCAGAGCGTGTCCTTTGGACATGGGGTCCCTGCACCTGAGAAGCTCCTTGGCCAGGGGAGGACTGAGGACAAGGACCCTCTTCCAGAGTCGACAGAGAGAAAGCCTTCCCCTGGAGCTGACGCCCTGAATTTGGACTTGTAACTTACTAGACTGAGAGAAAATAAATTTCTCTTTGTTAAAGCCATCCACTTGTGGTATTTCTGTTATGGCAGCAAGAGATGACTAAGACAGTGGACATTTGGGAGAGAACAGCAGTAACAGTGATGGGAGAAGTAAGAGCAATATTTATTTCTCAGGGAGTCCTCGTGGTGCAATGTTTACGAGCTCAGTTGCTAACCAAAAGGTCAGCAGTTCAAATCCACCAGGTGCTCCTTGGAAACTCTATGGGGCAGTTCTACTCTGTCCTATAGGGTCACTATGAGTCAGAATTGACTTGATGGCAGTGGGTTTGTTTGGTTTTTGGTTTTCTGTGTGCCAGGGACTGCACAGAGTACTTTGCAGGCATTTCTCCTTTAACCCTCAAAGCAATCTTATGAGGAAGACATCATTAATCTCATTTTACAGCTGAGATCACTGAGGTTCTGCTAAGTGCTCTGACCACGGTTACAGAGCTGGGGTGTGGAAGAACCAGGACTCCAACCCAGGCATTCTGACTTTGGAGCCTGGGCTCTAAACTGTTATGAGCAATGCCGGTTCCCCAACCCTGCCCTGGTAGTTAGGGAAGGAGAACCCCTGGGGATGCTCCTGTAGGGTGAGTGGGAGATGCTCAGCTGCTGGTCTACCCAGCACATAAAGAGGACTTGAATGTGGGGGAAGATTGTTTTGGTAAGCTTTAAAAGGCTGATTCATATGCTGTACCATATATAGCAGTGAGTTCTGAAAATACAGAGGGAGAGCAGTCCCAGTGGCCTGAGATGTTTCTTGTCATTGTGTAGGGAGAGCAACTGATTTCTAGACTAAAAACCTGGCAACATTTCTTGGCCTTAATTTGGATTGATAGTGATCAGGTTGGCCTTCCTCACAGCTTCAGGCCTATTGCTCCCGGAACTACCTGTCTGGTTGAAGATGACATCGAAGGAGGCAAAGCAGGACTGTGCTTTGGCAAAAGGTAGAGGAGTAGTTAAGGTCCTCCTCCCACCTTTGGAATGCCGTCAGATCAAATGCTGTACTTCTCCCTATTCTGTCTCCTCTGTTGCAAAGATGCAGACTACTGACATCTTCCCTGTGCCTTCATGTGTCAGTAAGGGTAAGCTGGATCCTGCTATGGCAACAACCTAGAACATCTCCAAAGCTTAAGATAACACATTTTATTTTTTGGTTGCACTCCATGCCCACTGTGGGTAAGCAGATGGCTCTGCTCATTGGAGTCACTCAGGGACCTGTGCTGACAGAGCAGCCGCCATCTTGGTCTTGCTGAGCCAGAGGTGGAACAAGAGTCCTGGGGTGTCTTGCACCACCCCTTAAGTGCTCCTCCCTTGAGCACCTCCACTCAGATCTCAGTGGCCAGAACTAGTCACATGGCCCACCCAACCCTAAGTGAGCCAAGAAGTACAATTCACATCCACCATGTGCCAAGCAGGAAGAAAACTAGAAATACTTGATGGACGGCAGTAATGACCATCACATTCAGAAAACCTCCTTGGAGCCTGATTATAAATTCAAATGATTAATCATTTAGATTATTAAAATCAAAATGATTAGGAGAGGAGAAGCCCTCAAAAGTAGCTTCCACATAACCTAAACTCAAAAGCACCGTTTTTATGTAGACTCTGAGGCTCTTCATGTTACTTCTAGATTATGCTGCATAATTTGGAGTTCTGTGTTTTTTTCTTTAGCCACAGTCTTCTCTTTGAGAGGTGAATGCCTGTGAGGGGGCACATCACTACAGACTCGTTCATTTGTCCATGGGCACAGTCCTCTAATAACCAATGCTGCTATAAACACCTCAGTGTGTGTCATATTTTTCTTCTCTGAATTAATTCCTAAGAATAATTTCCCAGGTGTGAGATTCTGTAGCCCAAGAATGTGAACATTTTAATAGCCCCTGTTAAGTATCTCCAGGTCACCCCTGGAGCCTTCTTACAGGTAATTGCTTGCTCTCAGGCCTTGGAGTTGAATGCAGGTCAATAGTGCAAACTTACAATTATATTCATTTCCTTTCCCTGTAATGCCAGTGACCCACCTGAGGACAATGAGGGGTAATGTGTTGCGGAGATACTAAGTACGTGACCATTTTTGACCGCTTCTCTCTCCCCTTTCACCCACATCCATGCTGATTTTTAAATGTCGACAAATCTGGACTCAATGTTCCAAGCTAAGCTACCTCTTAGCAAAAGTCTTGGCTTAGTGTAAACAGTTTTGAACTGGGCATGGCCCCTCTTAACAGTAGGTAATTTGTGAGTTTTAAGCAGACCAATGAAGGGCGATGGCTCAGACTTTACAAAATGAACCCTAAATCACTTAAATACTAAGTAGTCCTTGGGGCCCTGGGAGGTTTATTTGCAGATGACGGATGGCCTGGGGTGGGGGATATAAGAGCATCCAAGGATGATTAAGGCTGAAGCTCTGGGGTAAAGTGCCCATTACGGATTCATCAGGAATGAAGACAAAGCACAAATAACCCCGGCAGAAAAGGACATAAAGAGGGGAGGGCTGGCCCCTTTATGGTGAGTGCCAGTGAACACTCCAAGCAGCAATCTGCTCATTAGAGTGCTGGGTAAAGACTATTCCTGCCCCAAAAGTAATCACATTTGTCAAGCAATCCAGGAATTGAATAAAGATTCAGGCTGTTTATACTTAACTGCCCCAAAGCAAATGAGAGGAAAATGGCAATGAATTTTTTTTTTCTGTTCATCTTCAGCCCTCTGTGATTAAAGAGGATGAATTTAGATCACAACTCTCTCAACAACTCTGTAATTAATCTTACTTTTCAATAACAACATCTCTTCCCTTTGCTGGTTCTCTGCAGCCCCGGCAGGCAGCGTGGAAGGGCCGTGGATAATACCCTTGAAGCCTTGATTATTCTTTCTGGGCTGAGTCACAGCCCAGGAATATGTTTATATTTGCACCGGGGAGTCAGAGACAAAGAAGTTGAGGGTCTGAATGAAAACGCTGTGTTTGTGGCAAACGCTACGAAGAGTTAGAGGCATAAAGGCTGTTGTTATCTGTTCCCGCTGCTGCACGGAATGTGGGGTGTCTTTAAGGTGTCATTTTTGAAGATTATTGCCACTTTCAATAGGGATTATGAAAACTTCAAGGGGTACATAGAAGCCAGGCTAAATGACTCCCAGGAGCAGGTTGGGAAATACCGAAAACATGCCAGGATGTTACTGAACCATTGGAAGGTGAAGAACCTGAGTCCAGAGTGCTCCGTGGGGGGCCGAGTCAGGTAAGGAAACGTTCTTCAAGTCAGGCCTGGACATCCGTCAGTCTGCAAATGACTGATACGGAAGGCCAACCAAGCAAAACCAACCAAACCAACCAACCGATCAACCAGTTGCCATCAAGTCGATTTTGACTCAGGGCAACCCCATGTGTTCCAGAGTAGAACTGTGCTCCATGGGGTTTTCAGTGGCCGATCTTTTGGAAGTAGATTGCTAGGCCTTTCGCCATGGCATCTCTGGATGGAATTGAACTGTCAACCTTTTGGTTAGTAGCTGTGCACTTAGCCATCTGCACCAACCAGGGACTCCTGAAGGAGGCAAGACTCCAAAATACACTCGAAAAGGGATTCCCCTGTGCAAGTAGAACAGTCCCTATGCTATCCCTGAGGGAATGAAGCTCCAGGAAGGCTTGGAGAGGAAGGGAGGTGGGAAGAGGGAGACAGGAGGACTGTACTGCAGCTCAGTGTTCTGAAATTCTAGTCTCCTGCTTGCCAATAAAATCAACTCATTTTATCTCTTGTTAAATGCCCCTGGAAACTGATCCTATGTTTCCACCCAACTAATTTCATTTGTTGGCATATGCAAATGTGACTCTTAATGAAAGCAGGGTTTGTTTTCTGGACTCAGGAGTTGAACACTCAAGTGCAGCTGAGGAAGGGAACTTGGCTTTTTGTGCCTGCATGAACAGCATGGCTCCCAGGCAGGCAATGATTCAGAGTCAAATTTTATCATCAAAATTCTATAGAAGGGGAAGTGACTCCAGGAACTTGTGATTTTCCAGCTCCTGTCTCGCTGGCAGTGGTTTCACATAGCCTGCTTTTCCATGCTCATACACCGATGTGTTTGCTCTAAGAGAACTGTTTTTATGGGGGGGGGGGCACTAAATAAATAATATGCTACGTTGCAGATGCCAGTCAAGTCTTAAAACCATTGAGAACTAATGACCAAATACTGACTAGTGCTCTATATCTTTTAGTGTCTAAAAGATATAAGACATAATGAAAGAGGTATACAGGGAAGGTGGCTTCTCATCCCGACACAACAGCCAATGGACCTCCCTCCATGCCCACGTGACCCAGTGCACCTCCTTCCTCTCTGACCTTATCACCTCCTGTTCCCTCTCTAGCTCACTCTATTCTAGTCACACTGGCAGCTTCTTCTGTATTTCTTTTTTTTAAATTTATTTATTTTTGTTGTTGTTAAGAATATACCCAGCAGAACATACACCAATTCAACAATTTCTACATATACGATTCAGTGACATTGATTACATTCTTTAAGTTGTGCAACCATTCTCATCGTCCTTTTCTCTCCATTTCTTAAACATGGCCAGCACGTTCCCACCTCAGGGCCTTTGCCCTTGCTGTTCCCTTTACCTGGAATGCTCTTCCCCCAGGTACCCACATGGTCATTCCTTTGCTTCCTTGTGGTCTTGACTCAACATCACCTTCAAGGTGAGGTTCTCCCTGGCCATCCTACCTAAAATTTCAACCCTCCTCGAACTCCTTATATCTTCTTTTCTGGCTTTATTACTTCTATTCTTAGCTTATCACTAACATATATTTTCCTGATCCAATGTGACTATTATCTCTTTCCTTCTCTAGACTGTAAGCTCCAAGAAGGATTTTTGTCCGTTTTGTTTACTGCTGCAGCCGTGTACATAGAAAGCATTCAATAAATATGTGTTGAGTGAATAAATGAATGAGTCAACAGGTATAACATGAGTTAAGTTTTCTCCAGGAACAAAGATTTCCTCAGGGGTAGCTTTCTGGCTTAACATGGGCACTTCTTTTTCATTCCCTCTTACTAAGGGTTTTGGCTATGGAGGATCAAACTTTTTGGCATTAGTGCTTAAGCGTTGGGAATTATAAAAAGCTTTCCACAGCAGAATTCAGCAAGCTTCTGCTCACCAAATCTGCTTCCCCTTGCTGAACTCATAGGCACAACCGATTTCCCAGCCCTCTTTGCACCTCAGTGGGGCCATGTGACTAGCTGTGGCCAATGGAATGCAGGTAGGAGTGCTATAGGCCACTTCTAGGCCTCGCCCCTAAAACATTCCGTACGACTGTCCTCATGCGCTCTCTTCACTGGCTGGCTGAATAAGGAGAATCTGGTGGGTGAATCTGAGGCCCCAGGGACAGTGGATCCACAGGGATGTCCTGGCCCTCACCACCACATCCTGGTGACCGTGGAATAAACCACGGACAAAGCTAGGACTGTGGAATAAACCTGTGTTGGGGGTTAAGCTATGGAGAACTGCTGTTACAGCAGCTAGTGTGACTGCCCTGGTGGTACAGATATTAAGGGTGTTATATAAGTAATCACACGACCAAAAAAGCACCACGTTAGGCAGCACTCAGTTATCTGATATACGTCACATGCCTAAGAGAAACCTACTTGGCTTTTCCTTAACTAGAAGTTCAATCTCACTAGACTTTTGAGAAATTACAGTGAGTTGCCAAGGGTGAGACAGAAGGAGGTGAGGAGGAGCTATTAAAACACTTCTTCAAACCAAACTGTCTTCTCCCTTAAAAAATTACACTGATTAGACACGTGGGCACAGTTGGGGTATCTTCTTGCAGAGCAACTTGCAGGGAACCATAACGCAACCCAGTTTTGAGACAGTGAAAACTTCCAGAGGCCACTGTGGTCGTCAATGTGCAGGGTACTTTTGTGCATAATGTAGGTAATGTGAGAGCTACACTGTCTACACTGTACACTGTCTACACTGCAGGTTGTGTTTTTCAGTTTGGGGTTTTTATGAGTAGAAGATAATTTCTGTGCATCCTGAATATAATCTACTCTCAAGAGGGAATTTTCCCCTTTTTCACTTGGGTCAGGAAGTCAGACCGGCATCAGCTATACCACACTGTCAGGTCTTGCTACCACTGCCCAAATGGAGCTAAAGTAGCCACATTATACAGCAATAAACAAACATAAAAGTACAGAGAAACATTACCTGGCCAGCTAGCATTTCGTATAATAGGACGCCATACGCCCACCAGTCCACGGATTTCGCATACGGCTGATAAGCGATTATCTGTGTGAAAACAAATACACCAACTGCATTTAGTGGTCAATCAAACAGCCCCTGTTAAAACAGGTAAGTTAAGCAGGTAGGCATTTATATACTCGGCTCATGCAAATGAAATAATGATGACAGTTGTCTCTGATTTCTGCACCAAGGGAAGAGAGTTTTCCAATGACACACACCCAGAAATATCATCCCATGATCCACTGCCCAAAACTTGGTTTGTAACTCTTCTTCTGAATCCTCCTGGAGACACCACAGCACTGTCTGAAGGCATATTTGAGTATCCCGATTGGTGAAAAATATTTGGACACTGAGGTGGATTTCATTTTGGAAAAAGCCAGAGGTTATTCAGAGGTAGAGTCTGATAAATAAGATGATCAAACTATGTAACAGAGTTTAGCTAAAAGTAACAATGATAATGATGATAATAATGAGGAAGAGGAGGAGAAGAAAAAAAATGACTAAAGTAAAAATTCACATTTTCTTGTTTTGTACATAGAGGTACAATGATATCTATTCAATAACTAAAGTTTCAAAAATGTTTTGACAGAAACATAAAAATACAATGATCAAATGCCATACTTGGACATCGTTTGAACCTTGATTCAAACCAACCAACTGTAAAAAGACATTTTGAGACAACTGGGCAAATTAAAATATGGTCTGGATATCAGATGTTACTAAAGGATTATGGTCAATTTTGATAGGTGGGATAATGGTATGCTGACTCATGAAAAAGTGTGTTTTTTAGTTAGAGATGAGTTTTGATGTATTTACAGGTCAAATGACACCATATCTTAAGATTTATTTGAAATATTTCAATAAAATGGTAGTCGGGATAGATGAAGTGAGTTAGCAAAATGTAGTAAGCTATGGAAGGTGGGTGACCGGGGCACGGGGACCTTGTTCTACTCTTCTTCCTACCTTTATGTCTATCAGTACTACTGGAAAAACGCACATAAACTGCTCATGGAGAAGGGAGTATTAATGGCTGGAATTTTTAAGTGTGGCATGGCTCATGAAGACACTGGCCTTGTTACCTCACAGGTAGGCTGTGTGCCTGGTAGTCACAATTTCCATTGATCATGCCCCAGGATTTGAGGTGAAGACATACTAACAGATATTCACCACAACCATTCTGCCATTTACATACAAATTTGACTTTGAAATGTTCTAGGATATTTTTTGCTAATGTTCCTGTTTATGTGATTGAATGTCCTGGGATGTAAGAAAACTTCCTGCATGTTAGCCTATCTCCACGTCTTTAAAGTAAGTACTAATATTTCTGCACGAAGAATACAAACGCAAGCTCCTATCACTTGCCTAAGTGTGGGTGGCAACAAGTGCGTACACGTTTGGATTTGGCAGCTTTGTAGTACATTTACTTGACAAGAAAATGATAACCATGGGAACTTACAAGGAGACCTTAACTTCTTTTTAAAACTACATCTGTTCTTTACTATATGTTCTTTTTTGAAAACTTGTAAACACACACACACACACACACAAGCACAAAAAAACCCCAGAGTAAGTCTCTGACCTACTACCCAGAGATGACTGATGTTAATACTTTGATATAAGTCACTCCAGTTTCCAGACAGGCCATGATCGGATCAAATGAGCCCCATATTTTTATAAGCTTTGATACAATGGCAAATTGCCCTCCAAAAGGTTTGGGCCAATTGACACCCCTATCTTACACCAGTTTCATCATATTTTTCATCGCTAGATAAATATATATATTTTTAACTCCACAAGTCATGCACACTCACTGAAGAAAAATTAGAGGGAAAAAACCAGAAAGCTAAACAAATAAGAAAGTCAAATTGCCTAGAGTCTCACCACCCAGAAATATTAATAACGGTATTTTGATATGAAACCTTTCAGACTTTTTTCTAGGTGTTGTATACGCATATGCACATCTAAAGAAAAATGGGTCACACCAACCTGCTATCTCATAATCTGCTTTTTAAAATTTAACAACATATCGTATCTGAAGAAGATACGTAATTATTTCCTCAGGATACATTTCTATAAATAGAAATGCTGGGTCAAAATAAATGTTTTTTGACTCAAAAAACCATAGAGTCATCTACTACCAAGGAAGCCCCCCACCCCAGCCCTCAGGTGACGTTATTTGCCCTGACTTACCTTCCTACAGGGTTGCGTCTTCTCCTTTACAGCAGTTACCAGAATCACAATTAAGCCATTGTTTGTTTAAGAGCTAGCTCTAGGTGACTGAAAGTTTTCTGAATGTAGGGTCTGTGTTCATCCCTATGCCCCTAGTACCTATGGGTTCCGGATAACATTACTATTTATTAGGTACCAGGCATCAGGAGGAGTCCCTGGGTGGTGCAATGGTTAACCTGAAAGGTTGGAGGTTCGAGTCCATCACAGATGCCTGGTGATCTACTTCTGAAAAAGCAGCCATTGAAAACCCTATGGAGCACAGTTCTACTCTGACACACATGGGGGCGCCATGTGTCAGAATCGACTTGACAGCAACTGTTTTTCAAGTATCAGGAGAGATGCTTACCAGACACTCTCTCCTTAGATCTACCAATAAGCCTATGAAGCAGGTACTGGAATTATTTTATAGAAAAAAAAAAGTGAGGCTAAGAAAGGTTAAGAAACCTGCCCAAGGGTTGCCCAGGTAGTAAGTGGCAGAGCAAGAGTGTGAATTGAGGATTTCCTGCTCTGGAATCTATCCTTTAGAGCTGCTATAGAGAACTCAGCTGGAACTGCCAAAAGCTTGGTGAGAACACACTCCCTGACACATGGCAGCCAGACACACAGGTTACGGGACATGCTGAGCCTGGATTCTAGAACTGGCATCCTTCAACTGAGTCTTTTATACAGAAATATTTAAACACCTAGTTTTTAGTTGGAAAGAGGTATTAGTTTCAGGACGACTGTCGAGTCTTTGCCTAAGACAGGTAGTCAGCCAAGAGGTTCTGCTGATCTTGCTTGGGCTCACTCACCTGCCTGGGAGTCAGCTGACTGTTGGCCAATCTACACTGGCATCAACCGCAATGAATGGGCAACTGTTTCTGGTTTTGTTTGTTTGTTTTAAGCTAGAATAGAAAATAGAGAACTGCTGTATCACATAAATACAGATCGACTAAAGAATTTTCCAGCCAGGAGAAGCACTGTGAAAAACTTTAAGTTAATAAGAATTCGGAAAAGAGTTTAAATGGAGGCTTTCCTACTCTATTTCTTAACCTATTTTTAAACATTATACCATATTAACTCATATTAGGAGCCCTGGTGGTGCAGTGGTTAAGTGTTTGGCTGCTAACCAAAAGGTTGGCAGTTCAAACCCATCCGTTGCTCCACGGGAGAAAGATCTGGCAGTCTGCTTCTGTAAGGATTACAGCCTTGGAAGCCCGTGGGGCAGTTCTGCTCTGACCTATAGGTTCACTACAAGTCAGAATGGACTCCATAGCAACAGGTTTGGGAGCTCATATTACAGATGTTGTCATAAAAAAAAAAATAGCATATGGTTAATAGCTGCTTAATGAACAATGAGTAAATAGATAAATGAATGAATAAGTGAATGAATGAATGAACAAACTCTCTTTCTCTAGGAGTTCTCTCTATTTTCTGCATCTAAATGGCAGAAGCTGTGCCAACCATAAATGTGTAAACCTGAGCTGAAATGTAAAGTGCTCAAACTCCCTAGAGTGGAAGCACTCAGCCCATGGAAAGTCCTGTTTATTCAGAAAGGCCAGGTGGGGATAATTAAATGAGTGAATGTAAATGGACTTGATTTTAAAACTC